>NC_134715.1:62889393-63192424 GCF_049634645.1 Pelodiscus sinensis | reverse complement strand
TCATACCTTCAGGTTTCCACTTGCAGAAGTGAACTGGTACACAACTCACTCTGTCAGGACAACTTACTCTCACAGGATCTGATGACATAATTGCATCCCATTCAGTAAGGTAGCTCCATAGTTAAAGGACTACATCAGGCTACCTGTCATTGACCAATCTATGGAAACTTATGCTGCTTTCTTCTGCTAAGCCAGAAGAAATTCCTAAAGGTACACACTAAAACTTTTCCATTTTGCCACTTGGTTAGGATGCAACAGAGTAGTCTGATTTCATCTCTTATTAATAAGAGAGTATTGAAACATTATATGAACCGCTTCACATTTCCAATGCAGTTATGTTTCATTCTTTTGCCGTGTTCATTTCCTTTTAGCACACTTCAGGCTCCATTTTTTTACCTTTAAAAGTTAAACTTTTTAAAGACTTGATTTTTTTCTAAAATGTTTTATTTAAATATGAGCACATTTTGACAGGCAGCATGCAGAACCAGAGCCATGCAAAGTTTGTGGGCCCAGGGCTACATCTGACATTGAGGCCTCTCCTCACCCTTCCAAAAACAAATTACCATTGGGGGGGCCAGGATGGGTTTGGTTAGGTGGAGAGCAAGCCTGCACTGCCCTCATCCTGCAGTGCCAGTTCATATCTCCTGGGGTAGGAGATGACTCACTCCAAGTGTTGCAAACAGGGTTGAAGTGCTACTAATGTTTAGCTTCCTGGGCTCTCAGTCATGACAGGGAGCCACAGGATCAAATTTCAGCGAGTGGCATTGCAACACTGTGCCTGGGGGTTACAGCATAACTCAGGTTTGGAGGCCCTCTTGATCCTGAATATAAAATATGTCATGTTTATTAAAAAAAACTGCACATTGTGTACTCCCCTCTCCACTCATTCTCTAGGACCCTGTTCAGAGCTGTTAAAGTAAGAATAATTTTACCAAAACCCCAAAAATGCAAAATAGTCATGACAGTACAGAGCAACTGCTTTAAAGGCTTCTCTAGCCATTACGAGAAAATTCCCTTAAATAAACTGGATTTTTGTTGGATTCTGTCTGACCAGAGGGCTCACATATGGGCTTGTATTTGGATCCTTTACATAATCTTTTAGGAGATAGCTTGATTCTTAAAGACATTTATTATAAAGGCAATTGACCAATTTACATTTCTGAACATATGTTTAGCAGAATGTGTTCTAGAAACTGCCTCCACACTGAAGAAAACAATCAGCTCAAATGACCTGATAGGTCTGCCCCATAACAACCCTTTTTGTTCACCTGTAGGTGGCCAGGTAGCTCCAAAAGGCACTCTGAACTTGCAAGGCCTTTTAAATTGTTGCACAGCACTTAGCTATCAGATGGTGAGCAATATATCTACTGTATCCATAATATAACTATCTATATCTTCAAATGGAAGAAGAGACAAATGTGGAACTTATATTTAACGTTTTATTGTTGTCAGATGAGCTATTAAAAGTCCCAGGTATTTATAGTATTCTGCAGGGTCCTTGCAAGAGGGAACATATGATGTTCCTGGTGAAAAACCTGAGTTAGTGAAAGAGGCTGCTCAGCTGATGATGAAAAGCATAGCCTCACAGTGCCTTGGTAGCTGTTAAGCAATAATCAGAATAATTTAATGAATAGTCTAATTGATGTTCCTGGATTTTGCTCTGGCTATTTTATGTAACTTTGAATTTTATAGTTTTGTTTTGGTACATTCTTCCTAATGAAAATTTGTTTATGCTTTTTAACAAAAACTGTTCAAGGCTTCTTTTTCTACCATAAAGTAGCAACAAGGGGACAAGCCCACTTTCTAACTTCATGTCATCCTTCAAGCATTACTGAACCAGTCCTTCAGTAGGCTCTGCACAGGCAGACTCCTGCATGAAAGCTGAGTCTGGGGATCTGCACCCAGTGTTAATTGCACAATCAGCACTGGCATTATTAACTATAAGTTGGACCTCCCTGCTCCGGCACCCTCGGGACCTCAGCCGTCCCAGATGAGGGAGTTTCCCGGACCCAGGGAGTCAATGCTCCCCTGCTGGCTGCCCCACTGCTGGCTCTTCTCCCTGGGGCTCTTAAGGGTGGGGCTCCCCACCCTGCTAACTCTAGCCCAGCTGAGGCTTGCTGCTGCCCAGGATTCCCAGGGGTTCCCTAGATGCCACCAGCCCAGTTCAGCTCTGCTTGCCATGCTACCTCGTGGGGTTTCTCAGGGTTCCTTGACTCCAGGCTGCCTGGCTACCACTTGCCCTGCTGCCACCAGGGTTTCCTCTGCTGGGGCCGGGACTCCGGGACTGCCTGCTAGCCCTGCCACTAGGGTTCCGCTGCCTGACCCAGCTGCCACCAGGGGTTTCCCAGAGTTCCCCAGTCAGGGCCTCTTAGCTGCCACCGGCTGCGCTGTCAGGGGCTCTCCAGCCACCTCACCCCACTAATGTGAGGGGTTCCCCAGCCAGGACAGAGGCTCCCAGATGCCACCTGGCCCTAACGACACCAGGGTTCTCCTGCCTAGTTGCTGCTGGTCCAATTGGGCCTCTGCAGACCCCATGTTCTCCAGGGCTCTTTGGTCCAGCAACATCCATGGCCTTGCTGTACTACCTCTTATTTATCATCTTGTCATCAAATGGGTGGGTATCTGTCCAGCACTAACCAAACTCCCAGAATCTCGTTGCAGAATACACTGGACCAGGTATAAAACCTGAAGTAGAGTCTTTGCAGAGGATGGAAATCTCCAAGGGATCAGAGAATTAATCAGCCAACAACATGGAAGTTCCTCCTCAGCCCTGTCCACTAGGAAAATGTGGAAGGGGAAAGCAGGAAAATTTGTTTAGCAGACAAAGGAGAAGGAGACCAAACTAGTGATACTCATGCAGAGGAGCAGGCAGAGAGAGACAGGACAGATAGAGATATGAAACAGAGAGGAACGTGAGAAAGTATCAAAGTATTGCCCCCCTTTTAATTATTCTTATTTTTGGTGAAAATACAATTTAAATCCTTTGACATGCCATTAAAATATTACATTTCAGTCCTTGTATGACTTGTAAGCAGTTGTTCAGTATAAGGATGTTGTACTGTAAAGGGGTAGCTTATGATTGAAGATAGGAGAGGCAGTCCACAAAACAATGTCTCAATTAAGATGTGATTTACTCTTTGAAAAAGTTCAAGGACCTCTGTAATAAAGATATAAGATGAAGAGGCCTGAGCTGGTTGGCCAATGAACACTGGTTAGAGGCTGAGCCAACATAATCAAAAAAAGTTCACATGAGGCACACTGAGCCTGACAAGTTCTCACCAGTCTCTGATCCCAGTGATAAAGTGAGGGTGTTTTAAAAAGCAGATGGAATGTGATATCGGAACACCATACAGTGCATTTGCAAGCAAGGTAAAGAATTTTATGAGAGAAGACAGGTAATTGTATTCAAGAACTGTAAGCTAAGCCATGCTGTTTAAATACACCATTTCCATTGTTGATCCCTCCTAAATTCATTGCCTATGGAAAAAAAAATCACAGTTCAAGCAAACATAATTTTCAGAAGGGCAACTGAAGACCATAGTTGTAAATGAGAAACAAAACAGGGACCCTGCTGAACAGATTTAGGGCTCAATCCTGCAAAGCTTTATTCAAATAAATATGCCTTGTTCATGGAAGGAGTTTCATTGACTACTGCCTCCTCATGTAAGGATTTACAGGTGCCAGCCCTTAGTTATACAATAGATCAGCCAGATTCCAATGGTAGCAGTCTCATTCCCTTAAATACTCTATTTTCTGTTGGTTTTTCTGTTTACTTAGCTGTTAAACTTTGGGTTTGACTCAGTTTTGTAGAGGCATCTAATATCTAATTGTGTTTGTAGTGTTTGCCTTAAAAACACTGTTATTTCCCTAGAAATAAAATTAAAATTAAAATCAAATTTCTTCAAAGTTAATAACCATTTTTTGGGGCCCAGTTAAACCTCGATGAAAGTGAGTGCAACTCCAATGGAGTCTGGGGAATTGTCCTTCTTACATCTAGGCTAAGTTTAGTCTATAATAACTGAACTGCACCCTCTAGCTTAAGATATCAGAATAAACACATTGGATCAGACCCAAGTATCTGGACTTCTGATAATGAAGAATGCCATGTGGTTCAGAAGGTATGATGAGATCAGGGCAATTATTTAGTGATCCAATTCCTCTCATCCTTTCCCAGCTTTTGCTCCGGACAGGCTTTATCTACAAGGTTTTATCTCTGATCATTTGGGCTAATGCCCACTGATGAACCTATCTTCCATGAACTAATCCTTTTTTTAACCTACTTATAATTTTGGCCTTCACAAGTTCCATATGTAGCCTTCCCACCTTTTCTCTGGCTTGGCACCAATTTTGCAAAAGGGTGGCAAGCAGGGAGAAGAGGGTTCTAATATGAAGGATAAGCTGTCTCTTTTCCGAATTCAAGATGATGGCTATAAAAATTAACCAAACCAAAATAATCAAACTTCTTTACACCAGCCCTTAGTTTAAAATCTCCTCAACAACCTTTTCATATTTACATGGCAGCTATCAGGTTCTGTTTTGGTTTAGGTGGAGCCCATTCTTCTTGTATATACACCTCCTTTCCCAAGACATCCCTTGCTTCCTAATAAATATGTAACCCTCCACTCTACATCATTGTCTCATCCACACATTGAGATCTTGCAGTAACGCCTACGTAACTGGCCTTGCAGATAGAACTGGCAGCATTTCAGAGAATGCTGCCATGGAGGTCCTGGACTTAAGTCCCTTAGGGTATGTCTACACTACCACCCTAGTTCGAACTAGGGTGGTTAACGTAGGCAACCGGAGTTGCAAATGAAGCTCGGGATTTGAATTTCCCGGGCTTCATTTGCATATTGCCGGGCGCTGCCATTTTTAAATGTCAGCTAGTTCGGACTCCGTGCCCGCGGTTACACGCGGCACGAACTAGGTAGTTCGGATTAGGCTCATACCACCGCTCCAGTCCTCCGGGGCGAAAAAATCCCCATTCGTAACTGCGGATCCGACATAAGTCGGATCCGCGTAACTCGGGGACTGCCTGTACTTATATTTCTTGTAGCTCCTTCACTTCACTCACTCTGGTCTCTAGAGCTCATACTTAGTCTGAGGGCCATGAGTAGAGCCCTTTGTGGATACAAATGTCTACCCACAAATGTAGGTACATGTTGGAATCTGCAGACCCACAGAGCTCTGCTTCCAAGAGCCACTGCAGCCAAAGAAAAGGAGTGTGCACCCATTGTGCTGGGGAGCCAGCGCTCCACACCAGCAGCTCGTCTGCCCCCAACCTGCAACAACAAGGCTTTCCAACCAAATAGGAGATGCTGGAGCTGGGGTCATACAGCCATGCCTCTGGGAGGAGCTGCCAGTGTGGGCCACTGGTGCCTGGACACAAGAAGACCATGCTCCTCTGTTGGCCTCAATGGTTCTTGAGCATAGAGTCCTGTGGATCCTGATATGTATCAACAGATACCCACATCCACATTTCACATTTTTATCTGTGCAGAGCACCTTGCACCAAATGCACACAAAGGCTACCTGGCCACATGGCAAGTAATTATACATGCTGCTTTCAGTGCAATAAACTGGATTGCCCCCCACTCTGCTATAAGGATGTAATTAACTAGTCAACTACCCAATAAGCATATGCTTATTGGGTAGTTGAGTAGTGACTTGACTAATTGCTCCACCCCTTGCTGCCTCTATCAGAGAAAGATAGCGGGGGGAGCAGGAGCCAGTGCCGAGGGAGCTGGCTTAAAAACTGGTTTCCTCCCAGCACTATCTCCACTGGGGGAGAGGGCAGTGCGCACAGGAGTTAGAGGTGTAGCAGGAAAACCAGAGCTGATTCCTGGCTCCTGCCCAGTCCCAGATGCTGTGCCCAAGGATGTTAAGTATCAGGTAATTGACTAATCAACTATTTGATTAGTTGATAAGGCACCTCCTCCTTTGAAGTGTAGCAACAGCCCCAGGGTCAGCTGGGGACTCCCTCAACTGACCCCAGGATCCATGTGGCACTGCCGCTTTGAAACACCATGAGGCACCTGATGTTGGGCTCCCCACGGCAATTAAAGCAACAGCACTGCACAGAGCCCCGGGTCAGCTAGGGACTCCCCAGCTGAGCCGAGGTTCCACACAGTGCTGCCATTTTCCAATGTCATGTGCAGCCTGAGGACACCCCGGCTGGCCCAGGGCTGCACACCGTTTTCAAAGCAGCAGCGCCTATGGAGCCCAGGGTCTGACCCCAGGCCTCAAGCGGTGCTGCCACTTTGAAGTACCCCCGCTTCTTCCCCCCCCTTGCTGTCTCTAATAGAGGTAGCGGGGGAGAGAGAGGAAGCAACTAGTTGATTATCCTATTCACTATCCGATAAGCATTTGCTCATCGGATAGTCAACTAGTCCTCCGCAGCCCTACCTATGCCTCTACTTTGTAAAATGTATTAAGAGCCACCAGGCTCTTAATAAGTTTAAAAGGCAGAGATGCAGCAGGGTTAGCTCCCAGGGGGTGTCACCCCCGGGAGCTAACCCTGCTGCAGCTATACAGTTATTCCGTTTCCCCCTTGCCATCGACTAGTCAATTGAAATACTATCAAATACTCAATTAGTTGATTAAACACAGTTTAACATCCCTTCTCTACTATAGTACTGCCTACATCCTTTTTAGTTCTGCAGTTTTTCTGGTAGGCTAGGTTAATTGGTTTAAATTCAAAGAATGTTAACCATGTGTATCTTGCTCCCACACTCCATGCAACTAACTTGCAGTACTGCGCTTTTAAATGCTCCTATTCACTAGCTTCTCTGGAATTTCATTCAGATAGTTCACATCTTGTCAGCATGATTTAACCATTCTTGTTAGCAATGCAGAAAATAACTTTTGTACCATACTGAAAGTAAAAGTATGATTTTATTTATATTATATAAATAAAATGCACACACACACTTGATATACATACACCTATATATTAATCAATTAAAATTATTATTTTTCACCAATCATTATAGTGCCATCTAGTGGTCACTGAATAAATATTTCAAGGAAACTATGCAGGAGTGCTCTTGCTAGTGACAATAATAAAGGGAGTACAAAGCCATCATTAGTATAGACTCAGATTAAGTATGTTAAAATGCGATTATCTGGCTAATTGTATAGTTGATACAATTTGTATCGACTATACGATATTCGTGGATATGTGCCGTTGTGCAGAGCCACAGCGGGGTAGCTCCAGGAGCTGACTCCAGCCAGGACTGAGCAGTCCTGGCTCGTGCCGGCCCTGGAGCCACCCGCGCTGTGGCTCTGCATTTTGAATCTAGTAAGAGCTGCTGGGCATTTAAAAAGATCATTTGAAATGCAGACACACAGCCATCAGCGCTTGCTGGAGGTGCTTAGTCCCAGCATGTGGGACCCTGTTCACAGTGGACGGCCCTGTCCGCCATGAAGAGGGGCTGGTGCCAGTGGCAAACTTGGTGGCAACAGCCCCTGTCTGCCATGGGTCCCAGCTCCCCTCTGGGAGCTCTGTAGACAGCAGCATCCCCTATCTGCTATCTGCACCCCCTGCTGCCACTGATAAAGACAGCAGGGTGTGGGGAGTAGAGAGCACTCTGGAAACTGTGCTGGGGGGAACCTGCTTTTAAGCCGGCTCCCCCCAGGATTGGCTCCTGCCCCCACGTTGCTGCCTCAGAGGCAGTGAGGAGGGGGGGAGAGTGACTAGGTGAGTCGCTACTCAACTATCCGATAAGAATTTACTTATCAGTCAACTAGTTGCTAACATTCCAACTCATATATTTAAATGAACTCATCTCAACACAAAGATCCCAAGTGGAAACCATTAATTATGAAAAATTATGTGGAGTGCTGAAATGGTCAGTACTGGGGCTAATTTTGTTTTGTTTACATGCAACTTGGATTCAGTTAACATTTACAGATGATATTGTATTTGAGGATCAGTCATAGAAAAAAAGACTGGCAGCTAAATTTAGCAAGTTTCTGTGGGTCAGGAGCAATTACTTACATGAGGTATACACAATTCATTGTACAAAGAACAGTAAAAAATAGGGACAAAAATAGGAAAAGAGAATAGACAAATGATGCTGGGATGAGCATTTAACTGTATGCTTACAGTTGAGCCTATGGACAGAGGTATTGAACACAAAAGCAATAGTCGAAAGAACTGGATAAATTCATGTTTGGAATAACCCATTCAATTTGTAGCAATATAAGAAGGATTTACCAAAGGATTATAAAGAGATCACAGTGACGTTTAACAAGGTGACCCATGGGCTCAAAAGCTTAGTCATGCAGAAGGTCCAGAAAAGAAAAAAAAAACTAGATTTGTTACTCTTGGCAAGTGAAAAAATAGCGGCCATCAAAGAGAAAATTAATTGAGATAAATAAAATTGTGACTAGAATAGCAGCAGTACCGCAATGGTTCAGGAGATGCTGACATGAAAATTCTGTAGCTTTCCTGGAGATACACTTTGACCAGCCACAGAGACAGTTTCTTGTGAATTCTCCTGTGCAAAATAATGAAACTTTATATAACTGAGAGGAAGCCTAGGATCCTTAATATGATATAAAGGAAAAATGCATCCTATAGGAATGTTAATGTATATAAACCCCGTAGGCCAAGTTTTCTTCTGGCTTAACTCCATTGAAATCAATATTATATACAGCATGTATTGTTAAATTCCTCAAACTGTTGGTTCGAATGTTGGTCCATATCATCTTCATTTGATAACTTTCAGACAAAACATTTAGAAATATGAAAGAGGGTCCAGTTTGCTGTTTGATCCCCATTATCTCATTGCCTCAGAAATAACGAGCAGCTAAGTATCTCAATTACCTCTTCTTGTATGTATATAATATCTATATTTAATTATTTTCAAAAGTGCCCATTGTTTTCCATGTCATTATATGGTTCTTATTCAGCTGTAATTCCCTTTTAAATGCAACATGCACAGAAAACCAATTACAAAAAAAAAAAAAGGAAAATTCCAATTCCACGCATCAGCCCTTCTGTGTGTTAACAAGTCATTTGCACACTGTTCAGACAACGTATACCATCTGAGACTCTCCCCTACTTAGTACAAATACAGATCACTCATCCACCTGTCTTATACAGCATCAGTAGAATTATTAATTAAAATTCCAGGTGCTAAAAGTTTTTTTGATGACACTTCAGCCAAAAAGAGCTCAGCTTGATCACTCTGCAAGCTGCCTTTAAAAGATATGCAATGAGAAAACTTTGTCAATTGAGCAAAGCTGATTTAGTAGTCACTGAAAGATGAGACCCCTAATACCCTAATTTTAATCAGTTAATAGAATGTCACTGTCAAATATTTATAAGAATAAATATCCCCTCTACCAAGTTTTTGCTTAATCAACTATACAAGCAGGCATATCAACTTTTCTTCATAGCAAAGATCCTCCATGTAATCACAGGATTACGGTGAGGTAATTCTTTAAGCAATCCTACTTCTCCAACGAGGATGTAAGAGACTAGTCAACTATCCGATAAGCAGCTTATCAGATGGTCAACTAGTGATGCAACTAGTTGTTCCCTCCCCCTCCCCCCGGCCCACTTGTTGCTTTTATGAGAGAGAGGCAGCAAAGGAGGGGGCAGGAGCCAGTACTGGGGGGAGCTAGCTTAAAAGCCGATTCCCCAAGCACCCTCTCTGGTTCAATACAAGATAGTGAGGCACAAGAGAAGCTGGAAGAGGTACTGTCAGTTCCAGAGGGTATTTAACCTTGCATGTCACAAGGCATAATAATAGTAATAGCTAAGTGTCATCAAGTCAATCTGTAAACTGCAGGACTATAGGTAGCAATGAGTGGGACATAAAAGAGTTCAAGACAGACTAATGAGTAGTGTGTCATCCCTGCCCTGTAACCAGGGATTCCCTTTATATTGCCTTGCTTGTAGCCATCAACTGGATCTGCTCACACACAGCTTCCAGCACATAAGTAACTCCCAACTTTTGCTCAATTGACAGAAAAAAAAGTTCTCATTGCATACTTTTTAAATGCAGTGGGATGAAGTTGAGCTCTTTTTGGCTCAAGTGTCATCCAAAATACACTGTAGCACCTGGAATTTGTATGCACTGCAGCCAGCCAGTCGCACCTTGGCTGCAGTCATACCTTGGCTCTTATCAGCCTTAAAGTCTATCATAGAGTGACACCTAACACATTCCCAGTTCCAAATTCCCCCCCATAAATGTATGTCCTGTATTGCCTATCCCACTCCTGGACAGAAACAAATAATGGACTCAGTATATTTGTAAAGGGAATAATATGCATGCAACTTGTTACCCCAAATAGATTTACCCAGGAACTTCAACGTGAACACTCTGATCTACAAAAATAGTAAAACAAAACCCGCCCAAAACTGATTAACTACAAAGAGATAGATTTTAAGTAAATACCAGTAATGAGGCATAAAGGGCAGAAATGGTTATCAATAAACCCCGCTCCCTCCCTCGGGATAAACATTTAATAATGCCTAACCTAACAAATTATATCACATCCAAGCAGTTTCTCACCATATGTTGTCAGCAATCTTATTGAACTAACTGTTTAGGTCTGGCCTCCTCCCACAAAGGCAAACAGCTGCTTCCTTTGTCTCTTCAGGTGCTGTGATGGTAGTAGGCAAAGGGAGATAGTGAAGGGAATCTTAAAAAGTTTATTCTTAACCTCAGATAGTTAGTGGTTGTCTTATTATCTGAAGCTTTAATATTGTCATGTGGTTCAATTTATTTCAGATCCGAGGGAAACCAGGACACTCCAGAGAGACTTAATCACTTGCTTATTTATTGCAAGCTTTAAGCAGTTCATATAGTTGTTTAAGTATTACAAGACTTAAAAACCAATTCCTATACAATTTAAACCTTAAATATAATAAATTCTAAAGCAATTAGTACAGTACAATGCAAAAGCAATTATTAGAGCTACTATAATAAAGCCTAGTTCACTTGCACTTCACCTGTATGCCCTCCCGCTAGGATGCCATGCTCTGCTGTTGCCGATGTGAAGAGTATTTATTTCTGGTTACAACAAGCAGTAAGCTGGGGAAGCAACTAGTCAACTATCCAATAAGCTTCTGCTTATTGGCTAGTCAACTAATTGCTTACACCCCCAGTTTCAACAGATACAAATTTGAGGCACCAAAATTCTTAGTAAAGTTATTCTATGAAGCCAAAGTTTTTATGTATTTTTGGGCATTTTTTTTCAATGTTAATAGGAATCATCCTCGTGATCAGTCCTATGCTGTTCACCAGAGAAAAACTGACAAGAAATGAATTTGAGTCTATGTACACATATGGAGCTATATAAAAAAATAGTTTCCTTTTATTTTAAATAAATAAATACTTACCAATAAATTTCAGTGGTGATTTAAAAGTATATAGAAATTTAACATCCCCCTCCCCCCACTCTGAACAACAAATAGTCATGAATGATGAAACTAGCACTGTTGGGGGTGCTGCTGCACCCCCTAGCTTGACATGGATTCCATTTTATGCAGGGGTTACAGTTTGGTTCAGCAGCTAACAGCATCCCCCCCTATAAAAATAGTTCCAGCATCTCTACACACCTGAAGTCTTTCAATCATGATTTGAAGACTTTAATAACTTAGAAGTTTTGAGTCTAAGTCAGGAATGGGCGGGGAGGAGGGGGATGTTCCCTGTAAGCTGTGCATGAGTGTGGCCACTCAGAGATTCCAATGCTGCCCAGCTGATTAGCAAAGCACAGTTAGGTTTTCATTTTGATTGGTAGTGCACATAAAAGTTTTATTCCAAACATGGATAGAAAAGATTAGAGGGAACATTTGTGAGCAAGGTTCTATGGCCTGCAGTTTGCAGGAGGCCAGTCTGCTACTAGATGATCATGATAATGCCTTCTGATCTTCGGGTCTGAGTATATTACAGCCTGATATAAAAGAGCCTGTGGTCCCAGTTTTACTCCCAGGGAAGTTCCCTTTTATGTGCACTACCAATCAAACCCTGTGAGGAATGAACTCGTTGCCAAGTGGCAATATGAAACCTTGGCTACAGGAGATGGTTACACTCATTGTACAGCTAGCATTTGTATCTGAAACACTGGGTCAATCCCTTGTAGGGAAGACAAGCCATCAGCATTCAGGTAACATTTGTAAGAATGGTACAACAGGGATGGAGCAGAACAAAAACCTACCTTGTTTATATCATTCTTGGCTGTCCACATTTAATTATCTACACGGCGGGTAAATTAGTAGTTACATGTAGATACAACAGTGATGGGTGTGGTTTAAGAATGAGAATAGAATAGGATAGTACCAATCTTTGTAGAAGTATCCATGTAAATACTATAGATAAACTGATTGAAACAGCCCAAGCTTGAAGTGCTCTTAATTGCAGTATTTTGAAACACTAGATAATCTGTCATACATACAAAAATGTGACCATGTGACTCAAAAGTAAACAAAGTTTTAAGTCTCTCCAAAAACGTGCCCTCCAATAACTCAATGAAAGAAAGATTTCATTTTACATTCAGTGAAAACATTACTTAATGCACCATGTAACTGTGCATAATCAAGCCAGTACTGATAAATGCACATTCACTAAGCTTTAGGACATCTTTTATAAATCATTCAACCTAAGAGCATGTCTACAACTCAATGTTGCAGCAATGCTGCTCTATTCCAGAGTGTAGATGCTTTCAGCAACAATGAAAAGGTCATTTCTGTCAGGAAATGCACTTCCCTAAGCAATGGTAGCTAAGGCAACAGAAGAATTCTTCCCTTAACTGAGCCCCTTCTACACCAGGTCCTATAATTCTAGTCTAGAGTGTGATTTTTCTATCCCCCTTTTCCCCAAATGATACAACTAGATCAATCTAATTTTTAACTGTAGACCAGGTCTCAGATAGGTGGTTGCAAATATATACAATAGTGAATTTACATGGTGTAGACCAGCGTTTCTCAAACTATGGGTCGCAACCTCCAGGGGAGGTTGTGAGCAACGTAGAGGGGGTTCGCAGCTGGATTCAGTTTTTCACTTGCGACCCATCTCCCCCAGGCCACGAAGAGCGGCAGGGCAGTGAAAGGCAGCTGCCGGCAAGCCACGCAGTGTGGCCGAGGCCATGGGACTCCAGGAGCACGGCTCAGCTGCAGCAGGAGGCAAGGCGGTGGGAGAGTGAGGCCGGCGCAGGAGCAGATGCGTGAGGGGCCGGCTGGGGCACGGTTGCCGGGCGAATGAATGTTTCCCCAGCTGGGAGAGGTCGGGGTCCATTAGGCAATGGGCTGGGGGATTGGATCGGGGCAGAGGACCTGGAGATTAATAAGGGCATATGGAGGTCAGAGATGGAGGCAGAGGAGACATGGGATAAGAATGGAGGATGGAGAAGAGGAGAGAGAGAAGGAACCAAAGGGAGGCAGAGCGGAAAAGAGGCACAGAGGAGAAAGAGACGGGGGGAAGGAGCCTGCAGGGGGGAAGGGCGTTAAGGACCACGAACACCTTGAAGGAACCCCAGGCGGGCAAGGAGTCTGGTGAGAAGGGGGGAGGAAGCGACCCAGGGCAGTGAGGGTGAGGGGTCACACAAATTCATTTAGCATTTTAGGGGGTCGTGGTATCACAAAGTTTGAGAACCCCTGGTGTAGACTATTATGCAACCATGTAAGTTGGTTCTTCAAATTATGAAGCAGTGTGCATTAGATTAAAGCAGTGTTTCCCAATTTTATTTGGCCACAGAACCCTTTTAAACTCTAAAGAATTTTGTGGAACCCCTAATAACAATCTTATATATGAAGCTGAAAATGTAGACCACAAATAAGTAAGGGAAATAATAAACAAATGCTAAACAAGGTCATGATATGTAGATTACCTATCATAGTCAATTTATATTTGTCACAGTTACATTTTTAAATACAAAAAATCATGCTACTATACTGAAGTAAAGTGTTTGCGAGACCACTGCCTGCGCACTCCCATAGAAGCAACTGGTTTGAGAGCCGACGCTTCGACTTTGTCTGACGTGGCGCTAGTGTATTTGTATTCAGTCACCCACATGATCCACACTCCCTCAGAGTGAGTACGGGGATTTATGGTGGTATATAACAGGTGATCATACCATTGATTGACTGCGCGCGCAGCACTGAATAGTGACATCATCATCTCCACTCTGTGGCTAAACTGGCATTACACAGGGACACTTATCGTGGCAAACACAAATGAAAATGATTGTCAATAAAATTCATAAATGCTTAAATATTATTTTTTTAAAAATCATAAAATGTTATTGTAATGGAATGTTCTCATGGAACCCTTATTTTCACTTTGCAGAACCCCAGAGTTCCATGGAACACCATTTTGGAAACAATGAATTAGAGAATAGACTCAGACTCTAAGGCTGCGTCTAGACTGGCATGATTTTGCAGAAATACTTTTAACGGAAAAGTTTTTCCGTTAAAATTATTTCTGCAAAAGCGCAAAAGCATCCATGGCCAGTCTAGACGCGATTTTGCGCAAGAAAGCCCCGATCACCATTTTAGCCATCGGGGCTTTTTTGCGCAAAACAGTTCTTCCCTGTCTACACTGGCCCTCTTGAGCAAGTATTCTTGCGCAAGAGGGCTTTTTCCCAAGCGGGAGCGTGAAAGTATTTGCGCAAGAAGCACTGATTTTGTACATTTCAAAGTCAGTGCTCTTGCGCAAATTCAAGCAGCCAATGTAGACAGCTGGCAAGTTTTCTTGCCAGTCTAGACGCATCCTAAATGTTTGGCCATCTGGGGCTAGTATCACATAATTTCCACTGCATTGACACTGGAAAACAGACAGCTACTTAGCCACTGCATTAGTAGTATATTTTGATTACCTGCTGACATGAATTGCCATAAAAGAATTATAGGTGTATTCTCATCTTAAGCACTGTAAAAGAAACATGTAAAAGGTTACATTTTGGTATCACAGTATACCAAGTAAAGAGCAGCTTTTACTGAAGCAGGCAAGGATAAAAAGAAATGTTTCTATAAATATTTTAATTCCATTAAAATTGGACTTACACAGTGATAAAACTTGTATAGGCTAGTGAAGAATCAGGCCTCAGATTTTCAGACTCATTGTTCATAGCTTTTAGAACAGCTGTGCTAAACCACTTAATCTCTTTGATCATCTCACCTCTCATCCTTCTTCAGCGGCATCAGCTCAGATGACATCTATATTAAATTTACAATCCAAATCCAAGTTGTTCCACTGTGAGCTCTGTGCTTCTCTAAAACAGGTCCAAAATCTTTTCATAGGCATAGAAAACACAAACGTTATGGTCACATGATGAGAGAGAGACAGCCTCCTTCTAGACAAAGTGACACTGTCTGTTTCAAACCTGTCACCCTCATATTCTCCACTTTGGTTCCCCAGTCAGTGCCTCTAACTCCCACTCCAAAGTCTGTCTACTCCCACCCCTTCATCCCAGGGCAGGGTGACCCAGTGGTCAGAGTCTCACTTGCCCCTATGGGCCAGGTAGTACAGTTCAATAGTCCCAATGCAACCCAAATGTTCAAGTCTAGAACTTGCCCCTATTTGCAAGGCAGCACAGTTCAATAGTCCCAGTTTATAGCTTGCCCCTCCTTGTGGAGGAATGTAACCCAATGGTCAATCTCTCAAGGGTCAGTAGATAAGGGAAACCTTTACATCCCCTGCAGCAGGGAGTCCAGGCCCTCCCACTCCACTGGACCTCAGCCCAGGGACCTGTTTGTGGCTTCCTCAAGCCACTGAGTCAGCAGGGAAAATTCAAGCAGCAACTTGCTGACTCTCCAGTGTAAGCTCACTCACCCTGTAGCCATTGCTGTCCCTGAGTTTCTTCCTACTATTGGGCTGTGTCTACAAAGGTACGATCTCACGCAAAAGCGGCCGCTCTTGTGCAAAAACTTACTTCCTGTCTACACTCGCCGTGTGTTCTTGTGCAAGTAAACTTATGTTCTAATGTATAAAATCAGGGCTTCTTGTGCGAGAACTCTGACACTCCTGCTCAGGAATAAGCCCTCTTGCACAAGAGCTCTTCCAGAAGAGGCCAGTGTAGACAGGCAACATGAATTTCTTGCGCAAGAAAGCCCTATGGTTAAAATGGCCATCAGAGTTTTCTTGCGCAAGAGAGCATCTACACTGGCATGGATGCTCCTGCGCAAAAGCACATCTCTTGCGCAAAAGCACATGCCAATGTAGTCGGTCTTTTCTGGAAGAGTTTTTGCAGAAGAATTCTTCTGCAAAAGAGTTTTTGCGTGAGAACACGCCAGTGTAGACGTAGCCTAAGTGTCTCCACTCACTGATGAATCTCCAGCTCCCCTCCTTCATCTGGAACTTGTAAGGTCTCTAGATGGCCTCCGGGGTAGTGCCTCTGCATTTGGATAGTCTGTACAGTTTGCCCAGAACTGGCAAGGCATATTCACTCCCTTCAGCCACCAGTCCTAACTCTCTTGGTGTTGCGGATGCCCCCAGTAGTCATTAAGGATGTTAAGCGGCGGATAATTGGCTAACTGTGTAGTCGATACAATTTGTATCGACTACACGATTAGTCAGTAAGGGAAGTCGTTCAGTCCCAGCTTGCACCAGGTCCAGGAGCTACACCCTGCTGTGGCTCTGCAGTTTAAATGTAGTAGGAGCCAGGCATGCTGGCAGCCTGGCTCCTACTACATTTAAACTGCAGAGCCTCAGCAGGGATAGGTCCCCAACTCAGAATGAGCCAGGACTGAGCAAGCCCAGCTCAATCCTGGCTCACACCAGGTCCAGCAGCGAGGAACTGGGACCTCCCCCCTACCCCGCTGCTGACAGGGGCTGCTGCCGGAGCAGCTTGTGTTCACAGCCAGCCTGGGCCACTCTGGACAGCGGCTGCTTTGCGGCAGCAGCCCCTGTCAGCGGAAGTCCCAGGTCCCTGCTGGGACCCACCACAGTCCTGTGGAGCAGCCTCTGCTCATGAAGAGCCTGGGCAGCCTCCTCTGCTCCATTCTGATAGAGGCAGCAGCGGGGAAGGAGAAGGTGGCACTGCAGAGACGGTGCTTGGGGGAACCCACTTTAAAGCTGGCTCCCCCAAGCACCTGCTCCTGCTTTCCCCTGCCCCCATCCCCCTTACTGCCTGTGATACAGAGGCAGCAACAGGGAGAGAAGAAATGCGAGTTGAATACAAGACTACCTCCCTAGTAGTCACTCTGCAGTATAGTTCTACCCTGTGGGCTTACTGTCCCCAGTGGCCTCTTTCATATTGCATCCCCGCTCTTTCTGGCCTTCCCTTTCCATGTTATGGAAAACAGTTCCATTCCCAGCACTTTCTGTTTTCTTGGCACAACCAAACCCTTACTGTGCTTTAAATTAGGATAAGATGAAGCCACATACCAAATTTGGTGGTCCTAGCTCTCACCATTCAGAAGGAGTTCTTGAAGAAACAGACTCACAGAGGGACAGACAGACAGATGCACACTTCGAAACTATATAGATGTCTCGGTGTTTTGTTTCTACTGGTGGTGCCCATTAGCTAGGAATGGGGAACCGTGGCCAATGCTGAGGGAGTGGTGCTAGCAGAAAGGGAGGCCCCTTCCAGGATTGGTGTGGGGTCAGGGAAGGCAGGAAGTCTGCCTCAGCCCAATTTCCAGCCTCTTCCTAGAGCCAGCACCCCATACTTCCTCCTAACCCCCATACTCCCTCCCCCAGATCAAATCTTCCTCTCAGAGCCAGCAACCCACATCCCCACCTGCACCCCTGCTGTGGGTGGTTCTAGCTCCCCAGCTCTGCCCCTTCTGCCCAAGGTCCCGCCCATTCATGCCCACCGCAGTACAGCCTGCACAATGGCTGCTGCCCCACACTCCCAACCCATTCTGTACACTGGCCCTTGCCCCATGCTAAATTTCCCCCACCCACCCACCTGCCGCCCAGCACTGGGTAGCATGGTCACACATCCTGGAGCACCGGACAATGTGGCCCTAGCACACGGGTGGCCAACTTGTGGCTCCAGAGCCATATGCTGCTTTTCAGAAGTTAATATGTGGCTCCTTGTGTAGGTACCAAATCCAGCGCTGGAGCTGCAAGTGCCTACTTTCCACTGGGCTGGACCCCCAGCTCTGTCCTAAGTGCTGTCCCCCTCCATCCTTTCCCCCCTAGGATCCTGCCACTTCCCACCCTCTCCACTGAGCCTGTCACACCCATGCTTCACCCCCTCCAGTGTTTTCCACGGAGAAAGAGCTGATCACAGTGGACAGGAGGAAAAGGAAAAGGCGGCACTGACCAGTGGGTCTGCCCATGGGCGGGATGTGCTGAGAGTGGTGGTTGGGAGATAATCAGGGCTGGTGACATATAACTGTTGCTCTTTGGCAACGTGCATTGGTATATTCGGGCTCCTTCTTGGGTTTAGGTTGGCCACCCCTGCCCTAGAATCTCTGCCCTGAGCACCATGGGAAGGGCTGGAAGCATGCAGCCCAAGCCTCCTCAGCTCCAAGCATCACAGCGGGAGGGAGAGGGTGGATGAGTGGTGCACAGCTCCAGCATCACCAGCTCCAGAGCATGGGGAAGGCTCATTGCTTGTGTCACGAACCACAGCACAGCTGATGCCCGGGGGCAGCAGTACTGCACATCCAGAATGCCTACTGCTTCAGCACAATGTTCTGGGGGGGAAGTGTGGGCAGGGCCATGGCTGGTGGTTTCCTTTCCTGACCTATTATATCCACCACCCATGACCCCTGCCCCAGCCCTGTCTCCCTGTCAGAGCCAACACCATGTACCTCTCCTGCCCCTAAGCCCCTCCGTCCCAGCCCAGAGCCCACACACCCTCTGTAACTCCAACCCATGGCCCCAGCTGGATGAAAGTAAGTGAGGGTGAGTGAGTGCTGGACAGGGAGGATGGAATGAGTGGGGCAGAACTTGGAGGAAGGAGCAGGGAAGATCCTGAGCTTACATTCAAAAAGTGATCCTGGGCACAGAAAGGTTGAAGACCACTGCACTAGTTAGATTCCATCTGCAGATTCTCAGGCCCAGATCCTCAAAGTTGCCTAATTCCCCCTGATGTGAATAGGAGTTAGGTGCCTGCCTAAATACCAGTGAGGATCTGAGCTTACTTTGAATTTATCAGTATAAGATTGCAATATAAAAAGCCAAACAATTAAAAAGAACAGTACCAGCTGCCAACTATGTAATAACATAAAAATAGATTTGATATGAAGACTCTCATTTGCACTAAGGCCTCTTCACACCACCAGGCAGCAAAAAAAAAAAAAGGCATTAAAGTACCATCTTTTAGCATATATAACCCTCTGGTTATGCAAGATTTTACAATTCCCATTCCCCACCTCGTTCAGGTGTTATACAAGTTTTTTTTTTTTTTAAACACAGAAATTAACTAACTCTTGCTTAATAAAAGCAGCATATTTTAATTTAATAATAACGGCGGTGATTTCTGGTTTCAAGCCCAGCTGGTTAATTTCTTTATGTACAAAAGTTTTAAAATCATCCATGTTCTTCTCCCATTCATTGGGAAGCCATTGGCCAACAGATGTCCGTGTGCAAACTGACATGGTTTCTCCGCATAAATTTGTACACCCAATTTCCCGAGCCCCCATTAAAATCATAGATTTTCTGTTCTATAGCCATAAGTCAAACAAGCCTTGAGCTGTATAGCTACCGTTGATACCGCCTGTTTGTTCTCTCTCTGTGCATGAACCCAGCGTTATCAGCTGCGGTTTATTAACACTTCATTACAGGTGCTGTTCATTAACAGTACCTGTGGTTCATCTCCTGTGGGCTATACATGTGCGCTGGTTATCTAAAACTTTGTTTAAACAATCAGGAAAAACCATGGGTTATGCACGGGTGCGGGTAATTCACGTGCACGGGTTATATATACTAATTTACGGTAGAGATAAGTTACATTTACATTTGCTACTGTCAGAGCAATTTTAGGATGCCTTGGGTCTTATCTGCCAACAAAAGTTGTAACCCTTTCACTAAATCAGTTTAGAAAAGTGCATCATTACATTGAGATAATCCCTTTCTTGGAAAAGCTTAAACCCCATATTGATTTGATATCTCAATAATGAACTGAAAGAATGAACATTTACACCAATATAAAAGCACCCAAAGTCCCAAGAACCCAAAAATAATTGGCACGACTTGGAATCCTTAGAGAACTCCTTATTAGCTGCCTCAGCAGAAATTTAATGACACCTGAAAGTAGTAGTTCTGGTTGCTCCACAATACGCATGTTGGCAAAGAAATGTGCACTGCTGTTGTAACTGTGTTGTAACTATCAATGCTTTCACCTCCTTGCCTATCAACCCATGCAAGCAAGTGGGATTGTATCATACTCAGGAAGCACGGAGGAATCCGCTAGTGACAGGTCATATTGCAGCAGGGATATAATTGGGGTTGTAGAAAGGAGTCTGTGCGCTACACACACGTTCAGCAAAAGAGGATATTTGATAAGAGTATCTGCCCCACTGGTGGCCATGCTACACTTAGCAGTAGATTTGTCCTCTAGTGAAAAATGAGAAGGCACATTCCTCCTTGCAGGTGACTGAGCTGGGCTAGAATAGATGTAGCGTCCTGGTTCAATGTGGGCCCTTCCCTATCTTGTAGTAAAGGGAGGGCATAGAAAATCCCCTGAACCACTCCTTCTCTGCACCCCTAATCTCAGCCTGGTGTAGAGAGGACGGGGTGGGGAGTTGGACAACAACCCCTCTACTGAAGGGCAGAACTCAACTCGCTTCCTGGTATCAAGCTTTGCAACCTGACAGGAGGGGTCTGGTCACCCCTTGGGTTTGACATCCATGGTGCCACGGATGCCGATAGACCCACCCCGCTGAAACCAGCCCTGCCACAGCGCAATGTTGAGCCGTTTCCCTTAATGGGAGCTTAACACTGGTGGGGGTTGCTTTGGTTTTGGGGGAGGTGTCGAGGCCTCTTCTCCCGTTTGTACAGCAAGCAGCAGAGGCCGGGGCTACGGTACGATCCCCAATGATAACAGTGCGCTGGCTCGAACGGCCGGCAAACCTCCCAGCCAGTCACAGGGCGTCGCACAGACAAACAGCCCGCTGCAGCCCCGCTCCCCCGTGTGCCAGCCAGGCGAGAGCCGCTACCAGCGGCTTGCAGGGAGCAGGCGCTGAGGGGAGGGGCAGGCGGAGGTGGGGGCGGAGCGCTCGCTTCAGGCCGGTAGAGGCGGGGCGAGGCCTGGGTCGCGCCGGGAGGCCGCTCCCGCTGGGGCAGGGGAGCCGCCCATTAATAGAGCTGGCGACGGCGACGGCGGGGGGCGATGGCGGCGGGAGCGCAGCGGGAGCTGGAGAACGTGAGCAGCGGGGTGCCCGGGGGGGCGGCCTGTGCAGCCCGCGCCGGGGGCTCGCGCTGTGCTCGGGTGTCAGGCAGCCGCCTGCACGCGCCGGGCGGGAGCGCCGCTCAGCGTCCTGGGCTCGCAGGGGAGACGCAGGTTGAAATGGTTTGGCTGTGTCCGTCCTTCGCACTTTAGGGGGGGGGTGGGGGTTCTGCGTGGGAAGTCGTGGAGCTGGGTCCTCTCCGGGCTGGCCCTGCACTGGCTTCTCCTTAGGCGGCATTCCTAGAGCCAACAGCTCTGTGCCTCAGTTTCCCTAGCTGCCCTGTCAGACGCGTAATTCTACTCGCAAAAGAGAGTTGGGGTTTTTTTTTAAAGCAAGATGAATATGCTTATAATAAGAAACATGGCTTTAGTATGTTAGGAAAGACAGGACTAGGCAGCACTTTAAAGACTAACAAGATGGTTTATTAGGTGATGAGCTTTCGTGGGCCAGACCCACTTGCTCACATCAAGTAGTGGAAGAAAATTGGCACGACCATATATACCAAAGGATACAATCTAACAAAAAATGAACACATATAAAATTGACGAATCTGGTTTAAGAACAGAGGAGGGGTGAAGGGGGAAGGTTAGTGTCTGTGAGGTAATGACATAGGGGTGATAATTGGGGAAGCTCTTTTGTTTCAGCTAGACCAGACTAACACAGCTGCATCTCTATTAGTATGTTACTGTACTGTTGTGCTTCCTTTCCCCCCCCTCGCCCCGTTTTTTAAAGTTTTTTAAATGACTGGAGAAACAAGTGACAAAGTGGGTCCAAGGGCGTGCGTGCTTCTTTTAAAATTGATGTGTTGGAAAACAAAAGGCAGCCTAAAAGCCAAACCGATGTGTTTATTATATATACAATTGCTTCCAATGTTTATTCAACAGAAAATTCTTCTATTTGGGGTTTTGTGTTTGCTTTGCTCCTCAGTGCTCAGCACACCCTGTTCAAGAGGCCTGTGGGGATGAACGGGAGAAGGGACTCCCTAACGAATTGAAATTCATGACCTGAGGTGGGTCATCAAAATTGGGTAGACCTAAAAGATAGACCTAAAAGATAACTTTAGGGGTGGATGAAATGAGTTCTTGTAAAGAGACGTTGTAGTTACGATAAATGTCAAAAATTGTCAATTTAAAACTCATTCTGAAAATTGGTTTTATTTACGTTCCTGCATAATATCTTGTCTGTGGGCTTTAATAAGGAATCCTATTTGTTTTTTTTTAAACACTACTGTTTTGACATTATTTTTCAATTAATATCATTTGTAGTATGCCACCTTTCTGGCTGGATTGTGTACGCATGTGTGTATATGTGTGGGAAAGACAAAGATAAATCACAAAAGCAACTTCACTGCATATATTCAAGTAACCGCCTTCCTCTGCACCCAAATTATAGATGATTATATGCACAAAACTTGTTTGTTACTTTTTTTAAGAAGGACTTGAGGAAGTAGCATGGCTATGAAACTTAAGTTCTCTATTTAATACACAAGGGATATTGACCTTAAAAGTACAAGCTGCTATAATATCTGCACTTGGCTATCCAGATGCAGCGTCTGTGCAAACAACACCTAGTAATGTCTGATTTTTGGCATGGAAATATGGCTGGAGGGGTTTTGGAAGCTGGGAATCTGATATGAGTAACTAGAACTAGTGTAAAGAGATGCTTTTGTTGAAAGCAGAACTGCAGTAGAAAGCCACGCATGTGACTTCCATGCATTGGTCTCTTCTGCTTTGACCTAGAAACCAGGCCTCAATAAGTCTGCAGTATAGTGATTCGTGTTCTGGCAGGTTCCAATGTAACCAGGATATCTTGGAAGCTATTGGATTTAGTCATTCATTTAAAATCCAAACATACTGTCCCCAGTACAGTAGAAAAGATTGTCTGATTCTGAGAAACATAGGTTGGTTATGGATTAGTGCTGGTAAGAGGGAGGGAAATGGTGCATATTTTAGGTATATTTGTTTTTCACATGAGACTTAGAAAATGACACTTCTTTTAGTCAACAGTTGGCTGCTAGTGAAAGGTGAATATTTGCCACTTCTGATGTAATTTACACAACATCCCTGTTTATTGTAGTACAAGTGCTTTTATATTGTAGGAATAGGAGGCTAGGAAGCAGCATGGTAATTGAGAATACTTGAGTACATAATACAATCTGGTTAGACTGGTGTTTTTATGCCAGTTAGCTCCATATGCACTTGAGTCCTTATTAATGAAGTATGTTGACCTCTCCTTCTTTGATGCTTGGATATGAGTTGACTTGAGAGTTGACCAAACAAAATAGTTAAATTTGTTGGGATTCTGCCTTGTTGATTGCAGCAGCTTGCTTTGCCACCTTTGTGGCAGTGATGCAATCAAGTAAGGAACTTTTGCACTATTGGCAGAAGAATTCAGAGTATTGTGTATGCATTTTTTTTCTTTGCATCAAAGGCTTTCTAACATGTTTCCTCTGTACTTAATCTGTGAACCTTGGGGATTTTCTGGGTTGTAGAGGGTTTGGGGTGAATGGATAAGCTTGTTGAATGTGGCCTTATACTTAGATGAGTTGAAAACCAAGGGAGTTCAGGTGTCTTAAGGGACAGACCAGCTTTGTTTGGTCACTTTCCTGATAAGTATTTTACTTCCTTTGGATGAGATAATCAGATTAGGAGAGTGTGATGTCAGGGATCTCTCAAAGCTTGTGTATTTTCAGCAGCATGTGTACCTTCTAAGGCTCTCTGGGAATATCTCATGTCTTCCATGAAGGCTAGGAGATCCATTACTGAAACATTGCAATAATACGTGAAGGATGAGGTTATTGGACCCAAGAAATCTGTTGGATTTTATTACCATGTTGTGCTGCAGCTCTGAGGCCTTCCTGAAAGGTGACACAGATTTCTGTCTGACAGCCTGTGTGCCACTAGAAGTCATAGGTTCCTGGTCTTCGTTTCATAGCACGTGCATGCACTCAGACGACTTCTGTAGCAGAAATGGGAAGAGGAACAGGAATACACGACACTATTTTTAGATGCATTGTGGAGACACTTAACTTGTGATGCTGTGCTTGGGGAAACTAGTTTCACTAGGGTAAGGTGGAGACATGTTTCAGTCACGTGAGAGTCACAAGTGCTTGATCTAAAATTGCAGCCTAGATTGTGGTGGTTTTGTTGATGGCCAACCATACAGTCAGCTGTAGGACCCAGGTGGCCACTTAGCTATTTAAAAGTGTTACTTTTTGAGAAGGTGGCTGCAGAAGCCTACCTTTGGTTATCTTAATGTAGAGTTATAAGGGGGATGACACCAGAATCTACTAGAGAAGGATGGGGGAGGGGAGAATTTTTTAGAAAGGGAAGCGATCTCAAACTCCCATATGTGGGCCACTTATGGCCTGAGCAATTGCACAATCTGGTCTGGGAGTCCCAGTGGGCTTGGCGGCGGGGGAACTACCAATTACCAGGCCCCAAGCTGTGCCCCTTCTTGTCACCATGTTGCCTCTTCCTTCCCTCCTCCCCACCCCCACATGATTGTAGGGAGAGTGACAGGCCCTGACCAGTTGTGCAACACCAGCCCTCCTAGCCCCCTGCGGTGTTCCCTGAAGCCATGTCTTGGGAGGGCACAGGGTGCCATGGGGTGGGGGAAAAGGATGGGGCAGTGGTGCGTATGGGAGGAACTCGGGGGCTGATAAGACAGAGACACCCCCCCCCACACACACACACCCTTGCCTGGACTCACTGGCTGGATTGCATAATTCCTCTGCCCAGGGATAGCCTGGGGGCAAAGAGTTTGAGATCCCTGGTGAAGAGCAATTGGATTCTAGATTCTTTCTATGGTGTTGGTGTTCCAGATCCTACTGCTAAGACTTCAGGATCTGTGTTGTCTTGTAGCCCGGTGTTACCAGACTTGCCCAATACTCTGGGGTATGCTCATTTATTAGCAGGGCTCGACAAATTATGGAAAATCTTACTCGCCAAACAAAAAGGACTCGTTTTTTTTAATGGCATAAATTCCTAATAAGAATAAGAACAGTAATTTCTAATAAGCAGGGCTCGCCGAACCGCGAGCTTGGAACTGCTGAAACTTCTAGTGGTTGCCTGTTTACACAAGTCCCGCTGCCTGGGCGGCTTTGCTCGGGTGTCCCTGGTCTGCTGGGGGTGTCCAGCGACTTTGCTGGTCTGCAGGGAGACGGGGAGCAAAGCCTTGGAGCACGCCCGCAGCGGGACAGCCCGGGCGCTTGAGCTGTCCCCCTGTGGGCGTGCTCCGCAGCTTTGCTCCCCGTCTCTCTGGTCTGCAGGGAGACGGGGAGCAAAGCCTTGGAGCACGCCTGCAGCGGGACAGCCCAGGCGCGCCTGGGCTGTCCCGCTGCCGGCTTCCCCGGCGGCTTTGCAAAGCCACAGGGGGGCTGGGGCTCCGGGAAAGCGGGTGGTGGGACAGCCCAGGTGCGCCTGGGCTGCCCCGCAGCCCCAGCCCCTCCGCGGCTTTGCTCCGCGTCTTCCTGGTCTGCAGACCAGGGAGATGCGAAGCAGCTTTTCTCGCCCTGGAGTACACGTAAGTCGGATCCGCGTAAGTCAGGGACTGCCTGTAGTTTGGTACAGAAAGATGGTGTGCCTTGTAAACAGTCATTGAAGGAGAAATGTAAAAAAAGTGTGGGGAAAAGTAATCTTAAATCCATGTTTAAATTTCAGGGTTCCCTGGAGGTAACCCAGAGCACAGAAGATGATCCTCTACTTGATGCACCACTTCTTCCACCTCATGAATTGCATTCACAACTGAGTCCGAGATTCCATGCTATTCCGACAGTCTTAGTTGCCAATTTTCTGTTGCTTCTACATGTAAGTGTTTTTTTATTTATTTTAAAGTACCCTCAGATTTTAATTAACTTGAGTATGAGGAGATAATGGGAAATTCTGGTTCCCCAGCTGTAATGCACTGGACCTAAAGCATGGATTGTGAGTAAGGAGAGCAGTGACTTTTGTTGCATACTCCTCATACCTTGTGTTTAAGTTTTCTGTCCCAACACTGCCAACTTCCAAGTCGCATGGATATGGCAGGTAATCTAGTCAGATAAGAAGTCGCTTGACTTGAGTGTATCGGATAATGTGAGTTATAGAATCCCAGTTAAATTGGGATATGGCTTCAGGACCAAGAAAGCATTGCTGCACTTACTCTTTTGTGCAGAGTTGTTTGTTTTTTTGTGAGTTTTTTAAATTTAGCAATACTTGATATTAAAGACTAATCCAGTCTAAATTTTTGGTTTATTATTTATAGTTATTTCCTGTGAACTTAGCTTTGTCAATGCTCAACTAGTTCTAAAACCTAGTAAATAAGTGTCTTAGCTCTTCTCAGGTTAGAAAAAGTCTTCAGATCTCATATGTAAGCAACTTGCACTCATATAACTGTATCAGTATGTTTAATAGAGTTTGGGTAGATCTGATGTTGACAATGCATTAATGTTACATCTTCAATACCCTTCCCACTCTGAAATGTTAATGGGGGTGGTGGTGGTGGTGATGTTCCAAAGGCATACAAACTACATCATCAAAACCTGTTTCTTAAAATGGACTTTGCTACGTTTGAGCAACCCCCTAGTGTAAAGACCCTTTAAACCAATTCAAGAGTGCATAATGTCAATTTAGTTGGTGTTATTTTGGTATGTAGTCGTGCCCTAAACTTGTCATGTTGGTAACTACAAGCATTGAAATAGTGCTTCTCTTTGATAGGCTTTAGCTGGTGTTCTCAAGCACACATCCATCTGAATTTTTCTCACCATTTTTTTTTTTACATGAAAAACAAAAATAATTAAACCTTTCACCAAGCATATTCCAGTGTAAAAAGTAGTGCATTTGGTTAACTTAAATGGCAGGATTGATGATGCAAAATTGGGTATCTGTAGGTAATCGCGAAGTATTACATTATTTTCTACAAACTAACTCTTCATCATATATAATAGATATAAAAAAATATATATGGCTGATGATAAATTAGAAATCATTAAATGTGTACAATAAGGGAAGCTAAAGACGTGGGGGGAAAATCCATCACTGGTAAGGCTAAGGACAATAAGTACCCTTCTTATCCTTACTGTATGCTAGGGACAGAAAATCCTAGCAGTGATACTGGTCCATGATTAGATAGAGGAGGTAAAATTTAGTAATGATGCAGAAAAGGCAGAACAAATTTCTGTGTTCTTTCCAGGAAGAAGTAGCATGATATATTTTTTGTACAAAGATGAAGTATCTTCTAGAAAATTGCAGTAGATTTTTTTTCTTTCATTTGAACCAATCCAAAAAATGAGGCATAGTAAGTAAAAAGATTAAGGTAATATTGCTTACACTGTAACTACTAATATTAAGGTCTGTCTACTTTCTTTCACAGGTTGCTTTTGTTGTCTTATCATTTTTAGCAGGTATATATTGTTCTTCTGCACACCCAGTTGAAGATGTGTGCCCTGGAAACTACACCAACCCACTTAAGGTGCAAAGTGTCATAATCATTGCAAAGGTAATTCTGTGGCTTTTGCATGTTCTCTTTGAACGATATGTTCAGCATCATCACAGTAAAGTCAGAAGCAGAGGATACCTCAAGATCTACCGATCAACAAGAAATCTTAAAAGGCTGCCACTCTTAATACATTCTACAGGTGAGATGAACTTTTTTGAATTTTGTTCTTCGTGGATTTTGTATGAACAAACATTGTGAACTGAACTATTCTATCTGTGCTTTTTGAATTCTTCATCTAAGGTGTGCCACACCAGTTTGAGTGCTATGCTTAATAGTTGAGTACAAACCTCCAAACTTGTTTGTCAGTGGAGCAGGAGGCTAGAACTCTTTGAGTTGAAATAAATTTGGAAATAGTAGCACTGACTGGATATCTTGCATTTGTCCACTAGTCATTTTCCTCTGTTTCTGGTGAAGTGTTTGCTGTTAAGATGTCTTGAATATAACCATGAAGCAATAGGACTGCTATTGGCTGACCTGCATTCTGAAGGCACTATATGCTTCATATAGTAATAAGAATCTGCACTGCTTACACTGTGTGTAGGCTTCTGATCTTGACTTTGCAGTCAAACTTGAGAACTTAAGAGCAAAGGATAATCATGTAGGAGAAAAGCAGTCACATAAGGCCCGTTTTACAAAAAAGGCTGGGGTGGGGAAGAATACAGAGTAGACCCTCTGATCATTATGAAACAGACTTCCTCATTTCTAGAGTTCTGCACAGATACATCCACATTTGTATCTGTAAAAATGAGTTGCAAATATCTGCCAAGGCACACTTGCAGGACTCTACTCATTTGCATGTAAAGAGTGATCATGTGCATGTGTGGAGAGAGTTGCCAAGCGATGTATTCCATAACTGCAAAATGGAAGGAGTTTAAAAGGTCTCATCCCCTTGGCTTTTCTCCAGATACTCCAACTTTTAATTATTTAGGCCATATGTATACTACAGCATCACAAGCTCCTACACTGCTAGTATGTTACTGTAGCACCAATGCTTCCTATTGTTAGAGAAGAAATGGGGTGGACAGAGCAGAGTAATGGAGGCAATGGTTTGTTTTCTCTCACAAACCTGACACACAGCTTCTCCCTTTTGAGGGTATAAATAATCCAAGTTGCTTGTTTTCCCCATCTCTGGCCTCCCGTAGTCCCTTCAAATTGTATTCTGCACCCACTCTTCAGGGCTGGGCCAGTTGCTAAATTCAAGCTTGATCCAGAATCGAAAAGGTATGTCCCTTCAGGCCCATGATTCACCTGCCCTCAGATCATTCGCCAGTATCAGTGGCAATGCCATTCTCCAGCCCTTGTCAGGAAGTCTGCGCTTGCATCCTCCTTTGCCTCAAGTCACTGTGCTGAACTGGCTGGCCCCTGCCATTTTTTCCTCTCACTTACTCTACCAATTTAGCAAGGAGAGTGGTCTATTAAACTAGCCTCCACACCTCCTGGTCCCTTTCTTAAATATTTTTTTAAAACTGCCTTTACTTGGCAGTTTTGGTGATTCACACATTGTGTGGAATGTCCAAGGTAAATGTACGTGGGCTGTTTACCCCCATCTGCTCCTGAGCCGGCTGTTTCTTCTCTAACACCTACATTAGTGGGAAAGGTTTTCTTCATTCACGCCAAAGTGATAGCTATTAACAATGTTCCTTCTGCAAGCTTAAGGTTTCTAATAAGTCCTAAGTGTATACACACACAAATGAAACTTGACTGGGCATGAGGGGTGGGGGTTAACTTTCCTCAACGGCTATTGAGGCCTGAAGGTGGAAATAAATTGTAGTACCACATTTCATAAAATAGCAATTTGGCCCTGACGGTTCCAGCATAGTAGCCTGACAATGATCTGCTTTAAATCAGTAAATGAATTCTATACCTATGTTACATCTGTCAGATGTCTTGCATTCCCTGGAATTGTAAATATGACAAGAAGTGTGGGAGGTGAGCAGGGGCGATGGTAAAACTGGTAGGAGGAGTGGGAATTCATGTCTCCCCTGCCTGATTTGGAACAGGGATTGGATCTTGGTATCCCATGTGCTAGGTGAGTAGCCTAAGCGCTAGGTTACTGGTTATTCAGGGGTGGGTATCTTGTTTCTCATCTTGGAGCTGTTCTACTCCATTCAAATTCTTCTTATATAACGCTATTGCCCTGGTGAGCTAGAATTGGGGAGAAACTTGAAGCAACATTTCAGTAAAAGTCTTTCTCGGTGGGCTCTGGTATGTATAGTTGTACTCGCTCATCAGCTGTAATTATGTAGGGGGTACGTTTAGAAGATAAAATAAAAAAAGAACAAGGTAAAAATCACCTAGGAAAGTTAGATGCCTGCAAGTCACCAGGGCCTGGTGAAATGCATCCTAGAATACTCAAGGAGCTGATAGGAGGTATCTGAGCCTCTAGCTATCATCTTTGGAAAATCATGGGAGACAGGAGAGATTCCAGAAGACTGGAAAAGGGCAAATACAGTGCCCATTTATAAAAAGGGAAATAAGAACAACCCAGGAAACTACAGACCAGTTCATTTAACTTCTGTGCCAAGGAAGATAATGGAGTAGGTAATTAAGGGAAATCATCTGTAAACAATTGGAAGGTAGCAAGCTGATAGGGAACAGCCAGCATGGATTTGTAAAGAACAAATCACGTCAAACCAATCTGATAGCTTTCTTTGATAGGACAACGAGTCTTGTGGATAAGGGAGAAGTGGTGGATGTGGTATACCTAGACTTTAGTAAGGCGTTTGATATGGTCTCGCGTGATATTCTTATCAATAAACTAGGCAAATACAACTTCGATGGGGCTACTATAATGTGGGTGCGTAACTGGCTGGATAACCGTACTCAGTAGTTATTTAATGGTTTACAATCCTGCTGGAAAGGTATAACAAGTGGGTTTCCGCTGGGGTCTGTTTTGGGACTGTCTCTCTTCGATATCTTCATCAACGATTTAGATATTGGCGTAGAAAGTACGCTTATTAAGTTTGCAGATGATACCAAGCTGGGAGGGGTTGCTACTGCTCCAAAGCATAGGGTCATAATCCAAAATGACCTGGACAAATTGGAGAAATGGTCTGAGGTGAACAGGATGAAGTTTAATAAAGACAAATGCAAAGTGCTCCACTTAGGAAGGAACAATCAGTTTCACACATACAGAATGGGAAACGACTGTCTAGGAAGGAGTACGGAAGAAAGGGATCTAGGGGTTATAGTGGACCACAAGCTGAATGAGTCAGCAGTGTGATGCCGTTGCAAAGAAAGCAAACATGATTCTGGGATGCATTAACAGGTGTGTTGTGAGCAAGACATGAGAAGTCATTCTTCCGCTCTACTCTGCGCTGGTTAGGCCTCAGTTGGAGTATTGTGTCCAGTTCTGGGCACCGCATTACAAGAACAGTGTGGAGAAATTGGAGAGGGTCCAGAGAAGAGCAACAAGAATAATTAAAGGTCTAGAGAACATGACCCATGAAGGAAGGCTGAAAGAATTGGGTTTGTTTAGTTGAGAAAAGAGAAGATTGAGGAGGGGGGGACATGATAGCAGTTTTCAGGTATCTAAAAGGGTGTCATGAGGAAGGAGAGAGAACAAGAAGCAATGGGCTTAAACTGCAGCAAGGGAGGTTTAGGTTGGACATGAGGAAAGAAGCAATGGGCTTAAACTGCAGCAAGGGAGGTTTAGGTTGGACATGAGGAAAAAGTTCCTAACCGTCAGGCTAGTCAAACACTGGAATAAATTGCCCAGGGAGGTTGTGGAGTCCCCATCTCTGGAGATATTTAAGAGTAGGTTAGATAAATGCCTATCAGGGATGGCCTAGACAGTATTTGGTCCTGCCATGAGGGCAGGGGGCTGGAATCAATGACCTCATGAGGTTCCTTCCAGTCCTAGTATTCTATGAGTCTATGCATGTAAAACATATGCTCTACATATATAAAAATGAACACACTTGTCTGCCTAACAACTACAGTCTTTCAAGTACTTGCAATTCCTCTCCCTGTAAAGCTAAACTGAAGTGGCATGTTTTGTAGTGGTACACAGAACCACCAGAAGGGTTCTATACTGAATATGTAGAACAAGATTGCTGTACTGAACGGTCAAATACTAGACAATACATCTAACATTGATACTAAACATGACTGATGGCATCTTGAAGTCATGAATGTAAGGCACAAATTAGTGACAGCTAAATATAGAATGAAGGTCGCTTGAAGAAACACTAACTGTTCTGTAGGAACTAAAACTTTAAGCTTCACAAAAAACTACAGTTACAAACACATTTCTGTTTTACCCTTGGGGCGTTTAAATAACACATCAGTCATGGGTTTTTTCTATTGCATAGCTATAATCCATTAACCTAAAAAATGAGGAATATAGATTAGGGATGTTAGTATGTAATTGCAAAGATTATTTACTGCATCAAATATTAGCAGTTACACAATTATTTGAGAGTCCCCTTGAGCAGGGCCAGCAGCCAGTGCACTCCCTAGGAGCCTCCTGCCACTCAGCACTGATGACTCTGGTACAGAGGCAGCAACACAGGACAGCAGCAGCCCCTGTATGCAGGGGACCCAAGCTTCCCAGGGACAGAGGCTGCACTGGCATCCCATGATGAGCCTGGGCCCGCTGCGGATAGAGCCTGCTCTGTGGCAGTAGCTCCTTTCTCCCCCACCCGCGCTGCTGCCTCTAATAGAGGTGGCAGCACAGGGTGGGGCAGGTAGGAGCTGGTGCTCCTGGGGAGCTGGCTTTTTTAAACTGGCTGTCTCCAAACAGCAGTTTCTGCCTTCCTTCCCTTCCCCGCGCCCCCTCCCCCCCATTGCCTTTGTGGGAGGCAGCAAGGAGGCGGGGGGAGAGGGGAGACAGAGGCACTTGGGCTTAAGCTGGCTCCCCATGCATATTGGCTCCTGCCTGTCCCCTCCCCCACACTGCTGTTTCTTCTATAGAGATAGCAAGTGGCAGAGAAGTGGATGTAGTTGACAGGATGAACCGATAGGCTTATCAGTTAATCGTGTAGTCAGACACATGTTGACATGCCTAATATAGATGTTGTAGGAGGGTCTTTTTGAACCACTTGACGGTATTGGCTAGACTAAAACATATAAATGTCATTTCTGTTGTGTTTTTTCTCTTAAGGAAATGCCGCCCTGCTTCTGATACTGGCAGCTTGCTATTCCTTTCCTGACAACAGGAAAGTATGTCTCTACCTGATCCTGGGAGTATTGTGTCTGGAGCTGGTTTGTTCTCTGTTATGCATAGTCATTTACACAGGTGAGAACTGCAGTTACTGCCTTGTCCTGTGACTGCCTTACAAAAGCTACTAAACTTTCTATTGGCTCTGCTCTCTAAGCATGGTACCGGTTGAACCTCTGTGGTCCGGGACTGATCCTGCAAAATATGTGGTCCTTCCAGATCACGGATGTTGCTGGATCAGAGAGCCCTAGCCACAGAGGTTGCCAGTGACTGGGAGCTCAGCTGGCAGGGCAGTCTGGAGGGTCAGTGGTCTGGGGGTAGGGAACCTGGCCAGCAGCTGGCAGCCAGAGCAGAGCTATGACCATAAAATTAGTTTCTCATACCTTGACCCATTGCAGGCCATTCAGACATTCTTGCTTACAGCAAACTGGAAATCATTGTCATGCCTTGAACTCTAAATGCTGCCAGATAAACTAGGCTACTTGTCCATTTTAAGGTATTTCCTTGGAAATTACTAATATAGACGAACTGTACATAATAGTGTATGTTTACCACACATTACTAGCATGCTCTCATGGCAGTTTTATCAGACACATGTTCAGAGTGGATTTTTTTGTTTTGTTTTTTACTCTGACTCAGAGCTAATATTCTTCTTGCTTAGTCAAAACTACTTTCCTTGGACATGTGGAACTTAAATTGAGATGGAATATCTCAATCTTTGAACTTGCAATTGCCTTCCAGTTCCCCTTATTTCTCCCTTCCCCAAATCTCACTTCCTCTAGTATTTGATGGTTAGTAGTCCTTAAGTGACATTGAGACTCTTGGAGTCCTTACTTAAATAAAGCAATACACATTTCTAGTCCATTACCCATAACTGTACCACCAACAGTTGGTAGAAAATAATTTAACATAGAAAACTATATTGGATTACAGGCTTAATAGGTTTGTCCTATTCCTCCAGGACCATGTTTGTTTGTTCTATTTTGGCTTATTCTATTAAATCCTCACAGTGGACTTACTGGTCCAAGTAATTTAAAAACTACATATATTAAAATAATCCAGTCAAATTTTTGAACTTCCATAACTCAAACCTAGATGACCAGATGGCCTGTGTGCCATGCTTATAGATCATACGTGAGACTTAGACAACATGAAACACACTTCTCCTGATTACTCAGACTAGTAAGGAAAATAAAGTGTTACACACGACACAGTTCAACTGTTCAGTTTATAAAACCAGAAATTAGATGTCTTAGGTCCTAAATGAGAGTATGAGCTTAGAGACCTTTATTGCTACAGTGAAATACAGACAAATGTTCCAAAGTGGTATCTATTTTTTTATCTTGCTTTTAAATGCCATGTAAACATCATCGTCCTTAAACTCCTGGGAATCCTTTTTGTGTGTCTCTCTTAAATCTGAGGTATGGATTGGTTTCATGTAAAAATCTAACTTTAATCAACTATACTTACTTCCTAAAGGACTGATTGAGACCAGTCCACTTCTGGAGGAACTGAGTGTCTCTTATGTTTCCTACTTCAGTCAGCATTCATTTTGTTGTGTATCTGACACCAAACTATAGTGGTAGTGTAATTCATGTTCTGGAATTCCTCTCAGTAGTGACAAAGGAGACCAATTACAAAATTAAAAGAATGGTGTTGACAAGAGGGGAAAGGTTAACGGGTTGAGTTAAAGGGGAACAAAGTAGTGGAGAGGAAGGAGAAAGGAAACACATGTTATAACATTATGCTACTAATTGTCATGTGACAATCATGAAAGTCAAACTGACTTCTAGATAGTAATATTAAAACTCTACTCTAGAGCAAACTTGATGTCTGGAGAAAAACCTAGTTAGTGACTTGATAGAAAGTTGCAGAGAGTAGCTATTTCCAGTGTAATGATAAACTACTAAATATTATGAAAGCTTTGAATATGCTGTTTCAAGATCTGACTTAATTTTTTTAACTTGTGCTCATAATAGTATTGAAACTGCCTCAAAAAATGAAGCCCCAAATGTAGTGGTACTTCACTTGGCTATAGTACAGGCTCTGATACTAAGGTTTGTCTATATGGGGATTTTGACCAACATAGCTGTAGCACAGTATGTTTTCCTATATAGCTTTGCTGGTATAATTCACTCACGTGGACATTACTCAAGTGTAATTACTCCAAAATAAAATCATTCTTATAGTGTTCACAAGATGTTGTGCTGGCATAGCTATAGCAGAATATTCAGCTATATCTTCCATTTACAGTCAGTATATCTTCCAGTGTAGCAAAACTGGATATTGTAGCAATGACTTTCTTTATAAGTGGCAACTTCCTGTCAATAAAATGCTTATATCAACCTGTGTGTGTGTGTGTGTGTGTGTGTGTGTGTGTGTATATATATATATAAATAAAATATGCAACTTGATATCTGATCCTCTTGAATTTAGCATTGTAGCAAACAGCATGGTTAAGAAGACCTCAAATCTATACTTGTTAACTAACATGAAAATTTATTGGATATTATTTTCTCTGCTTGAGGCATCCTATGATCTGCCTCTAGCAACAGAAATGCAATTCTATAAACTCTGTACTTACAACATGTTCGGTAGTGCCTTATTCCAGATAGTCCCACTTATCTGAACATTACTCCACAAATAATGCTACTGAAGGATGTCAGTGTGGCCTTTGATGTTCAGTGTGTTTCCCTAGTGGTCTTCCTCTATTCAGAGTAATCATGCAAAGATAAGCACATCCCCAGCTCCATTGATAGACTTGAAAGAGGATTAAGGGTGCTGAGCACCTTCAATTTTAGACCTTGTAAGGGCTCTTGAACAAACCCTGCCATACGTTCCAGTGTGTATACAACAGGCATGACATTCTTACTCAAAATTTAATATTCCATCCCTCAACAAACATAATGAAGGTGACCATCTGAAAAGCTTATTTTTTTTTCTTTCCTCTGTGTGCCTCTTACCATAAAGTAGTCTTAAACTTTGGTTACACGTCTGCCTGAGTTATTCCTGTAATCAGTCAGGCAACAGGCTTCTGCATAGCCAGTGTCTGAGGAACTCCTGGGGGAAGAGAGGAGAAACATCTTCTCTTCTTGGAGAGGCTAGAATAGAAGAGAATGGGCCATTACATAAAATAGATTTTTAGGTATGTCTTGGAGACTGTCATATATTCTTTTTATTTTAACATAAATTCTCTGACCAGATATACAGTATGATACATCAATAACTCAACCAGAGTCAGTCCATACTAACCTGCATAGTCTAAAATAAGGATTGTTCAGTTCACTTTCAATAGGTAGTCTTTACATAAAGGTCTGCTTAAAATTATTAGCTTTGTTCAAATTATCAGCTTTGAACGTTCAAAGTTGTTTTTCTGTCTCTGTACTTGAGAGTCTATTTTAATAGATGACACTACTTCATGTTATTTGCACAGTGGTGCAATATTTGAGTTGAAAAACTGCTGAAGAACAGTATTGATGTACAGGTTGGACCTGACTGGTCCCAGATGAGGGATTTTTCTGGACCACAATAAGTCCCTTCAGGCCCCCTATCTCCGCTCCCGCCTTCCCCCTCCTCACCAGGCTTCCTGGCTCCCCATGTAGCCCAGTTATGCTGTGTTCCAGCCCAGCTGAGCCATGTATTGGCTCCTGGAGCTCCTCCCTCTCCTGCAGCCCTGCTGAGCCACTTGTTGGCTCCTGGGTTTGCCCCTCTCCCACTTAGCCCAACTGAGCCACATGCTGCCTCCTGACTTCTTCCTCATAGCCCAACTGAGCTGTGTGCTGGCTTCTGGCCTCCTAATCCCCTGCTGTGTGCCAGGACTCTGATCCTGGAATATCTGGTCATGCTGGATCACAGATTTTGCTGGACCAGAGAATCCTAGTCTAGAAAAAAAAATACTTCGAGTTGTCAGGAGTGAACATTTTTGTATTTGGGCCAAATTTGAATTTGTGATTTTTAACTTTTATATCTGCCAGGTAGTATAGACTGTGGACATGTTTCCAGTTGGTAGTATTAATGACAGTTTTCTCTGCAAACTGTGTTGATTTTAGGCATGAAAATTGAGCTATCCTGTTATCCTTGTAACTAGTTCTCTAAGATCAGACTGAGGCATACTGATCCCTACTATGCTACCCTTCCCTGTTTTTTAGAAGTGATAGCAGTTTCTAATACTTGTAGCAGCCCACCTGTCTAGGGCAAAATGTCTCAAGAATTGACAAACTTACTTTTTAATTTAAAGCATATCATAGAATCATAGGGCTGGAAGAGACCTCAGGAGGTCATAGCTCTCAGCCCGCTGCCCAAAGCAGGAACAATCCCAACTAAATCATCCCAGCCAGAGTTTTGTCAAGCCGAGACACATACAGCATGGATTCTGGCAATGGAGGCTCATTTAAGTGGAGTCCTATCAATGCAACATGTGGAGCTCAGAATCCTAATTCTTCAGGAGTTTAAATAGTCTGAGAAGCTAATAAGTCATTTATTAATATGCATTAACAGTGCAGAGTGAAACTACACACGGATGTCAGGACTTCAATGGAGATAAATTGAAATTAATGGAGTTCTTAAGATAATAACTATACAGCACTCCCTCACAAGATATTTTTGTACAAGAGACTGGAATGCTACAAGTAGAAAAGGGAAAAACCCACTAATATACAGACAACATGGCTTCTAGTCTCAAGAATTATTTTGTAAACTTGGCAGTTTTATACACAAATTGAGAACAAAACAGTATAGACAGATAAGAGCAAGCAAGTGCATCTTTTATTTCAAAAGTCTTCTTTTAATGAGCCTTTTATCATTGCAGGAAATGTAACATTCCCTTCTGTCTACTCTTGGGGTAGAGGTCAGGGAACAGCCTTAAGTACAAGAGTGCTACTTGGGCATTTCATAGGTAATGCAAGCTACACAGGTCTCGGACATGCCCTACACAAATTTAAGCAGCAGCACCAAAGGAAATGCCAATTTCTAAGGTGTAACCTGATCCTCTTGTTGGGCTCCCTTTTTATCCCCTCTGCTGTTACTTGTGAGGCAGGTTGGAACCCTCTGTAGAACTCAGTTTAAGTGCCAATTAACCCTATTAATAAAGAGTCTGCATAATTAACTACCTCTTTTCGTTTCAGTGAAAATAAGCAATTTCAACCAGGCAAAGCCAAGGCCAGATATAATTGAAGAAGAGAAGATATATGCTCACCCCAGTCACATTACCTCAGAGATTGGATTCAGGTAACCACTTCAGTTAGTTTATGCGGGTAACTGTGTAAACACTTGGCATCAATTTTTGTACAGAGTGGTGTGTGGGACCTTAAAGCGGTCAGGAAAAATGGAAATGTGGTGGTAATTCCTTAGTGGACTTCTGCAGCATTGTGGCAGTTATGTGCACAAAAATCAGAAGCTGCAAAGATGGTCCACCACAGCCATAGTAACTTGATAGAGTACAGAAATGATGAATCATGAAAAGGGTATGCTATAGCTTTAGTAGATATTGAGTGGCCATATGACAATTATAGTAGATAACAGTAATTCCTCATTTAACACGGTAGATATGTTTCAGAAAATGATCGTGTTGAGTGAAAACATGTTATGCGGGGTCAATTTTCCCATTGAAAATAATGGAAAAGGTGGGGGTTGCGTTTCAAGCAGTGGTGTCGAAGTCAATTTTCTGTTGGTGCTGAGTCGTCGACATCAACATTAGACGATGTACTGTACAGTACAGTAAAACTCCCAATAGGGCATCAACTAGAACCCAGATGTACTCTGGTCAGCCACTCTCTTGACTGGGCTGCTGAGAGCTGCATGTGCTCTCACAGCTCCAGCCTGCACTTGTTAGCGACTGGGACATAAGGTTGGGGGAGAGAGGGGACTGACTGGGTTATAACAGGGTGGGGAGGTGTTTGGCTCTGGGGAAGAGAAGGGGAGGAGAGGGAAGGGGGATCCGGTTGGGAGTACAGTATGTCCCTGTGATAGGTCTGCCAGGACCCGCATTGTGTCCAGCAAGGGGGGGGGGGGTCGCCGGGTAACGGCGTTGTGAGTGGTGAACCCTCGGCCGCTTTGCAGAAAGGCGGGGGAAGCCCCGAGCAGCTGCTGGAGACAGGCCCATTGGGGAAACCCAGCTGCCGGCCTGCAGGTGGGAGCGGGTTCCAGCTGATGTCCAGTGAGAGGGGGGTCGCCAGGGAATGGCGTGGCGAACCCTCCACCGCTTTGCAGGGAGGCGGGGGAAGCCTCACACAGCTGCCGGTGACAGGCCGGCTGGGGAAACTGTGTTATTTTGGGGACGGTCGTGTTGTTCAAAAAACGTTCCCCCCCCAAAAAAATCATGCTATCGTGGAAATATGTTAAGCGGGCACGTGTTAAACAAGTAATTACTGTACTCCTATAATTTCACCAGTAATGTGCTAACCCTAATTAACTGTCCTTAATCTCTTAAGAGTTGGTTTTAATCAGTCTGGAGAAATACTGATGTCTTAGATCATGCCATTAAAATGTGTCTTGGTATAAATCAAGGAGCTCTTTCCCCAGAGGAGGTGGGTTGATACCTGGGAGGGAAATGAATTAGGTGCTCCTTCCCAGAAGGTAAGACTTTTTCAGTTTGAGATCTGAGATCTCTCTTATGCTGGAGTTAGGAGTATATGACAGCTAGCATAGAGGAAATCTACAGATACTTCACATATTTTATATGGTTTTCTGGGGAACCGTGTGGGGTGGAAATCAGTCTTGCCTTGCACGTTTTTGACTACAACAGGTTTTAACTCCCTAGTCTGGCACCCTTGGGACCTAACTGGTCCTGAATCTGGAAATTTGATCTACCTGGGTCTAGCAATGCTGGCTTCTTCGCTGCCACCCACTGCAGGACTCCACTCCAGCAGGAACAGAGGGGCTGACCTGGACCGAGTGGAGACTGAGGGGGGCTGTGGAGCAATGCCAAGAGTGCAACCCAGCAGGTGGAGGGGCTGTTCTTATGGCCCCTAATTGCAAGGCTCCACCTCTTTCACCCAAGCGCGCGCACCCACTTTCCTCCCTCCCTCAGTTTGAGTGCCTCTTGGGGAGAATGGGAAAGAAATTGTTGAGCATGGGGTAGGGCTCCTCACTATGAGTGCTATAGCCTCGGAGCACCCATGGGGATGGTGTCGGTCAATAGAAGTCTGGGCTGTAGAGATCCAACCTGTACATGTTTTAGCACCGTACAGTTGCTCCACAAGCAGTACCTTAATCTTCCAGTAAAACACTTCAGCAGCTCCTTCTCCTGCAATCTAAACTAGATTGCACTTGTAGATCAAATTTGTGACTAAATACCCTATAATGCAAGTCATGCTCTCATGGAAACAGTCGGCAGGCAGGATCTTGAAAAACCAGCAGAAAGAGCTAATTTTTCTAGTGTCTTCTGAAGCTTGGTGTGCACAATTTCAAACTTTGATGCACTTTCTGGAGAAACTGTGTGTCTCGTGTCTCTCCTCTGTTCTCCTTGCTCTCCTTTCCCCTTCCCAAAAAAAGAGGGACAGAAACCCAGGCTGTAGGGCATGTCTTCAGTGGTATTGGTGTCTAACAGTGCCTGTTAAGGGTATCAAGCATTGGAGAATGTGTGTAGTACAGTCTGTACAAGCAATCATAACCCTGATTGATTCAACACCCTTTTTGATTGCTTTTCAAGCCTTCTGAAAACATATCTGCATCACTTTGTAGTAAGACCACCTGTGCTGAGCAAGAGTAATGTTAACTCCTGGCTGTTTAAAGAGCAGGTGTACTATGAAAAACTCCATAAAAGGAGGATAGAGGATTAGAGAGTTCCATGATTTCTTGTTATTTAGATCAAATGTCAGTTCAAGAACTTTGCAGGGCTGACTATGAGTTGGGATCTGTGAAGAGTTACTCTCTTCCTTCTCATACTTACCCAGTAGTGTAAATCCTGCAGACTATATTTTGCCCTGAGTAACACTTGTGCAACACTGTTAGCTTAAGCGGATATGTGTTGGTATAACTAACAGGCTCTGGAACTGTAACTATTACATGGCTTTATTGATGTAGAAGAAGAGAATGTTGTTCTTTTCTCAGGGCTATGCTGGCTCTGTAGGGTGAACAAGAATACAAACAAGTACAGCTGCTAAAATAGAAAAAATGTGTCAAGTTATTCTTCAAAGTAGAACTGCACCCTAGGACACACATTGTACTCTGAAGTCCGCAAAAGTGTGTGTTGGTGTGAAAAAACTATGCATGTTCAGTCACCTGTTTCAAGCTTGATAAAAGGCTTACTTTTGTTAGAGCACAAATTCTAGGATTTATGTGTCAAGTGCCTTATGTTCTAAATTTAAAAATACTTGGAATTTCCAAAAGTGCTCTCTAGGCCAACCAGAATGAAACGTAGCCAGCATGGACTGAAATCCATTCCAGTTCATCTGCCTTTGAACTTCAGGAACATTTTTAGCAAACATGGTTCAGCCATCTGAGAGAATATGGCATAGTCCTCTTATCTATGGCTCTCAGTTGTAGGAGTGTGAAGGGGTGGACTAGGCCCCAGTATCCCTGCTGTAGGCCTTTCCTTACCCTGCCCAGCCACAGGAGCAGAAGAGCAGTCTTCCAAGCATCAGGGTGCAGCAGGCTGATATAAAAGAAGCTGCTGGGCCAGGGCCTGCCAGTTCCTTCCTGGAGCTCAACCCTGGCAGACTAGCTGGTAAGCCAAAGGCAAACCCTTTGCAGAACCCTGGACAGGGAAGACTTGACCACAAGGCCCAAGAGAAAGGGCTAAACAGAGCAGCTTCCTGTGGGAAGTGGCCAAGGGAACATACCAGCAACCAACTTCTTTGAGACTCCGCAGGTAACTGCTATTTATAGGGTCCCTGGGCTGGGACCCAGAGGAGTGGCCGGGCCTGGGTTCCCCCCAACCCACAGCAGCCACAGCATGGAGTTACTGTGGTTTTCGTTTGTTAATTGTATGTCTGATAAGGTGTCTCATCTGCATGGTCTGGAGGGACTTCAAAGCCTACAGTAAAATGCTAAGAGGTTTTGTTTGGACAAGGGGAAAGGAATCATAATGCACATGTGCAAGTTGAAATTCAAGTTGAAGCAAGAAACCTTACACCTAGCACTTCCTAAATCTAAATTGCTTGACTTGGTAACTTTGTTTAAATATAGTTTATTTGGATTTAATTCTTAGTATAAGGTGTTGGTGCTGAAATACAAAGAAAAACTGATCAAAATAATCACTTAGTATGGAGGACAGTGCTTCTTGAAGTCTTCTGTGAACTATATGTGGCTGCATCATCTAAACAAGTGCTCTTTATTTAAATTGGAATACCTTTTCCTGGGATCTAAGTGATGCTAATAGTCTCGGGCAATGGCCATTAAATTAGAAACTTTCTCTCTGTTAACTCTTTATGGTAACATCTTAATGCAGGTTATTGGAAGAGGCCATGAGAGCATGCTTTAGTACAAGGGAAAAATGGCTGACTATTTTAGCCAACAACTAAAAAATCTGGCTACATCTGTACTGCGTGCTCTTGTGCAAGAAAATATGCAAATGAGGTGAAGCAGTGAATATCACTACACCTCATTTGCATACTTAACGAGCCGCCATTTTTCGCAAGGGGCTTTTGCACAAAAAGGAGCCATCTACACTGTTCCTTTTTGTGACAGAACGGCTCTTGCACAAGAGGAGGTTTTGGCCTCAATCTGTACGGGGCCTTTCCAATCTCCAAGTAACTCATAGTGGTGTTAAAAGCGTATATTCCCATTATGGCCCAAACTATTGTTTCCCTGTAGAAAAGTAGCTAAGAGGAGCTAAATGAAAGTTGTGAAAAGGGTGTTTGTGGCAGTATCTAATGACCTTTATGTGTATTGATAGAAAGTTTCTTTTTAATCTGAATTTTTAATGACTTTTCTCCTTCTCTTATGCCTCCAAGGGAAAGCTCAAGTTTGGAAGAAATAGTTGAAAAGCAAGGAGATGTGATAGATTATCTCCAACGACACAATGCACTGCTCAGCAAGAGACTACTAGCGCTAACATCTCAGCAAATGGGAGATTAGGAATATCCAGGAAGCTGCTGCTGCATTTCAGGTGGAATCCAAAGTAACAACTTGATTCAGAGGACAGAAATCCACTTGATTGCCTCTAATGGAGGTAGTGTAGACCAGTTAAGTTGAATGTATGAACTCTATTAGAAGTGTAAAATTTGCAGCTGGTGATACTGTCTATTTTGAACAGACACTTTGTTCAGAGTTGGACCTGAGCTCCCTGTTTTAATTTTGTTCAGTTGAGATTTTTTGCACTTCTGTAACAAACTCCAAACTACTAAGTCTTCTGTGCTTCTAGAACTCAAACGTTTGTTTTCCAGAATGAAACGTAGCAAGATATGGACTCTCTTGATTTGGAGTTTCTTATGGTTACTATGAAACCAAATATTGTAACAAGGTCTCCTTGTCTGCCATGATGAGTTTAAAGGGTATTTTGTTTCAAAGTTGCCTAAACATTCTTCTTCTAAACAAATAGGGAAACGAAGCAACGATGAAGAATCGGGTATCTGGCCTGAAACACATGAGTCTCTCTTGTATGCAGGAAAAACAGGATCTCATTTCACTAAACATAGAATGTAAAGACCAGGCTTGCAGAAAGATGATCAGATTGATGCCTGCTTCACAGAATTTCAGTGTAAAATAGTTAAATCAAATTTTTGTAGCAGTCCTAAGTGGGGTTTTATCTCTTTTTGCTGAGATTATTAAAAAAAAAAAAAAAAGTACAAATAGTGAAACTATTTTGCATACCAAAAACATCCAAATATTTAAATATTTGGAGAGAGCTTTTTTTTGTAAACTGCTCTCTAAACTTAGGTCAATACGCGAGAATTTATAATCTCCCCCCCCCCCCCTTAGGACAGTGCATTATTATATATAGCATTTTGTAGGAAGTGCTAGTACCGCAGATGCAACTATAGCCGCTCACATGGTTTAGAGAAAGGAAGTCAGTGCTGTCATTCTGACTCTGAAGCCAGTGGGGTCATATCTTGCATGGGAATTGAAAATTCTAATCCATTACTCAGTGTCTGTAAACTTCCATCTCTATATACTTGGAGAGAGTTCTCCAGAGAAGCTAGTCATTAAGCCTGTACACCTGCCTGCTTACAGTATACCCATATGACTCCCTGAAACTTTGTTAAAAGCCAGAGACTGCCATCTTATTTTCCAAATCTTACCGATCAACTGTATATCCTCCTCAATATTAGATAGGGGGACAGGCTAGCCTCTTAGCAAAGTAGGAAGCATCTGAGTAATGCTGGGAGCCTTTCAGAACACTGAAGGAAAACTACCCCATCCTGTGTTTGGTTCTGGGCCACAACTTGGTGTACAGTTTATTGTACTGTAATCACTCTCAGTAATGAGTGACGTACGATTACTTGTATTTCAGAGACAAGAAAATTGAAGACTTGCTGCTATCTAGCATTAATCTTTTCTCCCTTGCTGTATTTTTTTTCCCAAGAAAATGCAGCTGATTTTATATTGAATATTTGGGGGACATGTGAACATCTTTATTTCTTAGAACACTCAGGTTTTGATGTAACGGCATATACCCATTGTACATATGTGTCTGAAAAGCTGAGACTGTGACTGAAGTTCATGTACAATAAATGCAAATAAGGATCACGTAATAAAGCTTTATACTTCTCGTCTAATCTTCAGATACTTAAAATGGGATCTTTTAATTTTAAGGAATTTTGATCAGAATGGATATGGCCATCTAATCTTCAATGCCACATAACAGCAGAAAGGGCCCTTTCTTCAACAACTGCTGATCACTGTAAATCCCTGCTGAGAGAGAGAGAACATTATCTACTCATGAATAGAACATAGGCACCTGGACTAAAGGTAGCATGAGGGGGAAGGAAAAACTTCTTACTGGTTACTGTTTATCGGTGGGGGGACTACTCTCTCCTGGTGGGGCCTGCCATGGGCAGTGGGTTCACTCCCACTTAATCAGTTAACCAGCTAAACATAATGAAAGGATAGCCTGAGCAGAGCAGCTGGTGTTTTGTCTTACAATGAATCTTCCAGCTCTACACCAGTGAAGAAACGTGAAGCTCTGCATGAAGTAAGGATGTTAAATAGCGACTAATTAAATAGTTGATGTATTTTGCATTGACTAGTCAATAGGGTGCCTCTGCCTTTGAAGTGTAGCAACAAGGAGAAAGCACTGTGGGGAGTTGGAGTCAGATGAGGACTCCCTTGCTGATCCTGGGCTCCATGCAGCACTGCCACTTTGAAAGGGTTCAGGGAGCCCAGCATAAGACTTCACGGCGCTTCAAAGCAAGAGGCTGCAAGGAGCCTGGGGTTAGTGAGGGAATCCCCAGTGATCTGGGCTTCACGCAGTGCCGCTGCTTTGAAATGCCGCAAGGAGTGTGACGCTGGGCTCTCCTCAGTGTTTCAAAGTGGCAGCGCCTCATGGAGCCCAGGGCCAATGGGGGAGTTCCCAGCTGATCCCAGGCTACACACAGCACTGCTGCTTTGAAAGGTTGTGTGCAGTCTGGGGACACCCCAGCTGGCTCTGGGCTGCATGCGATGTTTCAAAGCGGCAGTGCCACTTGGAACCTGGGATCTGTCCCCAGGCTCCAAGCATGTTGCTGCTCTGAAGTACCCTCTTCTGCCCCCCTCCCTTGCTGCCTCTTTCTGATAAAGGCAGCAAGGGGGGGGGGGAAGCAACTTGTCACCTAGCTTGTCAACTAGTCCTTCACATCCCTAGAAGGAAGAGCATGTAGATTAAAATCCAGTGGTGTGACTGCAGCTGCTTCTGATCAGGTGTGGTCTCATCTTCTCCAGTCAACATGTGAGATGGTATGGCAGGCAGAGTATGTGGACAGCATCTCAGGCCCACTTGGAGGCCAACAGCTGAAATGAGCAGCATCTCCAATTAGCTATGGTGTTTTAGTTTTTGAGGGATTACTCCAAGAAGAAGTCCACATATTTGTGGTAGATTTTGTTGAGGGTTTCAGAATCCTGCACGAAGAGAAGATGGTGCAAATACTTAAATGTGAAGTTTATAGAGGGCACCACCAGGAATCAGATCCAGAAAGAGGTTTGGTCAGGGTTATGAGTTGCTTTGGGCTATTACTGCAGTCTAGTCTCTGTATCTTTCCCCTTGGGCCTCATCATCCAATTGCCTAGTGAGTGCCTCCCTAGTCACCATTCTTCTATAGAGCAATCAGTGAATTTTTGTGTGTTGACCCCAGGCTGTGCCCTGTGTACCACCTGATGCAGTGGTAATGTACAGTTGGATTGGGTACATCAGATGTCCAGGTTGTAGGATGTTGATAATCCAGGCCTATAAATTCTTTGTGCTCCTTGCTGAGGGGGAGGTGAAGGGCTAAAAGCACCACTGATTTTAATTGCCTGCTTTTTTTTTCTTATGGTTATCACATATAATGCACCAAGGACTCCGACGGCTGAGGACATAGATTTGTGGGAAAAGCATTGTACAGTTGGTTTGCAAATGTGTAATTTAATGACAGCCTTGTAGCTGGGTCTTGCCTGAGATGTTTTTTGTTTCATGTTGGCACAGTAGCTGGAGCATGTGCTGGGAGCAGCTCGTACTTCTCTTGCATGGGCTGGCATTCTTGAGAGTACATGCTGATTCTCCCTTTAAAAAAAAAAAAAACCACGCACGCGCGCACACACACACACGCGCACACACACACACTCTAACCTGAGAAGCTGGTCCATGCTCAAACTGACTTGAAGGCTCAGTTGGATGGTAGCGAATGTGTTTCCTGGCAGGGAGATAGTATGGCTGGAAATGCTTGCCTGGAGATTTGGCAGACTACAGTCTACCCACAAAAGGGAGATATGGCCAGGAGGAAGGCAACCTGGAAGGTATTGATTTGACTAAGTTAATTTGGCTGCACAGCTCAGCATGTAACAGCTTTATCAATAGGATGGAGTGCACCCCTCAGCTACAGGTGCCTATTTGCTCCTGGCTTATCTTGGTAATGGACTAACTGAACTCTTATTTAGTGCATGTGCATGCACCCCACCCTGAGCTCCCTGGATGTGGAGTATTCTTGGTCAGAATTTTCAATATTTACTGTTTGGAGCTATTCTACTGTACATAAATCAGTATTTCTTAAATGTTTTGAGACAACACCAAAAAATATTTTTATGTGGAACCCCTATGAAAATGTTCTTCTCCAAAAACAATTGTCAGACAAAAACAAAAGACATCGCGGCACACCCGTGAGTCGTTCATCGAACACCGTTTACGAAACACTGACATAAACTAAAGATGCATGAGGCCAAGACAGCTATGGTAGGTGGGAGGACTGTGTTCAAATCCATGCTCCATATCAAGTAGTATGAGTCTTCCACATTCTTTGAGTGTTCAAACCTAGGGAAGAGGGAGTGGGCTGTCCTACCTCTCCTTTCTGTAGGTAGCTATGCTACCTAATCAGTCCAGGCAAAATGAGCAAGGGAACATCTAGTTTAAAAATCCCCCTAGGACTTAGATTTGAGACAAGCAGGTTCATACCTGGATTCAAGCAACAGGTTTTTTTTGTTTGTATTTTTTTTTCTTTTTGCTTTGCCTTTTTGTTTCTGAGCCTTTAAGGTAAGTCATCTTAATACTTCATGTGTTACTTCTCCCAAATAATGTGAATATCTAGACCAGTTATACATTCCTACAGTAGCTAATATGATTGTGGGTATCCTGCAAAGTGATTTCCCCTCCCTCCTGCTTGTCAGTGGAGCAGAGGAACTGGTTTTAAGTGAACTATGTTATTACAGTGAGCCATATGATAGAATACTGACTAAAAGTACTCTTGTGCCTGGTGTTCAACAGTAAGAAGAAGGTCCATTCTTCCCCCTCCACCACCACACACCCTGAGGATTTTCTGAAAGTATAAAGCAAGGTGTTGGGTGATCTTTAGTTTGGCCACCAAATCATCTTTCCCCTTGCTAAGAACACAGGCATGACCACAAATGAGGCATTAAAAAAAGAACACAGTCTACCGTACTGTAGCATATGTGTAGCATGCATTTCAGGTGGCCAAATAATAATTACAGGCAGTCCCCGGGTTACATGGATCCGACTTACAGCGGATCCCTACTTACAAAAGGGGTGAGGCAACCCTGCACTAGCTGCTTCCCCCCAGCAGACCAGGGAGACACGAAGCTAGCGACCCCTCCCCCAGCAGACCAGGGAGACGCAGAGCAGCTTTTCTCAGCAGACACCTCAGCTTGAGAATAAAGGACTGGGGAAGTGAGGTGTGGGAGAATAAAACTGAGCTCTGGAGAAATGTTTGGCTAGAGTTTCCCCTACAATATGTACCAGTTCCGACTTACATACAAATTCAACTTAAGAACAAACCTACAGTCCCTATCTTGTACGTAACCCGGGGACTGCCTGTATACTGAATCACTGCTTTATAAATCCCATAGCTCCTGGCTTTATTTCTGAACCAGCTGGTCCATTTCTCCTTGTTTCTGCTGCATTTTACATTTAGGTAGAGCTCTTCATTCCCGTATGCTCTGCACCCTGTGAGGTACTTATTTCGTATGTTTGAAGCCCAGTCAGATTTGGGACCAGGCGTTAACAGTGCACAATTGAAAATACAGGCAGTATGCAAATTAGGTAAATATCATTATAGTTTCTTCAGACTAGCCATATGAACACCTATGCTCATGTGAAACATGTACTAGGATAAGTAGTGATTGCAGTGGTCTTGTTTTGGGTTTAATTTTTTAGCCAAGGCAAACCTCCAACAAAAAAGCATGGGTGCATAGTTTCCATTGGACAGGGGCAAGTGGGGCATCTAATGAACTACAACTAGCATTTCCTGTTATGTTCTACTTGTTACTTGGAAATCTCTTGTTTATTCTAATTGTATTTGGCATGGCATTGCCAGCACTTAAACACACAACTTTATGCGAGAGTAGGAAGAACTTGGGCATTAGTTTGTGTATTCAGCTACTCACAGGCATAAATGTTTGCAGGCCTGAGGCCTTTGATACTAGGATCTGTAGGATCAGAGCCAGGGCAGTAAGAACACAAATGTTAGGAATTAATCATTAACACAGCAGTGGTGGCTATGAAGTAAATTGCATAGTATGCATTTTGATTTGCATGTATTAAAATCTGTGTTGCAGGATTTTTTGCTTTTTTTTAAAGTGTCTTTAATTCTCCAGAAAAAAATAGTGCTATGAATACTGTGCTAAAAGTACATAAAAATCGAATTGCACCCAAATGTGCATTATTTAATTTTATTGTGTTTTGAGGTACTGCTTGTGTATGTTAAGCACATTCTAAGCAATCAACAAGGGAAATTCCAAAGGAGCTCTCATGTATGAATGCTAGGTAAAGCAAAACTAATTTTCCCCCAAAAGACATTGGTGTACAGGTATGTCTTTTTGAACATGCATACATTTTTCTACCTAAATGATGTTAGTAATATATCTTATCTCTTGCAATAAATAATCTTTCACCAAATTTCTGCTATTTCAAGATATTGTATAAGTTTGTATCTGCTCTGGACTAACCACATTTAATTAACAGTAATCAAGGAAGAAAGCCATTCAGCTGGCAAGCCAATCAACAGCCTAACCCTGAGAGTTAGGCAAAAAAGCACCACTACCACTGGACTTACCTAAACACTTAGGGTACGTTTACACTACAACGTTAATTCGAACTAACTTAGTTCGAATTAGTTAATTCGAACTAAGCTAATTCGAACTAACGGATCCAGACTAAAAAACTAGTTCGAATTAGCGTTTTGCTAATTCGAACTAGCATGTCCACATTAAGTGGACCCTGAACTGGGGTTAAGGATGGCCGGAAGCAGTGCCTGCAGGGCATCAGAGGAGGACTTAGAGCGTGGAGCTGCTGTCTCAGGCTAGCCGAGGGCTGTGCTTAAAGGGTCCTGACCCCCACCCCGGACAGACAGTTCTCAGGAGTGCCCCACTTGCAAAGCAGTCCTGGCTTGGAGTGCCCTGAGTGCCCACACTGGGCATATCACAGCACTTGGCCATCAGCCTGGCTGCACTTGCCGCAGGCTGCCATCTGGGGAGAGGGGGCAATTGCGGGAGCTGCAGGAGAGCTTCCACCCCCAGAAGCCCGCAGAGCCAGCCCAGTCCTCCCCATCGGGGGCTCGTGCCCCATTCCTCCCTCACCTCCTTCCACTTACCCTTCCCTAGCCCCTCTTCTTGATGTACAAAATAAAGATAACGTGTCTTCCAAAATGGAATCTGTCTTTATTGAACAATACTGGGGGAGACTGGGAAAAGGAGGTGGGAGAGGGGAGGGCAACTAAAATGATCAGGGGTTGGGAACAGGTCCCATATGAAGAGAGGCTAAAGAGACTGGGACTTTTCAGCTTAGAAAAGAGGAGATGGAGGGGGGACAGGATAGAGGTCTCTAAAAGCAGGAGTTGGGTGGAGAGGGTGCATACAGAAAAGTTCTTCATTAGTTCCCATAAAGAAGGACTAGAGGACACCAAAGGAAAAGAATGGGTAGCAGGCTTCAAACTAGTAACAGAAAGTTGTTCTTCACAAAGCAAAGAGTCAACCTGTGGAACTCGTTGCTGCAGGAGGCTGTGAAGGCTAGAACTGGAACAGAGTTTAAAGGGAAGTGAGATCAAGTCATGGAGGTTGGGTCCATGGAGTGGTATTAGCCAGGGGGTAGGAGTGGTGTCCCTGCCCAAGGTTTGTGGAAGGCTGGAGAGGGATGGCACGAGACAAATGGCTTGGTCACTGTCTTCGGTCCATCCCCTCCAAGGTCCCTAGGGTTGGCCGCTGTCGGCAGACAGGCTACTGGGCTAGATGGACCTTTGGTCTGACCCAGTACGGTCATTGTAAGCTCAGGGCTCAGGGTCGGGGGTCTCACTGGACCCCCTTGATTCTCTTGCACACCTGCTCCTGGGTGGCCAGGCTGGCAGCTCTCCTGCCCAAGCCGGCCACTTTCCTGTGCCTAGTGTGGAGATCGTGGACGAGGTCCACGATGTCCGCACTAGCCCAGGCGGGTGCCCGCCTCTTGCGGTCCCAGGCAAGCTCCCAGGAGCCGCCAGCCTGGTCCCAGGAAGAGGGGGAGGGCTGGGGGGCATCAGGTGGGTGGCTTGATCCGTGCCAGGTGCAAGGTCTGCTGGCTGGGTGCTGGCAGGCTTGCACCTGGCACGGGCACTGTAGCCAGCCCGTGCCCATTTAAGGGGTCCGGGGCCGGGAGGAGGGCAGTAGAGTTTCCCTGGTGTTGGCCAGAGTGGCCACCAGGAAAACCTGGGGAGGGCTAGCCTCCCACTAGTTCGAATTAAGGGGCTCCAGACCCCTTAATTCGAACTAGTAAATTTGAACTAGGCTTAATCCTCGTGGAATGAGGATTACCTAGTTCGAACTAAGCGCTCCGTTAGTTCGAATTAAGTTCGAACTAACGGAGCGCTAGTGTAGCACCTATGAAAGTTAGTTCGAACTAACGTCCATTAGTTCGAACTAACTTTGTATTGTAGACATACCCTTAGACATTGCTCCTGAGTAAAAAGGTATGTTAGTGTTTTTCTATCATAATTGTTCTATGGTTTACAAAAATATATTAGTTGATCACTGTTACTAGAAAATGATAAATATTAGCAGTAACAGTGAATCAGAACAAAGTACTCATTTGTTACAGGATGGTGTTTTCCTTGTACAGAAGAGTTAAAATATTGGAGTTTTGCTTATTAAATCAAGCATTTGTGGGTCATATTTTATTCTAGGTTACACAGATGTAAATGTACTTCAACCCAGAGCAGAATTTGTCTGTGTATGAATGTATGGTTTGTGTATGGGGAAGCATTGCCAGACTTCATTCTTCTATAATTTCCTTTTCCACACTGAAAAGGAAGAAGTTTATCATTTGTGAACATATTGCTCTATTTCCTGCTGACCTGGTTTTATATAATTTTGTATTTCACTCTAAATAGCTCATGTAATGTAAAGATTTAACAAATGTTATCAAACTCATTTTAAGAAATGATCCCACATAATCTGATTCCTTTTGTTTTGGGATGTTTAACTAGGCTTAAAAAACCCACAACTTACTGTGGGAGCTTGAGAACAAAAAACTTTGGATTATTTTTTAAAGCAAGTTCCTTATATAATTGAGTTCTGATTTTTTTTTTCCCCAACAGTTTCCATCTGTATCTGTTCAATTTTAAAGGCTTACACACAATGGCTCTAATCTTGTGAACTCCCAGGCAGGGTCTACTCATGTGGGTTTGCTGTGGTGGGATTTGGGCCCAAACAGGGTTGCCAACTTTCTAAATTACACAAAACTGAACCCCCTTCCCTGTCCCTTCTGAGGCCCTGCTCCTCCCATCGCCCCATCCTCTGTTGCTTGCTCTTTTCTCATCTTTGCTTTCACTGGTCTGGGGCTGAGGATGAGTGGTGTAGGAGGCACAGGAGCAGCCACCAAGGGGTTCTATACGCTGCCAGTGTTCTCAGACGCTGCTCCCACAGCTCCATGGGATTTGCCGTGGGACTCGGCATATAGGGAGCATACAGAGTCTGGCTGACTGCCCCTGTACCTAGGAGCCATGTGGAATCTGAGCAGGGAGGGAGCCTGTCTTAGCACCACTGCCTGCACTTTTAATAGCCATTCAGTGGTGCTGATGGGAGCTATCAGGGTCCTTTTTCTACTGGGAATTCTGGATGCCTAGCAACCCTAAATCCAAATGTCTGATACAATTGTAGGCAATACCAGAGTCTCACCTGCAAAAATCCATTTTTCTAAATAGGCTTGCTTGTGTGTATTCTACACACCTTCAACAAAAAACAAAACACCCCCACCAAAACACCCTGTACATAAGTCAAGGGTGATCTTGAATGGAGTTGAGCACCATGTTGTTGATCTTTTCCAGGAATAAGTTAATGCTAATTTTTATTCTAGATTAAGAACAAATATAAGACCAGTACTTTTATTGCTGAAGTTGCTGCTTATCCTAAAATAAGGGCAATGACATTTCATTTTATTTGTAGGAAAATGTTCAGTTTTCAAGACTCGCAGAACAATTAGATTGACATTTAATTGAGTCTTGGAAATGTGAAATAACACGTGCATCCCAATGCAAATCACATTGTGTTATCGTGACAAGAGAAAGTATAGTCATTTGATTATATTGTCTTATAAGTTAAATGCTAGCTCACAGTAATAATTTCTGTGTACCAACATTAGAATGACTTTTATGCTTTAAGAATGCAAAGTCTGCTAAAATATAATTGAATAACTGATTTTTATTTAACTGTGTCAAATTGAGTAGGAAAAGTTTTACGTTGATATGAAATTTACAAAACAAGCTAGATAAAATGCTTAATTTTTCTTTGGATACAGGATCATTTACACAACATAAAATTAAAAATAAAATGTACAAAGTTTATTTAAACTGAGATGTTATTGAAGTGCATAGTATGTTTACAAAATATACAGCCACATAGGTATTTTCTAAACATTAATAACAATCAAAGATCATGACCTATGATTTTATTTAGCTGTTTTTGTAGTATGCAACATGACTTTAAAAAAAGAGCTAAGACATTCAGAATTTTTTTCCAAAATCTAGGCTGAACATTTTTGCTTCCAAAGAAAGGTTAGAGGTTAACATTTTCTATCCATAAATGAATGTGCACTTATAACTATCTGGATACATTATGCTTTTCTTGAGATTATTAAGAAAGTTAAAAGTTAATTGCATAATTATAGCTACATATAAACATCCAGAACCACCATAAACATTAAAGTCCACATATTTGTCCATAAAATGTAACTATTAAAGTTATTTAAAGAATTTAAGATTTAAAGAATCACCATTCTTTATTAGGTATTTATGTCTAAATAGAAATACAGACCTATTTGAATGGTAAACAACTATTAAAATAATAGGTCTTTTGGTAGCATAATATTGGTCTAATTTTTTAAAAATTTTCAAAGCAACAATGGTTTGCTGGTACCTACATAGTTAATTTGTTGGTGTTTGAAAAACAGTGACTATCTTTTTATGGCACTGGTGATTTTCCAAAGTTCCTGAAAGGAGTCATTTGTGATTCCATTGTTTTTCCCAACTTGGAGAAATCTGAAACTCCTGTGAAGTTGTTCCAGTAGGAGTCTGATAAGGTTCTGAATGTGGTGATGGCTTATAGGTGGACACCTGCACTGATTAGAAAGCTGCAGCTATCACATCACATTTTCTTGACTGGTTTCCTCTTTCATTCTTCTTTCTGTTAGAAAGTATGGTTTGGGAGAGGCAAAAATCAACACTTGATTTAAAATCACTGCATTGTCAATTTTAGTCTTCTTTAAAGAGATTTATGGATGTTCAGAAACTTCCTACATTTTGATACAAAAGAAAGTGTACTGACTTTGCAAAACTACCATGCATTTTGTTTGTAACTCTTATCAGAATTCCTTCATTTATTTTGATTGTATGAATTAGATACCACACTTATGCTTTGTTTCAAGGAGCTGTGAAGTGAAGGATTTTTATTTTTTAAATCAAAGGTGTTCTTGACTTCGGGTCCAGGAAGGAATGCCTTTTTAAGTTTCTTTTTCACTCTGGTGCCACATTACCCATACTGTTTTCCTTTTAATTGGTGGACCTGATTACTGCAGAAAATCAAGGTTAATTATTTTCTTCTGTGGTTTGTTTTTTATTTGTACTGGTTGAGCAGGGTGTTTATAATGGAAGCCAATATCCTTAAATGCAGTGGTCCTACTTTGCTTATTTTGCTTCATTTGAATCAGGTAAACAGTAGATATTTGACTCAAAGGGCATCCTTTTGTTTAAATTGGTTAAATAAGTAAATCATTCAAAAGCCATTGCTGTTTGTGTAGGCTTGAAGGAGACTGTGGATCTCACAATGCTGTTTCAAGTGGTCTGCTAGGAAGGCTAATAGATCCCAACTACTGAATTTCCAGATACATTACAACTGTCTCCACTACCTACTCAGTTTCCAGAAAACAAATGGTAAGCTTTGCAATAACAGCTCTTAGGTTCATATTTCCTTCTATCTAGTGCTTAAGACACTGGCATAAGACTGGGAAGATTTGGCTCTTAGGTGCCTAAATTTCTGTCTCTGGGCATGCATCCTGGTGCCTGTCCTATCTAACCTCAGTGTGAGGGGAAAATAGGTGACCCTCCTTCTAGCTCACATTAAGGGCTTGATATGGTGGTTTACTTAGAGCAAGGGTGGCCAGCGCATTACAGAGAGCCAAAATAGTGGCGGATACAGTGCAAAGATCTGAGGGAAAGAAGTTGTTGAGCAAAAAAAGGAACAACAAAAAAACCACCCCAAAAATGCTGCCCCTTTAAGAGCCATGTGTGGCCCAAGCAAGCTTCTGATGGCCACAGAGTGAGATCTTGCTGCCCAAGCGATGCCCTGCCAACCAAGGGGAGAAGTCAGAGCTGGGGAAGGGAGAACAGCCGTGGGTGTGGGAGCGGCAACTTTCCTTTGAAGAGCCGTGGTTTGGCCACCCCTGACTTAAAGCATGCCTAAGAGTTGATCTACACTGGAAACTTATATTAGCATAGCTGTAGATACTTTTTTAAAATCACCCCCTCCCCAAGAGATGGGGATATTACGCTGATTTTAACCCCCAGTATAGATGGTGTTAAATCAACAGAATTCTATCAATTTCATTATATACTTTTGGGCAGGTGGCTCAATGGGAGAACCCCTGCTGTGTCAGTACTCTTGTCTACATGGAAGTGCTCCAATTGTGCAGCTGCAGCATTTTAAGTATAAAATGATAGCCTAGCTCCATGTAAAAGGTGGGAGGAGGGGAGGCAACAGCAGTGGCTTCCTTCAAAACTGCTAGTCCAGTGGCTTGGGCACTCACCTGGGATGTGGGAGATGAGGAAAAGAGAGTTGAATAAGGATCTCCCATGAAAGTGCCTGAAGTAGTGAACTGTAAGCTATTCAGATGTCTTTTGTTAAAGTTTTTTTCCATTGAAATAAAATAGTATCTGGGCCAGAGTGTGTGTGAAGCATTCTGCAGAATAGTGATTAAGCTATTCTGGGGCTCACACATAGGGACTTATGTCATCAAGGTTGGTGCATCCCCTACCTCCTACTGGACTGGAGTGGCCCCACCTTCCATCCAGTCTTTAATCGGTTACAGTTAACAAATTAAATGGGATTTTACATCCCTTACATTCCTACCAGGAACAAGTTAAAATCTAAAGTGGAGTCCTCCACATTGTAGTTGAGTACCTTAACAAGCAAGCTAAGCTATAAGGGAAGCTGCCTCTTCTACTGGTTATCTTGTGTAGATACCTAATCTGGGTGTTGCAGTAACTGGTTGTTCTAATCTAAGGCCTAACCTGCCTGCTTCCAGTTGTGGATTACTATTTAGAAGGCTCCATGTGGTTGGATTTAGGATACACCCTTTTGGTTAGCTCTTTCCATTGGCTCCTTAGCCTCAAATGTGGTTTTCTATGGATTCCATTCTAAAGCAACTCTCTCTCCCCTTCCTTGTGTGGAGAGCCTAGGTGCCTCACTGGGATTTGGAATTGCAGCGATTTTCAAAGCACCTAAAAGTAAGATTTTGCAACATTCCACACTGCATCATTGAAGTCTCTGTGTATCCAGGCCTCACTTCTCCATCTGTAAAATGGGGATAATAATGCTTGCCTTGTGAGTCTTGCCTGTTTTAGCTTGTAAACCTTTGGGGTTGGAATTGCTTCTTACTATAGGTATGTCCGGCTACAGTGAGGTTATGATTGTTGTTGAGGTCTCTAGATGCCATTATAAATAAAGATAATAAATGGCAAGTTTTAGTAAATATATAAAAATATACTTGCCACTTAAAATTGGAAAGGAAATGTGAATTCATAAATAAAGCCTACTTAGGATATAGGGCCTGTCTGGGTTCCCTTCCCCCCTCCCCCAGAAGCACTGAGTACCCACACATCTAGCTGAAGATGTTTACCCTTCATACACCCCAAAATCAAGCCCTGTAGGGTTATTAATCTTTTTTGCTACATCCCTGACTTTGTTTCTAGAAATCAGCTCCCTGAATGAAAGAAAATAACTTTGCACATAGCTTTTAGTTGGGCAAATGGATATGCTGTACAGGGCCGAAAGGGAAGAAAAAACCAAAGTAAGTGCTTATTTATCACCCACACAGTGCAATCTGAAGCCAAATGTATGATATTTCAGGGGCACATTATGGAAAATGCAGTCTGCACAGAGACTCTCTCTAGTCTGTAGATCAGTGGTCACCAACCAGTAGATCGCGATCTACCAGTAGATCTCAGAGGATCTAAGAGTAGCTCTTGAGCCCTCTCTGAACTGCATGCCTGTGCCGTACATATACATTAGATTTCCTCATTTGAGGAGCAGCTACTTACCGAGCAACAGCACAGATTAGTAGCTGTGAGAAATGGTGGGAACTTTTTTTTTTAAAGTAGCAGTATAAGGATTGGGGATAGCAAGTGATGGGAGAGGAGGAGAATAGAGAGGGCGGGGGTTCAAGGAAGGGGCGGGGCGGTAGATCTTGGCTTGGTCTGTCATTTAAAAAGTGATCTTGGGTGTAAAAAGGTTGGAGACCACTGCTGTAGATGCAGGATGGGGGGGAGGGGGAAGAAGAGAAGGAATGTTGAGTCCACTGTCTTAATCAGGACTGAAATAAGTCCTTCAGGAGTGACTCTAAGTCCCCTACTCCTAGACTAAATTCCACTATCCCCTGCTGTCATTCAGCTCACTTAACGCCTGCCCGCTGAGTGAGCTGATCTGATTGCTTAGCTGGTTGTTTATGCTGACACTGATGAGGGATCTTGTCTAGACGGTCTCCTGTTAAAAGGCAGGCAGGTGTGCAGAGGTGCTCAATCAATATTGAGGCACCAGTTGGGTAGATCTCCCTTTGAACATCTTTACACACATACATGAGCATGTTTTTAAATCTGAACTCTAAAAATATTCTAGTTACTGCCTCAATGCAATGTTGGAATAAATCTGAGGTTATGCTGAAGATATTTTAATCATTCCTTAGGCTTGCAATCTTCATGCTTTAGGCCAGTCCAGCCAGTTGCTACTGAGTGGTAATATGGAAACAAAGATGTCTTTAAATAGTTTTGGGAGTGGTGTGTGTTTGCTTTATGCAAGATAGAAATTTTAATCATGGCATTATCAGAAGCTCTGCTTTTGTCTTTGTTTACACAGTATCAAATGCTTAGCAAATGGAGACTTCTTGGCTCCTTCTAGTACAGATTTGGCCAATATTTATTAATTATGCTGACATGCCTAGGGCTAGGACATTATCTTGTTTATAACAGTTTAAAAGATACAAAACAATTGACTGAATGTTTTATTCATTCTAAAATTGCATGCTTCCCAGAAAGGGTGTCTTGGTATCCTTTTGATGCCTATCCTACTATATTTCTATAGGCTACCTGTGTGCATCTGGAGTCACTGGAATGTGTTTGAATATACACATTTAAATGCATATTCTGTAATCAGCTATAGCATAGACTATAGAGCATTGTTTTGCACTTGCATAGTCTTTTATCCAAGGATCTCAGCCCCTTGCTGACACTAATTAAGCTTCACAATCCCCTTTGAAGCAAGTAAGTGGAGAACATTAGGGCAAAGAGTAAGAGATCGCTTACCCTTCGCATAGCAAATCAGTTATGGCTACAACCAAGAGCGCTTGGTGCCTAGGCTCAAGCTCTCATTACTGGCCAGTCTTTCCTTTTTAAACGTTTGGGGGTTAGTTTTGCATGCAAAGAGAAATGTATTCAGGAAAATTAAATCTAGTACAGTGGGAAGTATTTTTAGCTCAGCAGCGTTTGATTGGAGAACGTATTGTCTATGCAAGGAGAAGGGAGTTTGCGTTTGCCTAAGGGAGTGCTAATGTGGGACAGCACTTTTTATCCCAAGGAGTTAATCTCTGCTGCGGAATGTGCCACCGTTAGAAGACTGTAATCAAGTCCAATAATCCTAGCACACATGGGGGATCCTGGCATGCAGTTAAAATAAAACAAGCTCCCCCCTTACTGCTTTTTCAAATGCCTGTTTTCAGAACAAACATCCCAAGGCCTCGTGCCCAAATGTAGCCTCCTCGGTTAGTAGAACGTCAGCTGTTGGCAAATGCGAGCCGACTTGGGCAATGCTGTGGCGAGGCAGAGCACGGTCAGCCGCGTTTCCACAGGGACGCCCCCGGCAGCTCTCCGATCATTGCATGCTTCTTGGCGCCGCCTGCTTTGTATTGCCCAACCCGTGCGAAGTACCGTGGCCGAAGGTGAGCGCGGGGAGGGCGGCTCGCAGGTCTCTCAGGGGAAGGGCACTCTGGAGTGGAGAGGCATGCACCGCCTGTGGGAGCAGTTGTGTCTGTGCAGCTTTCTGCGCAGGGCCAGGTTAGCTGAAAGGCAGAAGCGGGAATTCAAACCAGAGGCGTTAAGTCGGAAATTTCAAGCGCCAGGCAAGTCGATGTGTGTCTCCTGAGCGCACAGCACGCGGAAGGGGCTGGACTCCAGGGGCCTTTCACGGGGCACACCGACCCACTTGCTTTGGTCTCCCCCCTCCCCGCTGAATTTCGGGCAAGTGCTACTGGGCGTAAGCAGCAAAGGGACGGCACCACGCCCCTCTTTGCACTGAAGCCGCAGTGCTGCTTCAGTTCTCGGATGTTCTGCGCCTTAGCTCTTCCAGCCGCCTCTTCTCCCCCTTCGTGTAGTTAAAATGCATCCCTTAACATGCTGGATTTCTTCCCCATTTCAGAAAGAGCGCTCCCCAGTGTGCGCCACACGCGAGGACAGAACATATTCAGAAATATTGCAGGCCTCCCCCCTTCCAACATTTGAACGTGCATTTCTGAATGGGGACCAAGTGCTCCCCACCTTACAGCACGGAGTCGTCCCCCCCCTCCCCCAGCGTACGTCTCAAGCCCCCTTGCTGTGTGTTCGAATGGCAAATCCGGACTCAGGCTGGCTCTACAGCGGGCGAATAGACGGCGATAGCCAGTCACCTCTGAGATGCAGCCCCCCCTTACTGGACAACATTTTCCCTCAACCAAAAGCAGAGTCAGCAATGCAGCCAGTAGGGGGGCGCGCCGTTCCCTTCTCTGCTTGCGCTCTGACAACTTTCTTTCGCCTTCATGAGGAAACAGAATGAAGTGAGTTTGTTTCTGTCCCTATCGCCACTGCCTGCGATGAAGCCTATAACGCTGCTGGGCGCGCTGATTCCATATTCGGCTCAGTCGGGTTACGTTTTCTTTAATAAGCACGGGAGTTGGGATGGTTGGTTGTTTTAGGGCCGCCTAAAAACATAGCACCCGCACAACTGCTTTGTTTTCTACGATAAATATTAAAGTCGTCATAGGAAACGCTAACATTGCGATCAAATCAATACCAGGTCTGAATCATAGGTGACCTTCAATGGCATCGCATCGAGCTCTTGCCCCCTTTCCTCTATCCCGTATACAAAATGCTACCCCCCTCCTCTTTTAAAAACAGGTATTGTTCCTTAAGGGTCCGAATTCACCTGCATCACATCACCACAGTGATTGCCACTGATAACGAGTCCTACCAGTTTGATTGTGGTTTGTATCGGGGCGTAAAACTCTTGTCTAGTCAAGTCAATCAGCAAAGCTTAGTGCGGTAGATGCTCCATATCTATACCAAGGTACGTCTAATGTAGCTGATATAACATTTGTCTGGTCGTGTTTTTCCCCTGAACGGCAACGCCTTTTAGATCTGGTTTAAATGTTAATTTTTTAGACCTCTCAGTAGTTACCGAATATCCATGAATCACTTATTTGTTACTATTAATATATGTCTACAGACGCATGGCTTGAAAAATTCTGCAAAACAAATAGCAATGAAAGTACAATCTAAGAATTCATAAGTGCTTGGAAGAAAGTCATAGTAATAAACTTAAAAGTGCATTGTCGCTGCGCGTTTAAAATACACAATTAACATGTGGTAATGAGAAGAGACAATTCTTACCTGGTCTCTGTCCGATTACAAAAAGTAGACTCATTAAGAGAAAAAGTAAGATGTAAAGGATCTGTTGAACTCTCATTTTGCAGTCACACAAAGTAGGTGCGGTATTGTTTAAAACTAGCAGCAAATCAAACCGTCCTTGAAATGCCTCTGCAGTATCCGTGTCTTTGCTCACATTCTAATGGTAAGCTTCAGAATGAACTGCCAGCTGCATTTTCCAGCAAGGTTAATGATCACATAAGACAAGGTTACTGGTTCTGCAATGTAGTCAGTGACTCCCTCTTTTCTCTCCCCCCTTCCCTTTTATTTTTTTGTCACTCCCCCTTATTTTCCATAAGCAAACAATGAAAGAATGAAAAGTCCATGTAAACAGTAGCTTCTGTCAATATGGGGCAAGGAGCCCTGTGAACAATGGAGCAACATCACTTTAAATTCAACCCAGTCAGGGAGAAATATGTAGAACAAGGCACGGTGTTCCCGCCCTCCATTTGCAACTGTTTAAACTCCGTGTTGCCCATGTTGGTCCCACATGCAGAAAGCAATGGAAATGACAGGAAGTCCCTCCCCCTCCCTTTGTCCCTCCTGAAAGAATTCTGAAGCTCAGAGTTAAGCTCCTCCAAAGCTTCATGGTCCTTCTTGCTGCGCAAATGCTTTATCCCTTCTAAACTAGCTGCAAAGTAGTGTCTATTCAAAGTGAAACTGAAAACTGTTAAACCTAATGTGTGGCTTTTGTACATCAAGTGTTCCTAGAGGCTCAGAATATCCTGCAATGAATATATAAGATTTTTTTGACACTTCTTTTGGTGAAATGGAAAGGGAGAAGCATGGCTTTTTTTTTTTACATGTTATTAATTGTGCTGCAACATTTCTGAATGGGAAAGAGATTAAACAGGTTTTTAGCATTTATAATGAATATATGTTTTATATTCTTTACTAAACTCTGGTGGAAAACTACCTTTAACAAACTGTGCTGAAATAAACTGACGTACAATAAAAGCACAGCTATCAAGAGCTTTAGAGAAAAGGGGCAGTCGTAAGGACTAACCCTGCAAAACCCTTTTTGAGACACATAGTATCTTGGAAATACTGGCATGAGTTAAAATTTGATCAGAGTGATCATTATTCTTTATTCTCATCCTGCTGGGTTTTTGGCATGGAATAAAGACTAATATAATATAAGATGGAAATATGACCGTTACGGAAAATATCCTTTAGAATATATAGAGAGAAACTTTTAACCCATCCTATTAAATTTAACAGAGAATTAAATCCCTATTAAAAATTTCTCTATGATTCTTTAAATTGTCTCCAATTGAATCTACAGCACTTTCCTGTATGAGAAAGGACATTGTTATGGGACTAGTGATTTGATGTGGATAAGGGATGTGTGTGTAAACAACATCGAATCACAAAAATGAAACTTGCAGCTTGACCTAATAATTACTATAGGGTTGAAACTTACTGAGGAAGATGCTAGACTGACAGCACTAGAAAATGAAGTCCTTTGCTGATGGATAGACTCAGAGCTGGTATAGTACAGACATTGTTAACTTCCCCAGATTGCCTTTAAAAGCTAGGGTATGGTATATGTACGCTATAAAAATGATGCCAATAGAAGTGGAATATTTCTGTTGAAATAGCTGCATTGATAGTGGGGATTGTCAGCATTGGTCTGTGGTGTGAGTTTACTCTCCATGCACCAGCCAGTATCTCTCTGTCTTTTAAGTATAGACCAGACCTTAGGAGGTTAGTTAATTTTTCTCTATATATATTCAATTCTTAGCCCTTTAGATTAGACTTTCTAGTAGTAGTAGTAGTAGTATTGATGACAAAAATCCTTAACTGAAATCATAGCCACTTGTGCTAAATGCTGTATAAATCTCTACTGGAAGATACACCTTGCCCAAGAATTTACAATCTAAAAAGACAGAGTTGTGTGAAGAAATGATTTACCTAACATCACACAGCAAATGAGTGGCAAAAACAGGATTAGAAACCAAATCTTCTAAATCCTAGTCTAGTGCTCTATCCAGAGGACCACATTTTTTTGTGGTGGGTATACTGCTCACTAAGAATTAGAATACTGTGTCTGATTCCTTTTCATACAGGCCCCTAAAGGATAATGACTTTGTCAGCACTGACCCGCATTTGATTCAAATCAATAACTTAAGCGAAAAGCGCTTAAATTCCAGGGTGATGGGTACTTGGTAAATACTTAAAGGTAAAAAGAGCATTGCCAGTTTCCCCAGGCTATACAATCCTTTCATGCTACAGAACCTACAAATATTTTGAGCAGAAGTAAAGTACTTAAAAATACAACTGAAATATTTGAGTCCTATAAATAATATACTGCATTCTAAGCTATCTTTAGACTGCATTTTTTGATTGGTATACTACCTAAATTTTACAAAAATTAATTTTACTTATCTGGTCCAAGCCACTCCATAGTGGTGTTATAGAAATTTGTCTTCCTTGACAAGTTCATGCAGTAGAAATTGCTGCCAAACTGATAGTTTGACTATTTATGTGTGGTTCTTTTGAGTTCCAAATCTACCTTTATTTCTCATTTCCAGTGCTTTGAACAGATGTAAACAAACAAAAACATAATGGTGTATTTCTTCTGCCCATCTTTTTTAATTGGCCCACCCAAAAATGAGAGAGAAATGAAAAGTGCGTCAGAGACCTGGAAAGTGTAGGGTACGTGCCTGGCAGATGCTCTGTGCTGGAGGGATGGTTACCTGGATTAATGGTTTTCTAACCTCAACCACCCATGTAGTTGTTGAGAATCAACTGCAGCAAATGGAGGTTGACTTAGTCTTTCATTACCTGTTTAAAAGTTTCAGTGGGGTAGCCATGTTAGTCTGTAACTTATACAAATTGAGTAATCCTGTAGCACCTTGGATACTAACTATATATTGAGAAAACTTAACAAATAGACTAGTAGCACCTTAAAGACTAACACAACATGTAGATGGTGGTATGAGCTTTCGTGGGCAAAACCCACTTCTTCAGATGACAGGAGTATTAGAAGTCCAGATCCAAGAATAAATAAGGGAAGGGGAGAGGGAAAAGGGGAGGCGGGAGGAAAAGAAGAGGGGGGAAAGGAGAAAAAGAAAAGTAGATGGTTCAGATAGTTACAAAAGGCTGATAAGAACAATTAGCACCTCCATTGTTTGGTTGGTAGGTTAAGTCATAGGATGTGGAAGGTAGTGTGTGAGCCAGCTGATGTCCTTGTTCATACCATTTTTGTAACAATTCATCCGAAGAAGTGGGTTGCTCCCACAAAAGCTCAGGATACCATCTACATGTTTTGTTAGTCTTTAAGGTGCTACTAGTCTATTTGTTGTTTTTTTTTTAAAGTTTTTCCTGTTATAGACTAACTCGGGGCTACCCCTCTGACGTTTTTATATATACAGAGAGAGAGAGAGGAGGGAAGGGGAAAAATACCACGAGCTTTCGTGGGCAAAACCTACTTCCTCTGATGAGCAGAGTGGGGAGAAAAAGGGGGGGAACCTTCACTGCACCAGGACCCTGTAATCCCCTGGGCCACGTTGCATGGGAGTGGGGCCTGTGGTGTGGAGGGGATATATTGCCCTGGCCTTGTGCTTTGGGTACTGGGAGGGGGTTGTTCTAGGTCCCAATCCCTGCACCTCCCTTGGGACAGTCATGCTACTATGATGCAAGGGATTCATCTCCAATCTGCTGGAATTTAGCAGAGCTGTGTGGCACTAAACACTGGAACAAGACGACTGTTTTGTGTTTTCACTGCTCTCCATACCCATACTGGCACTCAGAGAATGCTGAAAGAAGTATGAGGAAGTTTGACATGAATGTAGAAGTGTGATAAGTGATGTAGTACCTAGGTGGGTGGGGATGTAGGATATGTAGAGTGAAGTGCTAGGAGCAGAAACCATGGAGATGATAGAAGCAGAGAAGATAGCAATTGGGGAGAAAAGACACATGAGGTGGCGGGACAGACTGGAATTGAGGGGAAAATGGTAGGGAAGGGATAATAGAAAGAGCCACTGTCCATCTTCTTTTCCTAAGGAGAGGATAGGATGGAGTGGAGGAAACAGGGATGAAGTGCGGGAAGAGGAACAGGAGGTAGAAGGGGATAATAGGGAAAGGAGGGAACAGGCGTAGGAGCTAAGAAATTAGGAGCAGAAGGGAACTGGGAGAGGGTGGGTGGACAGGAACACAAAGAGTCTGTAACCACACTAGAGCAGGGGTGGGAAGCCTTTTATGGGTGGGCGGGGGGCTGGATTAACCCACAGAAATATTAGTTGGAGGCCTTCTGATCAGATTTTATCAGTTTACTTAAAATTAGCTTTGTAATTCTCAGCCTGGGAAGTTAAAGACTAAAGACTTTGCAATTGGAATTCAGTTAACAATATTGACGTGGGAGCCAGACCAGAAGTTACCTCACTGACCAGCAGAAGTATTTGGCTCTGCAGGGCTGGCAGGCATGAACATTAGAGGCTACACCAGTGTTTCTTCAACTATGTTCCGAGGAACACTGGTGTTCTGTGGAAAAACTTGCAGGTGTACTGTGACCTCTTCTTTGTTTTTGTCCTTTTTTTGTCTGACAACAATTTTTTTTTTTTAAAGAAAATTTTCCTAGGTGTTCCACATACAAAAAAAATTGTTTGGTGTTTTGTGGCCTCAAAAAGATTAAGAAACACTGGGCTACACATATTCAACCAAATAGTTAGCTCTGATGCAAAGTGTTCTTCAGAAAAGTCTCTGAATAAGGAGGTGCCTGTTGGACATAGCAAGAGACAGGGCATGTGAATTGTGCAAGAAGAGAACAAAAATGCAGTGGACCTTTCTGTGGATGGCTGCTTTGTGATGTTTGAGAGGCAATGTCAGCAAAAGAAGTCTGAACAGATGAGATTTTAAAATGGTGCTTGGATGTAAAAAGTGTGTGTGTGGTTTCTTCACCCAGCTCAAAGGGATTATTTTTGCTTGGTTTTATGCCAATTGAAATATGATATGCGGGCACAAGGCTATTTCACCAAGAAAACCGGGCCAAAATACATATTCCTGAAATAATCTGTAAAACTACAGTGGAATTTGAGTTCTAGGGACCTTGTCTATGGTATTTCTTAAAGACATGGTTTTGAAATCGCTTGGGCCTCATCTACAGTGTGGACTGCACCAGCCCCAACTGCTCTCACAGTGAGCGCCTTGCTCCTCTGCTCTCCATGGTAGCGTGCACCGCCCAAGCAACTGGAGCCAGTGCAGTCCCAGAACCCCAGCCCCTCCCCCGTGCACAGGAAGGCAACATGGGAATAAAGTCCCCAGCGCGCAACAGACCGGCATTTTAGGTACTGCAGCGGATGTTGGGGGGGCAGCAGGGAGAGCAGCCTGCATACTTCCAGGACCTGGCGTGCAGCTGCAGAACTCCCCCCCCCCCCCCCCCCCCCAGCCCTGCTGGAAGCCCATGCTACCTCTATAGTCCTGGGGGTAGCATCAGCGTGACATTAATCTTGGGGGTGGAGGGCAGCGGGATGGGGAAGGGCAAAGTCTCGCGATCGATGGGTTGGTGACCACGGTCCTAAAATATACTTAGAGCCCTGAGTACATTGTACCTAAAAGAACCATGTGTTGGATGCTGTGTACTAATATAAGTTTTACTCCTAAACATTCACTTGGCTGCTATTCTTTCAGAATTAGGAAGTAATAGAAATTAAGGGCCAGCTTTCTATGGGCCTAGTGAGGGTTTGTCACCCGCTTGGCCCAGGTCTTGCTCCCATGTGATCCCTTGGTAGCTTAAGTTGACCATAACCAAAGAGAATAAGGGGAAAAATTCTCCCCTGCTCCCTTCTTCTTTTGATTTTCTTAGCTTTGTGTATTCAAAAGCATTTTATATAAAGTCATTTTCACATTTTGGTCAGCTGAACTTCATATTATATGAACTAGCATCATGACATCATGCTAGGGTGCTCCTCTGGGAAACGTTCACTTTCACACTGTACTCCAGGTCTTCAAAGTAACAACAGTGATAAAGCTGAAAATGAAGATGCAGTAGAAGAGTAGCAGTTAAAGAGATTACTCTGTTCTGGGGTGAAACCTGTGGGTTTTCCTTTTCTTATAGACCACTAAGATACCAGTGTAGGTGGATACAACCTGCATACAGTACACTTCCTGTAGTGGTGAATCGTAAACTCTTTGTAGCAGGAACTGTCTTTTTGTTCAGTGTTTGTACAGTATCTGTCTCGGGGTGGGTAGATAATTTTTTCAAAAATTTCTGAAGTGGCCTGGGCCTCAACCGGAAGGGAGGCCAATCAGGGCCTGGGGACGGGAGAGCATGTGAAGTTTCCTCAGCTCTGTCCCCGCCCTGCATGGCACTTAAAACCACCATGCACTCCTGTCAGGGCGGGAGGAGGCTTCGTGCATTCCCCTGTCCCCAGGCCAATCAGGAACTGGGGGTGGGGGAGCGCGTGAAGTCTTCTTCTGCCCTGTCAGAAGAGCACGGCGCTTCTAAGTGCTGTGTGCGCCTCACAGGGTGGGGCTAGGGCAGAGGAAACTTCTTTTGCTCCCCCACCCCCAGTACCTGATTGGCCTGGAGGTGTGGGGAGTGTGCACAGTTTCCTTCACTCTGCCAGGAGCATGCAGTGCTAATTAGCCTGGGGGCAAGCAAGTGGCAGGGCCTCCACAGGCCGGATCCACCCGCTTGGTGGGCTGTATCCAGCCTGTGGAGGCCCTTTTGCTGACCCCCAGGTCTATTCTCCCTGGTCAGGAGATAGCCCAGGTCTATCTCCTGACCAGGGCTTTTGGGCACTACTGCAATACAAGTAATACAAAGAGGAAAGGAAACCCTGGTGAACCACTGTCTTTCCAGTCTGTCACTTTTGTTTGTGCAGAACTGATATTTTTGTCTTTATTAACTATAAGGTCTCCAATGTAGACATTAGAATTTCTTAGGTTAATTGTGAATGCACCTGTCTACTGAGTTGTATGAATGCTCTTTTCCCTCCTTGCCTTTTTTTTCTTTAAAAAAAAAAGAAGAAAAAAAGACAGATACATTGAGCCTTATTCATTTGTGATGACAGGTTCCTGTAAAGTTTTCAGAAAATCTCTTTTACATATTGGCTTGAAGAAAACAAAATAAAACAACAAAAAACCCTAAAGAACATTTAAAAACTACTCCTCTCTCACCTGAAGAATGACCAACCATTTGTTTCTGCAATAATCACTGCTCTCATTGGATAGGAATCTGAAATCTATTTCTCAGAAGGCAATAGTCATATTTTTGTTAGGGTTTTCATATTAAACAGGCATGTATGTAACTTGGAAATAGTAATATTCCAGAAAAAAAAATGCTAAGCTGCTGTGGCAATGGTAGTTTTGGATCTGATCTTCCTTTACTTGTTAATCTTCAAATGTGCAGCTATCCTATGGCGCACACCTTAGGTCTTGAAAGGGAATGTCTTTAAACAATTGATGATTATATTGTAGTAAAATTTGTCTTGAGTTATCACCCAAGGGAATGGCAAAAAAACCTTTGCCTTTTCAAGGTAGTCTTGAGTATACCTTGTGTGACTACATAGTAATTATTTTTAAAATGTATTTCTTTAAAAAGTTTTGAGCAGGATTTGTAAACCTGTTATGCAACTATCAGAAATAACACAATCGTAATTTCAACAATGACTACAAAATAACTATTTTTAATAAATCTACATTAAATCAATGGTCTTCTACAGATTTCAGTTACTTTTCTAAATTGCACCTCCTACGTTCCTAAATTAAAAGAAAATGTTAAGACACAAGGTGAGCAAGGTAGTATTTTTTTTTTTTATTGGACCAACTTCTTTCCAATAAAATATTTCCTCATCCACCTTGTCTCTAATATCCTGGAACCAGCATGGCTACAACAACATTCAATAGCTTCTATTTAACTCATCTTTTGTTTCTTCTGGATGTGGTCAGATAAAACTTTCAGTGGGGGAAGGATGTTCCTAGTGAATTATTTGTGTAGACAGGAAGGGACTAAAGAGGAGAGTAGTTACCTGAGAGAATTTCAAATGACTGTCTTGGGTTCTTTGCTTGTTTACAGTTCTGACTTTGGAGACAAATTTGGTTTGCAGATTTAATTTAAACCATTGAGTATTGCTGAAAATCATCAGGAATATTTTTGTCATAAGGCAATACTATAGTAATGCATAGACATTTAGTTTTCCTACTGAGTCAAACATGGTGTATTCATATTAATGTTTTGATCAAGGATTTAAATCTCTAAGTCTGTCAATCAATTTAAAATATTAAACTTTTCAAAGTCCTGCAAACTGTTGCCACCTCTGTATCAAGGTGCTGCATGCATTTTACATATGAATCTTCTCACCCCTCTCCCGTTTACTAGAGCATTTACTGATGGTTTCCTTTAACCTTCTTTTCCTGACAGAAAGTGGATTGAATCTTTGTCTTTAGTACCCTAGAATCAACTGCTGAACATCTCCCTTTTTTTTTTTGTTTTGTTTTGTTTCATTCATTCATTTAGCTGCAATGGACAAGAAGGTTAGTCATTCTACTGCTGACACAGCAGGACAAGAGAACATTGCAAAGGCGGATGGAAGGTGTATATTTTTCACTTCGGTGACCTCTTTTCCCACTGAAAAGCAGAAGTTTCTATTCTTCAAAAAGTATAAAGAAAGGAGGATCCAGATTTAGACTGAAATAAAATAAACATCTAAGGGAGGAGGCACTGGCTAAAACTGCAGTTAGAACATAACATGAGAACATAAGAATGGCCATACTGGGTCAGACCAAAGGTCCATCTAGCCCAGTATCCTGTCTTCCAACAGTGGCCAATGCCAGGTGCCCCAGAGAGTTAACAGAAATAGGCAGAAGTGGCCCGAGGCTGGCTGCAGCAGCTGGCGCCCTAGGCGGAAGGTGCGATGGGCGCCCCCGCCTATTCAGCTGTCACTGGCCGTGACATAATCACAGGGTGCCATCATCGGGCGTCCGGGCCAGCGGCGCCCTAGGCAACTGCTAAGTCTGCCTAGGCTCATGGGCCGCCCCTGGAACTAGGTAATCATCAAGTGATCCCTCTCGTGTCATACGTTTCCAACCCCTGACAAACAGAGGCTAGGGACATCATTCCTACCCATGGTTGCACAGGGAACGCTGCAACACTTAATTTTAACCTGATTACGACTAAACTAGGCTCGCTCTGACTAATATGCTGTTAAATGTCCCTGGAGTCAGAAGTGAGGAACGCCTGATAAATCCATATCTATCACTGGTGATTCCTTTTTCCGATAACAAAGCGGCAGACACCAAATTTAGGGCCAAACCATATATTGTCAGAATTGTTCAAAAGCAGCATACGCAGAAAATGACAAACAGAAGTATGAACCCACCCTAACCTTAGAAGAAAGAAGACAGAAAATCCCTCAAACAAAAGGAAATATACGTTACAAATGGTTGATATACAGCCATTGCTCACGACTTGCAACACTGCAGCTAGTGTCAAGCCTTAGCAGAGGATCGGTGAGGAGATCCCTTGAAAACTGGTATCCAGGCCTTTCCGACACAGGACACTCTAGGAATCCTTGACCTCTTGGAATGCAGCTTTCCAGTTGATCCAGAGACGAATGACTCTTCAGTATGTTCACTTAATCCAAAATGGTGGTGGCGATATAATACAAGTGTCCAACTGCCACTATCCCTGGCCTCCGATCCCCAAAGATGGGACTTCTCCACATGCAGGTGGCCCACAGGATAACTATACAGCTGCACCCACACTACTACATTAATGATGATGATAAGAATCAAGCAATCTCACTCACTCATACATACATAGGCACAGACAGAGTAGACGAATGAACAACTCACTCACAACAAGTGAACCAAGCGAACCTGAACTGAATTGAACAGAGAAGTTTTATTAACATTTGGGTGGGAAAAAGTCCATGTGTTGGGTGCATATCTTTGTGACACGTGCAGAGATTCAGAGGCTGGCGTACAGCTATGATGGGCTATGTGCAACCTTCGGGTGGTGTGCATTTTCTAGGGGGCTATGTGCACAATGTCTGAGCGGGGTGCAAAGCTGAGGAATGAGTGCAACACTGGCTTTGGTGGGAAATCTCCCCTCTCTGCTTCTTATGGTCACACAAAATGGAACCCATCAGAGACTCCATTTCATAATCTCCCTGACTATAACTCTCATAAATGTACCCAGTGTAACACCATTCTGGCTAATAAGTATTAATGGATTTATCTAGTTCTTTTTTTTGAACACTCTAAAAGTCCTGGTCTTCACAATATCCTCTGGCAAGAAGGTTCCACAGGTTGACTGTGCTCTGCATGAAGAAAAACTTTTTTGTTTGTTTTAAACCTGCTACTTACTAATTTCATTTGGTCATTGCTAGTTCTTATGTTATAGGAACAAGTAAATAACTTTTCCTTATTCACTTTCTCCACACCTGTCAAGATTTTATAGACCTCTATGATATCCCCCCCCTTAGTTTCCCCTTTTCTAAGCTGAAAAGTCCTAATCTTTTTAATCTCTTTTCCTATAGCACCTATTCCAAACTCTTGTCTAGTAAAGCATTTAATTCGTTAAAAATTACTGAGTTCTGTTTACTCTGTTCTGTGCGTGGGGTTAAGCTATGTCTACGCTACAGCCTATGCGGCAAAACGTATGTCTCTCAGTGAGGTGAACATTCCATCTTCTGCACAAGTTGGCCGACAGTTTCACTGGGCCTGGAGACGGGGCGGGGGTGGTTCTGTGCTCCCAGAAAGGGTGGGGCCTTAAGTGGAAGGGGCAGGGGCAGCCAGCCCACCACGTGTCCTATACCGCAGTGGCCCTTCCCCAGCCCTCAGAGCTGGTGAGAGCATGCCAGCAACTATTCCAACAGTCGGGGGTTCTGGCCACTGCCACTGCTGCTTTAATGATAGTGGCTGAGAGCTCTGTGCCCTTTTGAATCACTAAACCCTGGGACAACAGTCCCCTTTGCCCCTCCCCTGTCAACAGGCTTGCCACTGAATAGGGTTGTCAGGTGTCAGGTTTTGAACCGGACAGTCCAGTATTTGAGGATTCTGTCTCGGGGGAAAAAAATTAAGAAAATACCGGACATATAAAATGTCTGCTATTTTCTAATTAGTTTAGTTTTATTAGAAGTGTCAGTACCTAGTTGCAGCTCACGCTGCGTGAGCATGTCTACCAGCCAGGCAGTATGCAAGTACAGGAGCAGAGGTGGGGCGGGGCAGGAGGGAATCCCCGGGGCTGGACTCGCTTGTGTTTCGCTGGGACCGTGTGCAGGATGGGCAGCACCCCGAGATCTGCGTGTGCAGCTCCCGGCTGGCCAATTCTCTCTCCCTGCTCTTCCCCCCCACCCCCGCCGGCCAGCCCCGCTTTCCCTGACCCCCTCCGGGCCAGCCCTGCTTCCTGTTGGCCGGTCCCTGCCCCCTCCCCATCTCCCCTGTCCAGCTCCGCTCTCCCTGACCTGCTCCTGGCTAGCTCTGCTTCCCGCTGGCTGGTTCTCTCCCCCCCCCCGATCTTCCCCGGCCAGCTCCTCTCCCCCTGACCGTCTCCCGGCCAGACCTGCTTCCTGCCAGCCGGTCCCCCCCCCCCCCCAATCTCTCCCAGCCAACCCCGCTAGCCCTGCTTCCTGCCAGCCGGTTTCTCTCTCCCCACCCCCCACATCCTCCTGGCCAGCTCCGCTTCCCTCCTGGCCAGTGTCCCTCGTCCCTCCCATCTGAGATCAAGTGTGTCCAGTATTATTTTGAAGCCACCTGGTAACCTTACCCCTGAATGATATAAGTTACATCACCGTAAGTTCTTGTCAGCACAGTGCTGTCTTAACAGGAGAAGTTCTGCTGCTCAGAGGTCTTTTTGCCAACAGGAGAGCTCTCTCCTAGGGGCAATAGAGTGTCTTCACCAAAAGTGCTGCAGCAGTACAGCTGTAGCAGTAGGCTATTGAGTGCAAACAGATTCTTAGAACTTACTGAACTCTGAGGCACTGAGCTCCCTTCATGTTTATGAGAAACGAGCCAATCAGGAGTCCTACTCTAATCAAACTCCACTGAGTTTTAGTACTACTGGGAATCCATGATAGCTGCTTCCAGTGACAGACAAAACAAGATGCTGCTAAAATGTCATGGTGATGGGCACAATATAAGAGTCTGAATAGTAGGCTTTCACATCTTTTAGGTGTGTTTCCTTCAGAGGTGAGAGGTGGCAGGAAGCTCTGGCAAGGTAGAGATCCTTTCTGGAAGGGAAAGGGTGGAATTTCTATTGCTGCTGCTCATGCTGTATCTGTTCTATTGATGAAGAACACTCTCAAAGACCATAAAAATCAATGGGAGTCTTTCTGTTGGCTGCAAAGAATTTTGTATCTTGCTTGAAGAGAGGACTTCAGTCTCCATGCGAGACAAAGTTTTTGTTTGTTTGTTTTTTAAAAAAGAACATTAAAAAATAAACACATACATGAATAAAAATCTAATACACTGGGGACTGTGTGCGTGTCTGGGGGGCAGTAGAAGGGGTTATATAAGGTTACACTACAAAATTTGAGAGCATTAGGAAACATGGTTACATATTTCTTCACATCTGTATTGAAACAGTTGAATTTGGCAGTTACCCAGTGTTCCGTTTGGTTTTTGTGGCTAGTACATACTCTTATATTGCAGATTTCTAGTAAATAGCTAATTGTGTGGCCTGAGAGCCTGAGAAATTTTATCTTCTAGAGTCCCACTTTTTTTTTTTAAAGGAATGCTTTGCAAATGAGATGCAGTCCCTTCCCCCTTTCATTTTGTCTACATTTGTGACTTCTGAATATTTTGAGACATAAAAGAATGTTTGGTATCAGCATAACAAGGAAGATAATTCTGATGTACAATCAAGCCAGTAATCTGCTGGCTTGATTACTTTTTAAAAAAAATTATTCTATTAGGTAGGAAAAGTTTCTGAACAGATGTGTATACCATTCATACACAAAATCCTTACTATCATTTTTGGACATGTCTTCATAAAGGAAATGCACTTTCTGTACAGAATAGGAATATTTTGATATAAGTGCTGTGTAGATGCTCCCAATTTTGAAATAAGCTACGCAATTAACATAGCTCAATTTGCATAGCTTATTTTGAGTTAAGCCCTGCTGTGTAGATGCACCCTTATACATGTGCTCAACTTTGCCCAGTATAGCAAATCAAGCACATGTAGGAGGAAACTCACAATCTATTGGCCTGGTTTTACTTTCTTATTTTATAGCCTTCCAACATGTGAATAGTCTGATTACTCACTTGTTAATATAAATAAAGCCACTTGTATTCTTGATCTTTTCTGGACTGCATTTTAGATGAGGTTAGCAAGTATACTGGAAGAAGTATATCCCAGCAAACAAATGAATTAAGGAATCCTTCAAACTGATTGAATTTGGGATCGAGGCTAATTCTACTTTTCAAATCAACTTTTTTTAATTATTATCCATCTTCAAATATATTTAATACTCTGTGGACTGATCATGCATAGTCAAAATTCAAGCTGAGCTTCTCAGTTGTGATTAGTCATTTAAGTCAGATAACGTGGTTTTTGTTAATTGAGTAAATACACAAACACTTCAACTGCAAATACTAAAATTCAGTTTGAAATTTGTTTTGCATTAACATTTGTATTGGTAAATATGGATTGTATCTGCTTTTGTCAAATATTTGTACAACAGTTCAAGATTATTTCATTTTTAAAAATTCAAGCACATATTAATAGAAAATATATTTGCATTAGGCCTCAACTCTAAGTAAGAACATATGAATTTTATTTGTTTCAAGCTATGGAATAAGAGCAAGTTCTTAGAACAGCTTTCCAATTTATTAGCATGATTCCAAATCAATTTTAATTGTAGTGGCCACCTCTATTTGAGGTTGCACAAGTAGTTTGTCTTTATATTCCTGTTTTCATTGGGTCTTAACTTTCTGACAGTATTGCCTCTCAGGGTGCATCTACACTGCACCGTAGGTCGAAATAAGTTATGCAATTTGATCTATGCAAATTGTGTATCTTATTTCAATGTTATTTTAAAATAGCTTATTTCAAATTTGGTGGTGTACACAGCATTTATTTTGAAATAAATCGCTATTCTGAAACATCCCTTATTCCTTGTGAAATGAGGTTTACAGGAACATTGGAATAGTGAGCCTGTTCTATTTCTAAATAATGGGCATGCTCAAAAGATGCGGAACAGTTATCCTGAAAATAGCACTGCAGTATAGACGTAGCCAGAGAATTAGGCTGTGTCTACATTGGCACCCCTTTCCGGAAAAGGGATGCTAATGAGACCAGTCGGAATTGCAAATTCCGCAGAGGATTTAAATATCCCCTGCGGCATTTGCATGAACATGGCTGCTGCTTTTTTCCAGCTCGGGGTTTTGCCGGAGAAAAGCGCCAGTTTAGATGGGATCTTGCGGAAAATAAAGCCTTGAAAGTAGGAATAAGGGATCTTCCGAAAAAGGGCTTATTTTCCGCAAGATCCCGTCTAGACTGGCGCTTTTCTCCGGCAAAACCCCGAGCCAGAAAAAAGCGGTAGCCATGTTCATGCAAATGCTGTGGGGGGTATTTAAATACCCCGTGGAATTTGCAATTCCGACTGGTCTCATTAGCATCCCTTTTCCGGAAAGGGGTGCCAATGTAGACACAGCCTTACTGTCTAGGTTTGGTTTCTATCAGCAGATAAATTTGTTTATTTAAGAAATCATAAATGGGAGTGAAACAGTGGAGGGATGTTTTTTCAAAACAAAGCAAAAAAATCCATCTATCTTGTGACTGTTTTCTGAAGAGCATAAAGTTGAAGCCTACTACAGAAATAGACCTAATTGAAACGTGCTCTTGACTGTTTGTTTGGAAATTTAGTTTTCATTTGGCTAAGTTTTGAGCCATTTAAATTTGTGTGCTATGCATAGTATACTATGTCAAGTATTTTTTCTGTTTCCTGTTGTTTGCATTGTGTGTGTGTGCTGCTAACCTTGTAAGGCAAACAACTGTGAGGTGGAGTTGCACAGGTGCAATTGAGGGCATAATTTGGAGACATTTGGGGATGCATCAGTGTAGATAAGAGTATACTGTAGTAGTCGTCTGGTACCTTTTCTAGAGGAACATTTTCTTACTTGTGCACCCTCCACCACAGTGCTATAATAGTGCACTGTGAAGTGTGAGACTGTTAAACTATCTGTACTATGGGGAAATGGTCTTATGAAAAATCAGTGCTTGCTTTTTTTAAATCCAAATTCAAGAGACTTGTGGTGTTATCAGAATTTTTAAAATTTTAAAACAGCCAATTAGCCACAAATGTAAATGAGCAAAAATGTAATCAAATAGTTACTTTAGATTTATTAGAATTTCAATATTTGGTTGAAATAAATTATTCATAACCTTGCTAAATTATTGCAACTATTACACATTAACCAGTGGTGTCATAAGGGCTAGGTAAATGTTTGAACAGAATTAAGTTGAGATCATAAAATGCAGAGAGGTTCTGAGTGCCTGTACTTCCCACTGACTTCAATGTTTATTGCAGGTACTAAACACTTTCATAGCTCATAGGCCCCTGATCCAGCAATTACCTTAAGCATGAGCAGCCCTATCGCTCTGCACAGGTTTAAGAGCTTTGCAGAGTTGAGGTGCCAGAAAGCAGAAACACATCTATTGGGAAGGTTTCAATGTTCGTGAAGAGGCTGTTGAAAACTTCTTTATCCAACATACTGTACTAAGTTGTGGCTCATTGATTTGTATTCTCAACATTTAGTTTACATGATTCCCTATTAAAATGGTTTTTGATTCGACTGCCACATTCAGTATCACCATAAATCCTTGTTTAATGTTATCCTTGTTGTACCCTTCCCTAAAAATTATGCTTTGAGCTGATATGATGCATACGTTGTCATGAAAGTAATGAGATTTGCCCACTAAACATATTTCTTATGTCTGCTTCTTACTACCAAAGCACATCTGCATTTCAGTCATTTATGAAAGGATCTTTTGCATTCGTCTCACATTGTCTCTGCTAGTTCTGATATAATTTGGATTGACAGCAAGTACTGCATTGCAGTGGTTGTTAACAGGAAAGCAGGAAGAAGTTGAATAACAGCCCATAAAAGAAATACAATGAGAACTAGTAGAAGATATACCTATCTTGTAGAACTGGAAGGGACCTTGAGAGGTCATTGAGTCCACTTCCCTGCCCTCATGGCAGGACAAGAGCTATCCCTGACAGATTTGCCCTAGATCCCTAAATGACCCTTTCAAGGATTGAACTCAAAACCCTGGCTGTGTCTAGACTGGCCAGTTTTTTCGGAAAATCAGCCGCTTTTCCGGAAAAACTTGCCAGCTGTCTACACTGGCGCTTGAATTTCCACAAAAGCACTGATGATCTCATGTAAGATTGTCAGTGTTTTTGCGGAAATATTATGCTGCTCCCGTTCAGACAAAAGTCCTTTTGCGCAAAAGGGCCCATGTAGACAGCTGACATTTGTTTTCCGCAAAAAAGCCTGGATCGCGAAAATGGCGATCGGGGCTTTTTTGTGGAAAAGCACGTCTAGATTAGCATGGACGCTTTTCCACAAAAAGTGCTTTTGTGGAAAAACGTCCGTGCCAATCTAGACGCTCTTTTCCAAAAATGCTTTTAACGGAAAACTTTTCCGTTAAAAGCATTTTCGGAAAATCATGCATGTCTAGACGTAGCCCCTGTGTTTAGCAGGCCAATGCTCAAACCACTGAGCTATCCCTCTCCCCTATAGCTATAGGAGAAATAGCTTCTTCTGGACTACTTAATTGGGGGATAGCCAGAGGAGAGGCGCTGTCTGGAATATTTTTGGAGATGAATCTTGGTACTGAGACTTGAGGATTTCAAAGCCTTTAACAAACACTTCAGTGCTGGGACACGGATCACCTGAACAGTACATGGAACAACATATTTAATACAAACTGAAGTTGTTTAGACAGTGTGCAAATAGACCCTGCGTGCAAATAGACCCTGCATCCAGTGAAGGGTGAGACCATCAAGAAATACTAGTGTAAACAAAAAATTAAATCCTCCTTCAGAAACTGCCAGTCTGAAAGAGTTGCCTTTGCTGTAGTGACCCCTAATGTGAGATACTCTCTTGACCCTATCAATGTCTCCTTATCTATTCCAACTTCTAGGCCTTGACACCGAAGGAAACAAGATGTATCCAAACTATGTTTAGCATGCATATATAACATTGGGAACATTAGTTGACTTCTTGGTTCCGTTGACCTCAGTGGCAAAACTCCTGTTGAATTCATTGCCCAAAATATATTATAAGTATACTAGGAGAATATAAATGGCTATATCTATACTGGAAATGTTTGGCGATGAAAATGCTGTTGACATGCAAAAGTTGCCAAACCCAAGAACTTGTCAAACCTTTTTTTTTTTCTGCCACCCATTGTCAATGTATGGCCATACTGTTAGCTTCCCGTTGACAAAGAGCACAGAAATGTGGATAAACATCCCAGAGTGCCTGGTGTCCCCTTCAGTCACTAGGCATTGTGGGAATAAGCAAGGTAGCTCTAGGCATTTTGGGAATGTGAAAAATGTCCCGTTAGCCACCTCTTCACTTTCCAGCCTTCCTGGGGGCTTCCAGCTTATTTTTGTGTCACTTGAATGACAGTCATTGCTGAGAATGCCAGCATTTGCTGTGAGACTCATGGATCCCACACTTCTCTCCCATATTGTGCCCAATGTGCTTAGGACATCATGCATTGCAGCAGAACTACTTCTGCCCTCAATAGCAGAGGATGAAGACTCTGATGCGGATGACAATGTGAGTGACAGGGGACAGCAGTGAAATGGCATTGCATTTGGCTGTTGCAGATCAGCTGTCCCCAGAAGAGTGCCACTTTGGGCTTGGGAAAACACTTCTGCAGATCAGCTGTGCGGTGGCTGTCCCTTTAAACCACACACCATGCGATTCAAAGAGGCAGCTGCATGGAGCTCGGGGTCAGTGGGCGACTCCCCAGGAAATGCAGCGGGAAGCCTGGATCAGCTGGGGACTCCCCAGCTGACCCTGGGCTCCTAGCGGCATGCAGCAGTAGCATGGAGCCCGGGGTCAGTGGGTACTCTGAGTCTCCCGCTGATCTCAGGCTCCATGGCTTTGAAATGCACAAGAGCCCCAGCTGGGGATTCTTGTGCATTTCTAAGAAGGCACCTGCGTGCATCCTCGGAGTCAGCAGGACTTCCTGTATGTGGAGTTCTGCATCCCTCCTTTGAAATGTACAAGAGCCCCAGTAGGGGCTCTTGTACATTTCAAAGGAGGAATGCGGAAGTGCCTATCGACTAGTCAGCAACAGTGGTCAAAAAACTATAGTCAACTAGTCTTTAACATCCTTAGTTTGAACAGCCAAACACTTGTGCTGTTAGAGGAGCCCATTCGGTGGCCATCACTATCAGGAGGCATGAGGAACCACTTTGACAGTGAGGAATGCTGACCTTTTTGTGTGTTGGGGTTGCTTTGCTGTCTCATCCTGCTGCTCATTCTAAACAAGGCATTCCCATGAAACACAAGCAATATTTCAGGATTCCCCAGGGCCATAGCGATTGGTGTGGGTTGTGTCATAAAAATACTATAACAGATTACATTGGTACAGTTTAGATAGAATGTTGAGCACCTAGAGCTAGTCACAACATTGATTTTATTTTCCTTCAAAAGTTTTTGTTTTATTATTTTTTTGTTATCAGAAAAAAAAAAGAATTTTTGTGGGCTTGTTCTTTTTTTATTAAAAAAAATGAAAACCAACTTTTTGTTTAGGGTTTTGATTTTCCAGGGCAAACTCAAAAATATGCATTTTCTCACAAAAATATCGACATGCCTTTACTGCTTTTTATCTAACCCTACGTATAAATATTTTCTCTTGATTGTTGCACGACAATTCTGAGCCTAATATTTAAAATATCCACAATTATTTGTTTCCTTGGTAGTTATAAAGAGCCTTACTAAACTCATCAGTTTAAAAAATAAAAGCAAATGAAATTACTGAGGCCACATGCTATTTTTTTGGAGTGGTTTTAATTATTAGATTTTTTTTTTATTCTGTTTCCTGTTTGTGTGTAAGACAAAATCGAGAAATGGACTAAATATGGGTGAGATAGTGTAAACAATTGTTTTCAATATAAATTTCTTCACATAAAATTAAGCATATGCATTCCTTTTTGAGTTATATACAAGAGAAATTCTGGAACTGACTCTACAGAGGATTGTCACAAACAAAAGCTCTATGTACTCATGGAGTAATAATGGATGATTCATTTTCAGACAGGACTGTGATTTTTTTGTATTAAGTTATCAGTTTAAGAGCAAGGTTTTATTGCTCAGTATTTCTATGGATTTTTTAGCATTACATCTCGGTCAAGTACAGGCTCACATCTGCCATTGTAGGGAATTCTTTATATTAATAGGTTTATTATCATCAGGAAAGAAAAAAGAAATGCGTGCAATATATGTGTATTGTTACCCATGGGAAGTTATAATGGCTCTTATTTTCGCAGGGCCATACCAGGCTGGAAAGAATTGCAGAGGAGAACATAATTTCTGATTGGTTTCATGTGCTACACGTAGGGATTTGTGCCATAAGTTTGGCAACCAATGCATAAACTCATTTAGGTATCTAAACAGCACAGTGAAAAGGCTCATCTGAATTATATTTAGATTTTGAAGTCTGTCTACGCTCTCTCTCTCTCTCTCTCTCTCTCTAAAATCATTAGTTTTGCTTCTTGATTGTGCAAGTTTTCTTAGTCCCTATCCACCCACAAGTCCATTGAATATATATTCAGATAACCTTATGGAGTTGCCCCTGTTTTCAATTTATTCTGCAGACATTTCCAGCTAAAAACAACAGACCAGCCAGTAGTAACCTTTTGAACACTATGTGTGCTCCTTCTGTGTTCACAGATCCAAAACACACACCAAAGCTGACAGAGCCTGCTTTTGTCCCATTGGCATGTATGTTTAATTTATGAAGCCTTATAAATCTTGCCTTTATGGGACTATGTGCTTTACAAGCTAGAGTAGACAAAGAACGTCCCCTTTCAGAGCTGATTTTGTAAATGCTGAGAAACAATGAAGTTCTCTCCCCCTAACTTCTGCTCCACCCCAGTGAAATACCCTGCTTTAAAGCTAATGAATAATCACATCAGTACCGAATATCTTCATTTAACTAGTCAATACAACTTGCCACCGACATTGTTTTTTTTGAAAATGGCACAGTACTTCAGTATAAGCAACTGGGAGGAACAGGGAAAAATTGTGGCATGGTAACCTTTATGGAAAGTCTCATCAAATTTTTAATAGAAAATAATAGCCTTTGTATAGGTGCAGAGGTGGTTTTATTTTGTTTTGTGTTAAGCCCTTTTGTAGAATTAAACAGAATTATATCCCTAAGAGAGTGTCTATCCCTAAGAGAGTGTCAATCCCTATTGTATTCATTGGGATTCTGTATAGAACCAGAAGTTCCTATATGTATTAGTGGTCGCTAATATCTATCCTTTATTATTTGCATACTATATCCTACAGTTACTTTGTCCTCTTTCTTCCGTTTCCCCGGAGCATTTGTTAAACCTACTTTTTTCCTCTTGTCTTTAGGTCCTTTGTTTAAAAGAACATACATATACATAACTTTATATGAGATGAAGCTATTTGCAGCATATAAAGTTAAACATATGCATAAGTCTTGGCAGGAATGGGGCATTGTAAAATTTGGGGACTGAGAGTCTTTTAATGCATAGCACAACAACAACCAATCTTGACTTGAACTTGTGGATGCTCTTGTAATTCTGACGTTTTGCACCTTTATACCACTAACTTCAATTAAAAAGACATGCTTGTCTCCCCAACCAAAGCAAAACTCAGTTTTTCTCCTTTTTCTCTGATGTATAACCAAGTCCAGAAAGAGAGTATTCTTCTTGATTTCTACTCTAGAAATTCAAATATAATTGTCCTGGAAGGTAGGTCTTTGGAAGGAACACATCAGATGAAACTTGACTAATTGAAAAAGGCATTGATTTTTTTAAAGTTGAGAATGTTTAAAACATATTTTTGTTACCACTTTGTTAATTTTACCACTTGCCTTTACACTGTACCCTTTTAGCTAAAGTATAACAGTTTTAAGTATACTCTTCTACTCATCCAAGAAGTCTTCTAGCCAAAAAGGTGAGGGCCAGATTTGCTGTCCCTATTTCAGAGGAAAAGTAAGTATGAAGAAAAAAAACCCCAATTCAAATGAAATAAAACTGACATCCTCTTAAGCATTCTTCATTCATCATAAAAAAGCAAGAAAGTGAGAAACATCAATTATTCCTTCATTTTTTCAGGTTTTTCTGTTTCAATTCCTTCCTTTATTAATTTTTCTGCACTGTTACCCATCTTGGTAAGGGAGCTCAATCTCTGAAGGGAATAAAATGTGTTAAGTGTTGTTTTGCAATAAACCTTGTCTCTAAACAACATTCTATTGATTTAATTAATTTGGAAATTGATATAGTTAATTTGGTTCTCTCCAGGGACACCCTTAAATCAATTAGGATAGCTTTATTATTAGTTTACTTTAAATTGGGTTAGATTTATAAACTGATGTCACTTTTTTTGGCCTGTGATTAATTTTCCAATTTTTGGCAAAGTGGAGTGATTGGCACTTGGTTGTACTAGCTCAGAAATAATTCATTGCTATCAGAAGACATCTTACTTTACAGCTATCTTCAGACTTCTCTGAGAATAAATCTGTAGTCTATCCATTCCTTTTTCCAAAGAGACCTAACCAGGATCCAGAAGAACTATATAAATTAGATATGGGAAAGAGCTGTTACATCGTTTGATCTATCTTGCAAGTGCAGATCCTATTTCTTGATTCGGTCTGTTTCAGAAAAATAACGCTAACTAAATCAACCTCATCTGACCAAATGAGCCACTATGCCAGGGGTATGGAGTAAGATTTTCTTCTTCATCACAGCTGATAACGCTAGAGTAAATGTAGATTTGATTCTTATCCTGTCAGTGTTTCATTTTACTAGATCTTCACTTCCATAATACTCTATATCCATGTATGAATCTCCATGTGTGCATTTAAGCTGCCTAGAGTCATAAGTAGAAAATTGTGGGGTGAGCTCCACAAAGGTGGTTAATTTGTAAAATCCAGCTCTCAGCATTTGCTAGATAATGGGCATTGGGTCCCTAGACTTACTGTTCAGTCAATGCAGAATAATATTATTTATACCCACAGCAGCTGCAAATTGCATGGTGCATAATAATACAAATAATCTCCCAGCTAAATTGCTTACAGTGTCATTGATCGTATCTACATTAAAAAAGTTAGAATCTGTATTATGGGAATGGACATGAATGGGGTAGCTGCACTCGTGGGAGGCATTGTATAAGTACTAATGTGGACAGGTATTTTTTCCATTATGGCATGCAACTGAGTTCAAAACCTGCATTTGACATGGTAAAATTCCTGAGACCTATTTATCCTTTCAGCCTAACACCCAGGAAGCTTCACCTAAACAAGCTGATACTGTAATATGGCTTCTGTTTTTTCTAATATAGATGCATCCACTCATCTACAAGCAAATCAAACTGAAGCTCACATATAGTATGAGGGCTAGTATAAGCTGGAGCTGATGGCAAATCTGGAAATGGTGGTTTTTGAAAGGTTTGCAGAAGAGTTGCGTTTGAAGGAGGAGAAAGCTGGCTAGGTATTCAATAGGGTATAACATGAACGTGGTAAAAGACTACATAAGGGAAGATAGGAAGGAAAGACATTGATACCATTTTATGTCTATTTGTGTGGTTCAAAAGGAGGCAACTTCCCCCGGGCCCAGCAATTCAAAAGGAGTCCTGGATCCTTTAATCTGCCTCCCGAGTGCCACGTGGTATGCTTCAGGCAGCAGTGAGGGTGGGAGGGGAGAGGGGCAGGACCCCTTCTGCCTCTTCTACCTGAGGCCCTGTTCCTTCTAGAGTAGAGGCTGCTCTTCCCCATTTGCTCAGGGGCCTGGCAAGACTGTAAGTTCCCCTGCTTATAGTGCTTTACATGTAGAAATTAAAATTTCCTCATCACCACTCACAAGGGCTTATTAAAGAGTGTACTGGTGACTATCTAATCCAGACTTTGCATTTTTCTTCATGATATTCGTCATTTTCAGCTCGGAGCTTGTCAGTTTTGGTGCATAAATACCATGAACTCTCTTCTCTTTCAGGTATTCCATTTTTAACCTCTAGTGTTACAGACAAAATGGTGAAATAAGTTACACTGAGTAAATAAAGCCAAATGGCAGGAAATTGACATTAACAATAGGCTCACTGAATATGAGAATGCAGTGGGACATTATTATATTTCCCTGAACAGATAGAGTTTCTTTCTATCTCTTTAATTTGTTCTGGCATTTACTAGAGCACAATGTCTTGTTATTTTAAAAGTAAAATATTAAATTTTCTGCCAGATGGCTCAGTGAATGTCAGTGTCATAGATTACATTCCATTCATGATTCATCCACTTTCCCGTGTCTCTTGCTTTGGACATATTCTTCTAGACATTTTGGACATTAATGCTTCTGTTCCCCACCCCCACTCGTGGTGTTTCACATTTCTTCATTATGCTTCAGTTAAGAAGCTATGAAATATGAGTGTCCTTAATAAATAACTGCATAGAAATTTACTATGAAGTTGACATAGGCCTTTGTTAACAAAAGGTTTTTTTGTTTTGTTTTATTTTAAACAAGTAACCTGAAATGAAATGCTAAGGCAGTATTGTTGCATTTTAGTGTAAACGGAACCAATGTGGTGGATGTGTATTGCCAGCTCTGAGGTTTGAGTCAGGAATTTTTGTCTTCATATCTACTGTTAAGACAGTAAATTCTAACTAGACAATGAAGAAAAGATGGGGCGAGAGTGAAGGAAAGCTATAAAACCAATGTGACTAAAGGTTGGGATTAGGGCTGCATTTTGTTGATTGTCTATATGTGATGAATGTACCTAAGTACATACATGCTCTTTTAAGCTTTGCTGAAGTGTGTTTACAGGATATAGTGGAAGGAGAAAGTAGATTTTTGTTGGAGCAGGGCAGGGAATGGATTCCAGGTGTAGGGTCCTGTATGGATGGATTATATATATATATATATATATATATATATATATATATATATATATATATATGGAAGAAAGTCATGCAGTATTAGCAGATATGTGAGAGACATGTAAGAATCGGGGTGTAGAGAGTGCTGAAACCAAGGACAAGGCACTTAAATTGATAGCTCAAGCCAGAAAAAGATAGTTAAGGGATGTGAAGAAGGCCTCAACAGCCTGAATAGCTGAGGGGGGCCCAGAATAAAACACAAAAACTTGGCTCTAGTTATCAGTATACTGCATTAACAGACAAAGCAGGGAACCATAACTTGCTTGGAGTCACAACAAGCTAACTTCTTTGAACATATCAGTCAAAAGAACTTTCAATCTGAAGTTGGCAGTATTTAAATATATTGTTGTTGGCCGTGCAAGTTATTAGTAGTCATTGTTGTCTTTTTATTTAAAAAACGGTATTGGGCATTTTCAACTAGAAAGGTAATGTATTGATCAGAGTTTCATCCTTAGAATTGTCATTGTAGGGCAACAAACACTGACCATAAACTTCATAGCTTTTATGATAGCATTTGACAGCTTCTGTGATGATTCATCCTCGTACATCTTTAGTGTTATTGTATGCCGATACAAATATTTAACATAACTAAGTCTTATACCAGTGTTCTGCTTGTCCAGTTAGAGTAAATACATATGTGAGTGGACGGTTGAATCTAGGCACTGGTGTTGAACAAAGATGTAGTCTCTCGTCTCTCTTTTGGCATGGCCGTTGAGTTTATTATGAGAAAAATTTGTAGATGGGTATAATGTAGGCATCACATGGTTTATCAGCCATGAACTAGAAGATTGAGATTTTGCTGACAACATAGCTCTTTTAAGTCACCACTCTCCCATCTTGGAAACAATGACTGAAAGACTGTGCACCACAGCAAAATAAAGTCTGGGTTAATAATCTATTATTTAAAAAAAAATTAATGAGAACCCCAGCAAATATCAAGTATTACACTGAAAAACAAATGAATACAAACAAGAAGCAAGTGAATGGGGACAACCAGAAGGAAACAATTTCACAAATTGACAAGGCAGCTGCTCCATTTGCCAAATTAAACACTGAAAATCTACAATCTAAAGATCAAACTACAAACCTTCAACTCCTATGTTTTATTTTCAACTTTTACACTGTGGTGCTGGCAGCCAAGGTGCCAGCTCATGCCAAGACTTAACTGAACCCTGACAAATGCATAGCTGGAAACCTGCCTGACTCACCCATGTGTTAGCACTGCTGAAATAGACATTAGATTTGGATGCTGCAAGTGTCAATCTTACATATAATAGCTCTGTTCCATGTTATAAGGTAATATATAAGTATTGTCTCTGACTATAAGCATGTTTTCTTAGGCTTTGTTTTAAGTTTAAAGCACAGCCACAACAGCTTTTTAAACTGCAAGTGTGGCCATGGCATGAGTACTAAGTGCTGTCCCAGGGCTCTATGTAAATCACTTCCATGCGGGGAGTAGCTAACAGTGCTGAGTCCCATTGCCATAACCTGGTTCACACCAGTGCTTTACAGCGTTGTAACTTGCTGCACTCCATGTGTATGCGTGTGTTTTTTCAAACCCCCGAGCTAGAAAGGTACAGTGCTGCAAAGTGCCAGTGTAAATTTAGCCTGAGATTGTAAACCTCACAGTCAGGAGGGAAGCATTACCAGTTGTGAGATATTAGTTTACCACAAGAGATGTCAACTCCTGCACAACAAGAGGTCTTTAGACATCAGGCAAGCCATTGTGTGACATCAGTGGACAAAAGAAAGAATTAGTTGATTGCTCTCTAGATGCCCATGAAGAGAAGACAAGCACACACCCTCATCTCATCAGCTTGAGCTCTGGGGGCAAAAGATAAAATCCTTGTCGAGAAGAATTATCACTATGCTGCTTGGAACTCTGAGCTAGAACAATTTTTATAAGCAGAAGCAGAGGTTCCTTGAGCTGCTTATTTTGGGATTAGACGTAAAGGCATATAAAACTTGCATATAGAGCAAGTTTCACCTTTTGGAAACTAAGACTAACTCTTTTGTTTATGTGTACCTGCCGTAACTTTGTAAATACATTCTTTTTTTAAATTAATCTTTAGCTAGTTTTATAGGATTGGCTATACTGTAATTGTCTTTGGTGGGACATCTGGGTTGAGTTGACACCTGACAAATGTGGGTGGTCTTTTGGGACTGTGAGTAACCTAAGTATGACTGTGATTTTTTGGTGTCAGAGATCATTTGTCATAAAGGCAGGCTTGCCTTTATGCCAAGATAGATTGGAGTACCTGAGGGGACTGTCTACTCCACGTTAAGGCTGTTTATAGTGATTTAAAAGTTTGTGCTTGTTCGTTGAAATCTAATTATAGAACATAGACAGTGTGTGGTTTGTGCCCTGTTGCTTGATAGTTTGCCCTGAGGTTGGCATTCATGACTGTGAATTACTTCAAGCAGCTTGACAAACCTATAGCTGCAAAAGCTGGAAATGTATTAAAGGTATAGACATATGTCTAAACATCTTTGAAAGCAAATGCCTCAGTAAAATACTAGCTATTAAATGGAATTAATTTATAACAAAGAGTGAGATTGATCAGAGTTTAAAATGTGAAGATGTTATATATATAAAAAAAGATGGAGATATGTGAGCTGCATTAAGAACAAAGCCAAAGTGTTTGCCACTTTGACAGGCATGTTATTGGGCAGTTGAAAGAATTCACAAAAAGGACTAACCAAAAAAACAAATGCCCTAACAGCAACTATGTGGGTAAAACCAGACAATAACTTCTTTATTCAATGTACTTACACAGGAAATTAATAAAATGGAGGTTCACAAAGTGAGCACTCTATACTGACCTCTCAGTCCTCAGTCTCAAAGAAAATTTGCACAACACTATCAAAAGATGAGCTTGGGAGCTTACTTTCTTTACAGGATGTTAAAAATCATGAACAGGGTAGAGACACAGGATTTATGGCTTATTACAACAATCTATAACCTACTAATATCTTCTTTCAGTCCCCCACCTGAAAAAAACCTTCCTTTACTCCTGTGACTTTAGGCTACTTCATCTTGAGTAGTACCTTGAATTACATATAAACTATTAATGCTAGCAATCAGTTCTACCTTGATTAGCTGTGGCACAGCCAGTACATTTCCTAGACCTGAAGAAGAATTCTGTGTACACTTTCTCTTTCTCTCTCTCGCACATGCACACGCACACCATCAGAATCTGGTCTAATAAAAGACGTTACTTTACCAATCTTACCTCTCTAATATCCTGGGACCAACAACACTGCATATTTCTAATTCAGCAGAATGGAAGATAGTCTAGTCCCTCAATGTGTCCATTACTATATTTGTAAGTGTATTCCAGATTTGAGTACAGGGTATCCCCGATATAATTCGCCCCAGTATATATCTGTTCTGCACTAAAGTCATTGAAACTTATAGGAACTGCTGCATTATAAGTCTTCCCATTCCCCACTCCTAAGACACACAGCTCCCCCTATTTGCGCAAAAAATTGCCCACTTTAAGTTATTTCTCTCTAAGTCCAAGTTTTTTTTAACGTATCTTGGACTTACAGCGAGGATGGCCTATATCAAGTTTATATAAGAAAGGTTGGATTACCTTTATGGATTTTGGCAATATTTGCAATAAGGGGTCACTACTATCTGCAGTGGAAACTTTACACCCCTGATACTGGTGTTCAGAAGTAGACAGTGGATACAGTATGCAGAATATTTTGGTGAAGTTATAGAAGGCTAACATTGTCTCAGATTATATAGCCATTTCATATAGTCTGAATTATGGAAGGTTATGTGGGGTTCAATTTTCAAGAAAGACCTTGGCCAAAGTCTTGTTCCAACTGCTATGCATAACAACAAGAACTTTATAGTGATCTATCCAGAATCTGTCTGGCCTTCTCAGTCCTTAAAGGTACCTAATACCATAGGCTTTACATTAGCCGGACTACAGCACCATCGCTCCAGTGTTGCTGCAACACCACTGTATTATGGTTGTATAAATATTTACTGCAATGATCCAATTTTTTTTTAAATTGGCGTAATAAATCCACCCCATTAACATGCAGTTGCTAGATTGACCAAAGAGTTCTTTCATTGACTATGGCCCTTTCTGCACAATTACTTATGATGGCAAAACTTAATGTTGCTCTGAGTTATAGTGTTCCCTTTCATTTTTTCCACCATCGAGTAGAATTAATTTTATGTGAACTGATGTTGACATCACCTCCCATATTGGTGTGTAAACCAAAACACATGTGGTGGGAGTGGGTTCAAGGGGTTCTGAGTGTGGGACAGGCTCAGGCCTAGAGTAGAGAGTTGGAGTGTAGGAGTGTGAGGGCTTCAGCTGGTTGTGTGGGCTCTGGGGTGGGGGTAGGGTTGAAGGGCTCAGGGCTGGGCCAGAGAGTTTGGGTGCAAGGGCTCTGGCTGGGGGTGCAGGCTCTGAGGTGGGGCTGGGAATGGGAGGTTTGGTGTGCAAGAAGTGGGGTCAGGGTTAGGGGAGGAGCTCTGGGCTGGAACATTAGGGTATAAAAGGAGGTACAGGCTGTGGAGTGGGGACAGGGATGAGGAATTTGCGGTGCAGAGTGTTCAGGGCAGCAGAGGATTCAAGGGGGAGCAGGAGGTTGGAGCTCGAGCTTATCTGGGTAGCTCTCTGACTAGGACAGCAAGGAAGCACTTCTTTGCCCTGATTGTGGCAGGTTGGTGCTGGGGACAGTGGGAAGTGGCTTCCCTCCACTGGCTGCTGCAGCTCCATGCTAGTGTCAGTGGGGAGAAGCTCCTTTTTGCTGGCTGCAGCATCTACATGGTCTGGCCCACGAAAGCTCATCATCTAATAAACCATCTTGTTAGTCTTTAAAGTGCTACATTGTCCTGCATTTTGCTTCAACTACCCCAGACTAACACGGCTACATTTCTATCACTATTCTACATGGTTTGGGGAGAGATTTCTCCCCACTGTAGCCCTGAGTCCCTGCCCAGGGCTTAATGGGAAACTGTGCAGCTGCACAGCTTAGGGGGAACTTAGTTCAGGGGTATGTGAAAAATCTTTCCCTTCCGTGATGAAAGTTTTTCGTCCTAAGTGGTAGTGTGTGGAGTGCTATCTTGATAGGCAAACTCTCTCCAGTCGGCATAGAGCAACTACATGAGCAATGTCACAGAAGCACAACTGCATCAGTAAAGCTGTGCTACTGTAAGCTTACTAGTGTAGACATGGCTGGGGAAGTTAACGATCGAACAAGTGAATCAAATTTGAAGATGAATTCTGGTCACCTGCCACCTGAGGCATGTTGAATACCCACTAATTGGTGTCTACGCTAGGGCTTTCACTGGCTTAATTATGTCTCACATAGGCATGTTTGAATAATTGACTGCTAAATAATCTTTACTGCTCATGTAGGCATCTTTTTCTGAGTAAATTTTCACATCAAAAGCTTCCATATTTCACCAGCTCAATGCAAAAACTTTGTAGTTTTTATTATACCTGAAAAGTATAAAGTTTTTATTTATAGATTGGTTCTCTCTTCATTGCTTCTATCACATTATGGACACAAATTTGTGTAGCATGCACAGTTGTATTCCAGGGTTACTTTTATAAACACATGTAAGATCACCACTTCCTTAAAATTGGAAAAGAACTGTAGTCTGATAAATGTTAACTGCAAATTATTGGCTAATTTGCTCCCTGGCTTTACCCACACCAGGTAACAATGGTGAAAACAGTTCCTGACAATAAGGGCCTGTGAAGAATTTGCTTTGTGAATGTTGAATACTTCTCTTAGTCATGTAAAAAGAGCTGGATAGCAGCAGAAAGGCCTGAGGCTGATCCATATCTTCCCATGACATGGTATCTATAAAAGATTAATCCTTAAGGAAAAGTATGTTCTTTTATCTTAAAAGTGCTTCTCTTTCATCTTAAAAGCTGCCTACTCCTCCAAGAGAGAGATTCTGATCTTGACCTCTGTTTGGTCACTTTTATCACTCAGCTTTCAAAACTTGACAGCTTCTAAAGTGTTTTATTTCAGAAGAGGGACAAATCAACAACCTTTCGGCTGAGTTCATGCAGATAAACAGCAGTTGCCATCAGATCTTGCTCATGTACAACTCCTGAGATGTGCAGCCCTTCACCCAGGGAATCCATCAACATTATCGTGTGTACGAAAAATTATATTGGTTTTCCAGACCTCTTCTACATCAAGGTATACAATATGTGGCCTCACCTGAGGAATCCTGGATAGGAGCTAGAGAAAATTATTTTATCTCAGATAAGCCATCGTTGGATAAATTAACGAACAAAATAGATATTTCATTCCTAGTTCTTTTCCTTGAGATCCACGTTGTTATACTTCATACCAGTATTTTGGGACAGATTCTCCCACTCTTATGAGTAGCATTCTACTTTGAGATGTAAGTCTCTAGGTAAAGTGAAATAATACTAGCAGAATCTGGCTCTTGTTGAATTGTTTTGAATTTTTTTATTACTTAATCCTGCAAGGTCAGTGGGAGTTTTGTAGGCATAGGGTACGTCTAGACTATACACGCTTCTTTCAAAAGAAGCTTTTTGGAAAGAATGTTTCGAAAAAGCTTCTTTCGAAAGATCATCTAGACAGCCACAACTTTTTTCAAAAAAGTGATCGGCTTTTTCGAAAGAGAACACCCAGGCAATCTGAATGCTCTCTTTCGAAAAAGCCTTCTTTGCGGTCAAGAAAACCTTTTTTTGAAAGATCTCTTTCAAAAGAAAGCGTTCTTCCTCATAAGACGAGGTTTACCACAGTTAAAAAAAAAAATCCCACCGCGTTCTTTCTATTTAATTTCGAAAGAACGTGGCGGCAGTCTAGACGCAGGTGAAGTTTTTTCAAAAAATGCCACTTTTTTTCGAAAAAACCCTCTTCTAAACATAGCCATAGAGGCAGCAATGTCAAGATATCAGACTGCTTTTGTGCAGTTCTTAATCTTTAACTATTTTGAATATGTACATTTTTTTCCAGGTGCAAAGTGCACAGACTATACGTTTTTTTGCCTTGGAGGTGCTTTTCCTAAGTTTAGCTAATGGGCCAGTCATGTCAAACATCAGCCCTTAGGCCTGTTCTGGTCTATATGATGTGTTTGTGGGCCTGCATGACCTACTGAGATTCTTTAGATTAGAATTATCATATTTAAATGAAGAAAGTTCTGTCCCTCTTTACTGCAGAGATTATTAGTTATTGCTTTTTTTTCTGAGTGTTCCTAGGAATCCCAGTCATGGACCAAGACCTGTCACTGTGCAAACACAGAACAAAATATGGTCTCTGCATCAAATCTTATAGTCAAATGTGAAGTGAGTGTAACTGTCTGTCTGAGTATGCAGACAGCCTGAAAAAATGATTGAGGCATACATGCTCCCCTATTGATATGACTGGAGTATCAACTTTATAATCCAATGATGGCATTTCAGTGTCAAAGCCAACTGTTTTAAATAACTACTCATTATTGTGAATGGACCGAGCAAGAAAACTGGAGAGTCAATGGGTTAAGAATGACTACATTGAAGGAAACACAGAGAGAACAGAAGACACTCTCAAAGACAGAAAAGGGGGATAGAAGTAGAGAAAGAAGGGCAGGGAACAGTGAGAAACAAAAAAAGCAGAAATAGTGCACCCAAAGAGGAGTAGGTTTTCTTACCAGATGATAAACGGAACAATAAGGCACTGAACAAACACTAACAAAATGTTGCCACAGCTATATTCTTCTCTCGATTTTTATGCAAGCTTCCTACTAACAGCTGTGGACTGTGCATTGTGAGGAGTGGATAATCCAGTATTTATATCCCAGCTCATTGGTCATAATTGCGAATAGAATTTGTCCTTCTTCTCTGAATGTATTGATACCTCTGTTTGTTTTAGGCCCTTCGATGTATGTGCCTGATAGAGATGAGAGGATGGAGGAGAGAGAAATGAGCAACAGTTAACTTAAATTTTATTTCTTTAGCAATGAAGAAAATAAATCTTCTGCACACTCAACTCTTCAGCTCCCAGACTTTCATATAAAGGGAATGCCTTGTAAACAGAGATTTATAGCACTATGCTTCTTAAAGGAGCATCATCTCTACAGGATAGTGAAAAAACTGTTCAGGAGACAGAAGAAATAATAGTGGGGGCCAATAATTTAGCAACATAGAGGGAGATAAAACCAGTCCAAGACGCTTTTTTTTTCTCAGCCCACACAAATCCATTAATTTGGATATTAAAGACAGCACTAACCTGATGCATCTCATAGTCTGGTCATGAAACATGACTGTTTAGCTCGGGATGGGAAATTATTAGGCATTGCAAAACGTAGCTTGCTTTATTAGGCCAGTTCAAAAACAAGTGGGCCTATAGAACCTGTGGGTTCTACAGGGCCACTTGTTTTTTAAGTTTTATTTAATTTACAGACTAACACAGTCACCCCTCTGAGACTTTTAAATTAGGCAAGTTCAGTCATTACAAGAAAGAGATGGACCATTTCTATACTGTTTGCCACAAAATGAATGAAAAAGCCTATTGAATTACTGCTTAGTCACTATTTATTGTAACCATTGTATAAGTTTTTACCATCAGAGGGTCTTGAATTTAGATCCCAATGGGAGAAGGTAAAACTGTATGTGCTAATAAGTAATGGTAATGTGAGGATTTAATTTCATACTATGTCATCATTTATTATCGCATGGTTGAAATCTATCCAAGTTCTAATTAGACTATATGTATTTTCTTATTTGCAAAAATAATCTGACAAAGTGTTAATGGCCCGGAGTTTATGTGAAAAAACAAAGAGATTGCTGCAGCAATACATATACCTATAGAGTCCCTTCTTCAAGAATCTTCTTAAGAAATGGCACTATTCACCTGTTTAAAGCTATGTGGAGGCTTAAGTACTTTCCTGAGCTGAAGCCAGTTTGCTAGCAGTTAGGGGGCACAGCAAGCTGTAGATATGTGCAGTGTTACTCTGGTCGCCATGCCACAGCTCAGTATCCTTGAGCATCCTATTTATTTCCCCTCTCCGCAGAAACTTCCAGGCCTCCTTGTCTGTCTTGGTTTTAGTTTCCAGGCTGCTACAGCTACCACACAAAGTCTCACTATTCTCCAGCACTGTCCTCAGAATACCCTGATCCAATGGCTAGGTAGATGTGATATGTCCACTTCTTAAAATGCATGGATTCTTTCATTGTTTACCTGTCCTCCCTCCTTTGTTTTATCTTCTTGTTGACTTGTTACACGTACAGAGGCAAGTTCTGTGGGGAAAGATTTTCTTTATCTGCATCTACACTATCTAATGCAGGTGGTGCTTCTAAAAACTATTGCAATAGAAATACATACTTAGAAGAATGAGAATATAAATCCTATTGACAATTAGCAAGATTCCTGTTTCTTAATTATAGGTCTCATCCTATAATCTTAGCTGAGAAATCCTTACTGAAGGCTCTGTTTTGCAGTGCTGATCAACAATATAATCTGGATCTATTAAAAATGGTGAAAAATGCGAAACATTCGAAGAGCCTGAAAGCATGTCATTTTAACAAACAATATATTAATATCAAATCAAATAGTCAAAAATTCCTTGGTACAGTTCTCTTGATGTCATAACTCTTAATCATCCAGCTGGGTAGCTGTCCTAATATATGCCTGAATAACAAATAGTAAGGGATCTGGTGGATTCCTCTTATAACTGCAAATCTACATGAGTGTGTCTCAAACAACAAGATTTAAAAAATTAAAATTGTACATGAAGTTCCTTGTTAAACATTGAAGAGCTGCGAGTTGGCTTCGTGCTGTGGTAGCATAAAGGTGCAATCCTTGCCCCATCAAGCTACACTCTAAATTGGATACATGAAATAACAATTCTCACACAGACCATAAAAATGGAAAAATACATAAGGCTGTTCTCTGATACCATCAGAACTCCACTTACAGAGGATGGTGACCTCCACTATTTCCCCATCTCTGGGGCCCTCAAGGGCTATTTTATCTCATTGTCTATAACGTCAGAGTCTGATTTCTGCAGATTCCTGCTCATCTGCTGGTTGCTGTCCCTTCCCTCTTTGCTATAAACTCTTTGGCTTGTGGCTCTCTCCTCCCCAACTCTCCTGCCCCAATAGGGACGTCTGCCCTCCTTGTTCCTCTCTTCTGCTGACTTGCTCTGTATTTTACAAGTTCTTGTTCAAATCTGTTATAAAAGCCCCCAAGGAATTGTTCTCTATTCTACTTAATGGAACTTTGCTTTCTCTCATGCTCGCTCTCTTTCTCTCTCCTCCTGGTCCCTGTATCCCAAAATGATTTACGGTGTTAAAGAAGAGAGGCAAGTCTTCTCCTCTGGGTCTCCTGTCATCTGGAACAGCCTTCCTGTGTCCTGTCTGCCTTGTCCATATCTCATCTGAAGAAGATATTTTTCCTTGCCTTCCCTTTTCCCTCTTCCTCAGTTATTTATTGCTTATATCTGTCACTGTTTTATTTAATGCTGTAAAGCCATTTTGTATAAAACTCCACTTTGTTTTGTTGTAGTTATCTTCGTTATTCAAAAAAAAAAAAAAATCCTGTTCATAATGCAGGTGAAATGAAAATGTTTTTTCATTAGCTCAAATATTTACTGTATTGAAAAGCATCTTTACAAGTGACAATGAAGCTCCATTTCTACAAAGGAATTACCCCAACCAGTAAGCACTGTTGTGCTTTCTTGCCATCAGGAAGAGAGATGCCCTGGTGTGGTGTGTGTAAATGTAACTTTTCATTAAGGCTGCTGAACATAGACTTTACAGTTCTCACTGGTTGGCTTGCCCAAAGGCTGTGGTACCTCATGTCCTTGCATGGGGTTGTCTTAAGTTCTTGTCTAGATGGTGCAGTTCTTGTGTAGAAACATTAACTAAGATGAGGTCTTATTTAAAACTATTGAATTCTCTCTTTTGGGTGCTTGGTACTGCCTCCTGAGCCCTTTATAGCCATTTTAGAGACTCTTGTATTCCTGGGTAGGCCACCGCTGGTGGGTGATATAGCTGGTTGAATAACTACTTCTGCTGTACATTGTTTTTCAAGAAGACTGTGTCGCTCTCCATCCCTTGCATACCAAAAAATGATTCTGATGGGTTACTGAGAGAAGGCCAAGCTGATACGTTTGCAAAGGAGGTCTATGACCCTCACCCTTGAGAGATATTGTCTTGTGTCATGACTCATTCCCCACTCTGGCACAATAAATGCAGAAGTGAGGGCCAGCAATTACCCCCAAACTAGGTAATTGCTACCAGGCTTTGGTATCAAACTTCCCCCCAAATCTTAAAAACCTAGATTTTGGGAATAAAACTTCCGCTGCCACCACCCAAATTAATAGAGAAACCAGGGGAGAGACCATTTGGGAAAATCTCACCCCTAAAGTAAAAAGCAGAACACTACCATTAACCAATACCAGGTTAATAAAAGGAAAAGAGAACTTTTATTATCGCCACACTATTCCTGTTGCAAGCATAACGATTAGATGGAAAAGTAACAAAATAATACACTCATGGAGAAACTCCATGGTCTTAGATCTTAGTTACAAAGGAAAGCCAAAACATTTTTTTTAAAGTGCACAGACAGCAGATCCCATACTCAAACAATGAAACCTTACTGATTTATCTAAACTTTACCCTACTTACAGAAAGTGAAGAAAGAGTCTTTTCTTGGAGGGAGACATAGTGTCTGTCCTCCTCAATAGCTGGAGAGAAATGCCCAGAACCAAGGAGGGAAAACCAAAAATTCCTTTATCCCAGTTTGAAATTCCTATCTACATTCCTATTGGCCACTTCACCTGGCTAGGTAAGGGACATAGTTAACCCCTTAGTCCCCAGGCTGCTGGCTAACCCATCCTGTCCTCAAGCTTAGTGGTGATCTAGAGGTTTTCAGGTACACAATTTTGCTAAGTATTTCTTTTCCTCCCCAAGGAGGACTGGAGTTCCTAGTTCAAGTCCTAGAGGGCTAGTAGGCAGTTGTAATTATTTGCTAGATTTCCTGCTGGGAGCTCCTGTCCCATATGGTTCCAGTGGAGAACGGGGAAGAGGGGAAGCGCTGGGTCCCATATACTCAGTGGAGGTGGGAGGAAGTGAAAATGTGGAGGGCAGGCAATGTCAGAAGAAGTCTTTCTCCCTCTACAAAATGCCTGCTTCATCTGCTCTGTCAGTTCTCAGTCACTCCAGCATCGTAGCCGCTGCTATTGCTTTGGTGGCAGCAGGGTTGGGCTTGGGCTCCTTAAAATGGCCAGTGATTTCTGGCAGGCTGCCAACATTTTCCCAGAGGAACTGCAAGTGAGAGAAAGAAAATGGTGAGTTAAATACTGCACAGCTCACCAAATTTGCATGGAATTTCGCAGGACCAAAAAGAGGCATTTCTACATAGGTTAAGGCAGTGTTTCCCAATTTTATTTGGCCACGGAACCCTTTTAAACTCAAAAGAATTTTGCAGAACCCCTCATAACAGTCTTATCTATGGAGCTAAAAAAGTATACTTTGTCCTATGCGGCACTAGTGTATTTATATTCAGTCACCCACATGATTCATGCTTCCTGAGAGTGAGTACGGGGATTTATGGTGGTATATAACAGGCAGTTGCACCACTGAGTGACTGCGCGCACAGTGCTAAGTAGTGACATCATCGTCCCCACTCTCTGGCTAAACTGGCATTATGCATGGACACTTATCGTGGCAAATACAAATGAAAATGGTTTTCAACAAAATTGAAACATGCTTAAATATTAATTATTATTTTTTAAAATAATAAAATGTAATGGAATTTTTTCGTGGAACCTTTATTTTCAGTTTGCGAAACCCTGGCGTTCCATGGAACACCATTTGGGAAACCCTGGGTTAAGGAATTTTCCTTGATGAATATCAAAGGCCTGATGCAAACAATGGAGTTGTTTCTAAGGCTTTTGTGAGAAAAGGCCATAAGAATAATTTATAATGGAAAGAGTTAGGCAACTTGCTACTAGCTTCCCTTATAATTTCATAACAAACACTGGCCATTTTTGTCATAAAGTCACTGCTGGGGATTAAGTATATGCATATAGAACTGAAGAAATCCTATAACTGGCTACCTACTGCCCTTTTTCCATAGCTGAACTGTGTGATCACAAAGGTCTGAACACAGGGATGAGCTGAAAGATTCAGGGCAAGTTTCTAACTTATGCCATTTTTAGATGATGGTTAAGTAAGTAAGAGCACATTAGCTGCATTGTTCTCACTGAAATCAGTAGAGACAAATAAAGAAAAACTTTTAAATATTTTTTTTTCTAATTTTTTAACTTGTTTCACTAGAGACCCTGGCTACTAATGTGAGGAGTGTTCAGTGCCCCCTCCTTCCTTTGGCGAAACTTTTGAATACCTTGTTTTTTACTGAATTTGTAGTCCACTTTATAGCACTGATGCACAATTTGCATGCATCATTTATCCCTGTCATGTGACATGATATATGTGCACACTAGGGGTATGTCTAGACTGTACCCCTCTGCTGGCAGAGGGATGCAGATTAGGCTAGTCGAAATTGCTAATGAAGCAGGGATTTAAATATCCCATGCTTCATTAGCATAAAAATGGCTGCCGCTTTTTTCAGCACGGAGCTTTGTTGGAGAAAAGCGGTAGTCTAGAGGCTGATCTTTCACTAAAGAAAGCCTTTTCCGATAGATCCCTTATGCCTCGTTTTACTACCGCTTTTCTCCGACAAAGCTCCATGCCAAAAAAAAGCAGTGGCCATTTTTATGCTAATGAAGCACAGAATATTTAAATCCCCGCTTCATTAGCAGTTTCCACCTGCCTAATCTGCATCCCTCTGCTGGCAGAGGGCTGCAATCTAGACATACCCTAGGATTTGAACAACAAAAACAGAACCCAGTGCACAAGCCAGGCACCCTACGTCACCTGCCCCCTAAATCCAGTCTTGATTAGACTGAAGCCATTTGAACTAGATGGTTGACATGGGAGAGATTTTAAAATGAACTTACTTTTATTCTACCCACAGCTACTGTAAGTCAGATTTTAGCTCAAAATGTAACAGATAGTTGATCATACTGTATGGTTTCAATTAATAAAGCAATAAAATCCTATTTTCACTACAGGCAGTTTGAATGGCATTAATTTTTGTGAGCTGTCATTTCACTGGAGCTTTTTCTTCATTTACATTTTTTCTCTTAGGTAACGCAGGCTTAGTTTACACTTGTAATTGAATGACAAAAGTTTTGTCATTCAAGGGTGCTGAATGACAAAGGTTTTTTTTTTCTGCAGCAGGTACAAGTGTAAATGTCACTTTGTCAGCAAGGGTGCTCCACTGCCGAGAAAGGGAAAGCTGCTTATGGGAGCTAGAAATATTTTTATCGGCAACAGTGCCTGACAACAAACAACATTCGCGTGTGATGACTTTTAGCAACAGAGCTGTGTTGACATAGCCTCAATGAAGTCTCGTGTCTCCAGCCTCAACACACACTACTTGCCTGGAACAAAAGACAGCTGCAGATGAAGGATATTTGTTTTAAAAAGGGTTGAGGTGCAAGGTGGAAATCAATGAAGTGAATGGTCCCAATCTGACTCTGTAGAACATTACCCAAATTTCCAGGGGTTAAATGCAATTTTATAACTATATCCTTGTTGCAATTGTCACTGTGACTGACAATATTCTGAACAAACTTTGTATTTAATTACACTTTATTGTATTAGGCTTAACACCTTTTGGTACAGTGCAAAAATGCAATTTTGAATGTAATGTCATTTTATGTAACTCCTCCAACAACAAGGGGGGAATGCTAATGAGGTGCCTTTGAAACCACCCCCTTGGGTACATATGCATATGCTAGTTCCAACTGGATCTCCAGAGACTAACAGAGAAAGAAGAGACTTTGGATAAATGTCTTAAACTGACTTAGGGCCATCTTTCTGATCCAGCAAATGGAACAGATCCCTGGTTCATGGAGGACCCCAGTTCTTATGGGAGGACTGGCAGAACTTGGTCTACTGATGCTTCATAAGACTAGGTGAAGCTCTGAACTTGTAAACATAAAGCAAGCCTTTGTGTGGAGTGATGACTGGTAAACTTATTAGCATCTGCTACATGTAGATTCTTCTATTGTTTTTAACGTTTTCAGTGTCATGCTTCTTCAAGAACAAAGGAACCTTGTATAGGAAAGGTTGTGTGAGAGAACTTAGATTTGCAAAGATTTCTCTGTTGACAGTCCCTGAAGAAGAGAAAGTAAGCAGGTCTGGTTAGGCAGATAGACTGTCTTTGTTGGGAAATACACAATGAAGCCATGAATATACCTTGGAACTGGAAGAGAGTGAGATGTGGGTCTTCACCAAAGAGAGGCAACAGCAAGGGATCTGGATCCAGGGAGCCAGTGTACTTGCTGAGTTATTCAGGGGAAATGCAGGTATAGTTGCCCTGAACTGTGGTATGTAGGCCCCAGTATTGCAACCGATCCCTATTCAGTAAAACACTTAAGTATGCGCCTAAGTTTAATTGACTTCAATGGTACTTAAGCATATGCTCAAAATTAAGCATGTGCTGAAGTTTTTTGCTGAATAGCAAACACGTTAAACATGTTTAAATACTTTGCTGAATTGGGGCCTTTTGGTCTGATCTTATGAGGTTGATTGAACTTTTCATGAAAGTTGTGCATCGCTCTGAACTTCCATGGGTGGCAGGTTTGGTCCTTTTAGCTCAGAGACACAAAGGGGTGCTGTACCTTAATATACTCTAACAAGAGCAGCTTGAAGACCACCTGCCTTCCTAGTGACTGAGTTGCCGGCGAGTAATGTTAAGAAAAGTGAGATGGTAAGAAACCGAAAATGAAGATGTAGGTGCTATGGGAAGCAGTGTATCTGTCAACACCACTTCCCACAGCTCCCATGGCCGGGAACAGCAATTTGTGGTCAACGGGATCTGCGATCACTTGTCTGACTTGTATGTGCTAGCAAATACAGTGGATGCAGCCTGCCAGGGGCTAACCCTGGTGAACTGGATCCAGTAAGTTTGTGTAGTTGCTTATTTCAATATAAGATTGAATCATTTTACATTTTGTTTTTCTTAATTTTCAGGATAGGCCAGTGGCTAGCACACTAGTTTAGTCCTCAGGAGATCTAGGTTCTAAGCCAGGGGTAGGCAATACTTTGTAAGAGGGCTTTGCTAAGAATTTGGCAAATGCTCAAGGGCCCCACTTTTCTATGATATTAATGGAGGAGGTACAGGGGTGTTTCTTAAACTTTTTAAGACTGAGAAACATCAAACAATTTTTTTTAATGAGGAACACCAAGAACTTTTTGTTGAGCAAAAAAAAAAAAAGTTGCTTACTCCTTTAAGGGTGGCCATTTTGAATTCTGTTCTCTCCGACTGCCTCGTGGCACACCGGTGTCCCACGGAACACAGTTTAAGAAACACTGAGGTACAGGGTCTGGGATGGAAGTTGGGTGCAGAAGCAAGTTTGAGTAGGGGATTGGGGTGCAGGAGCTGTGGGGTCTGTAAAGGAGTTTAGATAAAGGAGGAGGTTGTGAACTAGGGCAAGGGATTGGGGCACAGGAGGAGATGTGGGGTCCAGAAGGGATTATTGGAGCAAGAGAGGATTCTGACATGGAGAAGGGATGTAGGAGAGGATACAAGATCTGGGAGGGGACTATGACCTGGGGCAAGGGTGCTGGAATTGGCGCAGGAGTTTAGGTTGTAACCTTGGGCAGGAGGCTGTTGTGACCGTAGTGGTAGAGTCTCTCCGTGTGCTGCCTGCACTACAAGCACGGCCCAGGCAGCTCCCATTGGCCAGTTTCCAGCCAATCGGGAGCTGTGAGAATTGTGCTGGGGGTGGGGACAAGGTGCGAAGCTAGTTAGAGTTGTAACTAGCTAATTTGGCACCTGAGGCAAGACCATCTTCAGTGCGGGTGGGGGTGCTGACATGGCACAAGGCATGAGTGAAGACAGTGTAGTAGCTGTCTTTTCTGCAGCCCCTCAGCTATGCACCCGAGGCAAGTGCATTGCCCTTGTTATGGCCCTGCGAAGCCCCAACCCCGAGGGGCATGCAGTCTGCTGAGAGCACATCTGGCTGCTTTAAGTAGTAAGCAGGGCACAGTAAGTAGGGAGGCTGTCGAGGCTCTTGCTGGGCTGCAGGATGGTGGTGGGCCAGATTTGGCAGTTTAGTGGGTCGAATGTGGGCCATATTTTTCCTACCCCTGTTCTAATCCCTGCTGCATTACATTATAAAATCATCTTTGAAGATGATATTGATGGAATTAATCAATTCTCCATACATCTGTGCTCTGACCTCCTCCATTTGTTACATCAAAGGGTGTTACTTGAGACAACAAATAACTAAATGACCTGTAATTTATGTAAAAGGTACTTGGGGGGGGGGGGGGGGGGGTCAAATGAATTCCCTATGAATACTGGGGGCTGTTGTGTTTACCAGACATAAAGATTATTACCTGCAATAGGTATATTGTAGCAGTTGTCAGTTAATCAAAGGGAAGGTTTCCCAAACAGGATCTTCCTGTTGGTGTTACTAGTCTCAGACCATATAAATGTATTACTACCTGTAGAGGAAAAGTATGAAGATTGGTACAGTATTTTGTACCATTCAAATTGCTTGGTCACATTGGTAATTTCATGCTAGAATTATGAAATACTATGGACTTGAGTGGGAACCAGCCAGCAGCAGACTATTTAAGTACTAACAGAAATGGTTTATGGAGACGTGCTACCATAAGCATGTATGTAAGCAATGGATGTGTCTATCATTGCATAATATCGAACTTCCACTGTATCAATTCTATTTCAATTTGTCACTTTCCTTTTGGAAAGTAAGGGTACTTAATTCAATTGTACACAATAATACCGTAAATACCAAAAGCAAATGAATTTTCTGTGGGCTTTTTTTATTGATGTAGCAAATTAGTTGGGATCTAGGAATCCAAGAAAGAAAGAGCAGTATAGAAACAGCATCAATATTATGAAGTAGCTCCCTAGATCATCATTGGCTTCATTGAGACTGACAGCTGCAAAAGTCACTCTCCTAAATCTTTCAGAGGCATCAGAAAAGGATCAAAGAACAATTTCCTAGTCAATTGTCATGGTAGAAATAATATTGTTACTACTTTTGAAATTTGGGAACTAGTAGATAGCTCCAATTAAGAAGAGAAATTGGTGATAGTCAGATCAGGTTTTTCTTTTATGCAGTTTTATTTACCCAGTATGTACAGGTCCTTGTTTTGAACACAGAAGGAATCCAATAGAAGGACAGGGTTTCTTTTTCTCACTGTACCAAGAACGCTCTCTTCAGTTTGTAATCCTGATCCAAAAACCTTTCCTCAGAATTCTGACAGGGTCAGACACTGGGCTTTGATTGTTCCTTGTCTCCCTGTCTCCAGTCTTTCCCAACTTTTTCTTCGTTCAGCCTCCCCCCACTACTCCCATATACACTCCTACCTAAAACAATACTTATCCAAAGCTTCTGAGCGGGTTCACATACTCCTTTTGTCTTGGGCGGAGACTATCCTTATAGTTATGTTCAAAAGTGACTTCACATTTATGAATACAAAATTTGTATCTGTATCTACAGAAATGAGCAACGGATATCTGCATTGACATCCTCAGATAGAAAGCAGATATCTGTAGATTTGCAGGGTTCTAGGTACAAAATTTGTATATGCCTCTGCATCCATGTCCACTACAATGATCTGCGAATATCCACATCCACATCTGTGGATGCAGATGCCTGTGGATATTCGCAGATTTGCAGGGTTCTACGTATGAATACAAATAAGGTTTTAACTCCGCTCTTAAGAAGGTTAATTAAGCTCATGACAACATAAAGCATTATCAGAGATGAGCAAACTCTGTTGCTGATGTAGAAATAGGTAAGAGTGAAAGACGATCAGTATTAATATAAAAAAGGAGCAAAAAGGGGAGGGGGAAGATGAGAAAAACTCTAAAGTATAATAGTGTAAAATATATCAGGATTTGAAATGCAGGGCCAGATCCCCAGTGGGGCAAATTCTTGTACAGGTTCAACCTCTCTGGTCTGGGAACTCTGGTCCAGCAACATTCATAGTCCCACCAGGACTATGGATGTTGCTGGACCAGAGAGCCCCTAGACCTGAGAGCCCCAGAGGCTGTGAGCTGGGAGTGCAGCCTAGTCGAGAGCTGCTGGGGGCTGGCAGCAGATCAGAGAACAGCCAGCCTGTCAGCCCCAGGGGCTGGGAGTGCAGCTCAGCAGCTAGCAGGGCCCAGAAGTGCAGCCAGGGGGCAGGGAACCCATCCCAGAAGCTGCTGGGGGCCAGGAGCGCAGCTTTGCTGGCAGTCACAGGGGGCTGGGAGCTGGATCGGTGGCCAGGACCTCCCCGGTCTAGCAAACTCCATTGTCTGGGACCAATCAGGTCCCAAGGATGCCAGACCAGGGAGGTCCAGCTTGTTCTGATATTGAAAATCATGGTAATACATCAATTTACATCAGCTAAGGATCAAATATTTTTATATATATTTGTATATAATGTTATCATATATAAAAAATCCATAGTCTGGGGAACATTTTGGACAATTTATTAACTATCTTCTATAATATTCAAACACACTCAGTTATACAAATGGATAATAATCGACACTGGATATATTAATATGTAGTCTGATAGGATATGTCTACGCAGCAAAGTTATTTCGAGATAACAGCCATTATTTCAAAATAACTTCACCAGCATCTACATAGTGGAGGGCTTATTTTGAAATTGGTGCTATTCCTCATGGAATGAGATTTACCAATTTCAAAACTGCTATTTTGAAATAAGCTCTGTGTAGATGCTTATTTCGAAATAGAGGGCCTCCAGCCCTTCCCAGGGTGCCCTGGTGGCCACTCTGGGAACAACCAAGAAAACTCCTTTCCTTCCCCCCCCCTCCCCACTCCTTAGAGCCCTTAACGGGGTAGACTCTGGCCACAGTGCCCGTGCCAGCTCCAAGCCTGCCAGCCCAGAGCCAGCAGTCACTGCACCTGACCCAGTGGCCCCAGCATGAGCCAAGCAACCAGTGTCAGCCAGTCCTCCACCACTCCCCAGGACCAGTCTGCCAGCTCCCAGGAGCCTGCCAGGGGCTGGAAAAGACGGGCACCTGCCTGGTCCAGTGCGGAGATCAGGGACCTAATTCAGGTTTGGGGGGATGCCTACAATGTCCATGATATCCGCACTAAATGGAGGAAAAACAACCATCTATAGATGGATGGCTGCCAGCCTGGCCATCAAAGGCCACATGTGAACCCAGGAGCAGGTTCGCATGAAAAGAGCTGCTGCAGGCATATGCCAGGGCCATACAGGGCAGCTCCCAACCAGGCCCCTGCCCCTATTTTGATGCCATGGATGGCATCCTGGGGGGCAGGACGATCCGTGCCCCCCAGGTGGTCATCGACCCTGGGGCAGAGCTTGCTGCCTCCTGCTGCTCCAGCCCCTGCTGCCGCTCCTTCTTCCACTCCTCCTTCCTCCACACACCACCAGAGATGCTGAGGCCCCCGCACTCGCGGTGCCGGGAGACAGTTGGGCCAGCGTGACTCCCAACCCTGAGCCCTAAGCTTCTCCTTCCCTTTCCTCCCCCTGCCAGCTCCCTCCTCCCAGGTTTCACCTTCTTTCCCCAGTTTCACCTCAGTTTCATTCCACCCCATTTTTGTTCAGTAAAGAGGCTGGTTAGGGAGGGACAAGTGGAAGGACGTGAGGGAGGAATGAGGCACAGGTCCCCAGTAGAGCACACCAGGGAGACTGTTACTGCCTGCAGAACGTGTTGCCAGGAGAAGCATCGGAGTGCCCAGGGATGGCTCTGGCTCCGTGCTGCAGAGTGCTGTGGTGTCCTGAGTGAGGGCAACTAGAGCACGCAGAGGGAAAAAATGCTTTGCTGTCCTTCAGCGAGGTAGGCAAGCAAGCAGGGAAACCTTAGAACCGGCTGTCCAGGGGGGCCCTTTAAGCACAGGTCTCAGATACCTTGTGTGGCTCCTGCCTGAGGCTAACTCCTGACCTGATGCCCTACCAGAACTGGTTCCAGCTGGCCTTAAATGCAATTCAGCGTCCTATCAGTGTGGATGTGCTATTTCGAAATAGCAAAACGCTATTTAGAAATGCATTCTGTGTGTAGATGCGTTATTTCGAAATAACGGACACCTAAAATGTCGTATTTTCTGGGGGGCTTTTCCCGGCTAGGAGGCGAAAATACTGGACACACCTGGCAACCCTAGTGCTCGGCCTTCCCCCTGGGCCTCGACGCCCCCGGACCCTATGTTTACCAGGTTCCTCAGCGAAGCTAAGTTCTGGCTTGAACAAGAACATGAAATGGCCACCGGCAAAAAGCCTAAATACCAAAGGGAAGCAATGCCTTCCCTGGGTCTTAGTGCTTAACTTCTCCCCTGTTCCTATCCCTATTCTAACTCTGCACTCACTCTGAAAGGGGCCATGCTGTTTTATTATTTAACATTTTTTTTTTTTTTTGCTTAATAAGTCTTGGAGTCCCTCTCTCCCCTCCCCCCCCAACAGAATTTTTCCCCCGGGGTTTTTTTTTGGGGGGGGAAGGGGATGTTCGGTATTTTTGGTTTAACAATCTGGCACCCCTAAGTTGAAATGGTGAAAATTCATCCCAGAGTAGAAGGCCCATACAAGAACCTCATAGGCCACTCCCCAAAGTAGAGTTCTCCCCCCCCACCTCCAAATCATGTGCAACAGGACTTGAGGTATTGACCCATAGGCCCAAGTCTTGCTTAGACTGAACTCAATGACAAAACTCCTGAATTCAGTAGAACAAGAATTTGATTAAGAACTTTGTTATATGTGATATAAAATAACAGTAGTGTTACTGGGCAAGGAAAAAAAATGTACAGTGCAAGATAGAAACAGAACTCTTTAGGGTTAAAGATAATTATATTGTCTCATTGTGGAATACCGACACAATAATTTAGAACTGTGGTTAATAATAGAACACAGCATAGAGTTTTAATCTTGTAAGGCAGAATTCTATGTCATTAATAAAATATGCTTTGTCTGTGCTATAATATATGGGTGGTTGCTTCCAGTGTCTCAATAGTTAGGTGATTAATTAGTTGATGATTGCATGCCACTTTTAATATTCAAGGCACTTTATAACCGCAGAGCCCTAAAAAGTATATGTGTGGGAGTAGAGCAATAATCTGGGTCACAGTTTATTGCAGTTCTGCAGTTATACCTGACAGTATGTGCCAGAATCACTAAGACTATGTCTACACTGCCGGGTTCTTGCGCCAGTGTAGACATAGCCTAAGACTTTGATTGCACAGGATAGTCAGACTGATTTAACTTAAGGCAGTTTTTAACCAATGCATAGCTCTGTGTGGATACTCTTATTTCAGTATAGGAGTAGATTTTTCCACTTGATCTTAACCTTGATCTCAGTCAACTTAGAAAAAGTCCACTTTACACCAAAATAAGAGTGTATGCAACAAGGATTTGTTACTGGTTTGGCTACAGCAGTGTAAATTAACATCTCTATACTGGTGTAATTTTCCTGTGTGGACCAGGTCTCAGTGTGCTAAGTGGCATTGGCCTATTTACTGGCTAATTACCCCACTTGGCTATAAGGGAGGTGGCAGAGAAAGGAACAAAGGTTTAAGCTGGGCGGCAGTTGAGGGAGGGGAATTATAAGCAGCCAAGCCTGAGTTGAACTTTGCTCTGTTATTGTTAACTTTGTGTTAATAAAGCCAAACCAGGAGTGGGTGAGTTTCAATTCCATGTAGTGTGTTCATTGTGTCTGAGAGCAAAGAAGAAAAGGTAGGGACCTGTCTTTTTCTGTTGAGGAAGTATTGGGCAAGGTTTGCTGTCCATGGAAGAAACCAGGACCTAGCTCCTCAAACCACATGGTAACATTCCACCCTTGGAAAACCAGGCCATAATTTTTTGCAAAGCTATGTCTCATTTAAGACCTGCTTCCTGTTTGTCCATTAGCTTAAAATAGGCATGAGAATTCCTTTTGTTGTTAATAGTATTTATACATAATTTTGCCTTAATTTTAACCCCCCCCCCCCCCGCCATTTTAATCAGAACATTTACCTGACACTCAATTTACTGAGCGGCTTGGGGGATGAGACCATTCCCAAAGGATGGGATAAATTCTTTTGCTTACATTTAAAATCCATACAGAAACTTTGAACTGCACACTTAGAACAAAATTTAAAGCTTTTGAGAGACAATTTTCACATTGAACTGGCCAAATGTGAGTTCTCCAACTGCTGCATTTCCTCATGTCTATTTTGGCCATGCTGCTTGCTTGTCCTTTGTGTACCCCTTGCTAGGAGATTTCAGACAAGAATCTTTATTTCAGAACACTGTTTTCCCCTTTTAAAAAAAGTGTTTTGACAACTAAATTTTCTGAAGGCATTGTTTTAGTTTTTTAAAATAAAAGACCACGCCCTACTACAATTTTTAAAAGTTCTAGATGTTTTGTGAATCCCCATGTCCCATCATATTTACTTGCCCCACGGTTCCTCAGTCTCCGAAAAAAAGAAACATTTAATAGAGCACTTTCTTCAAGAATACCACTGCTATTCTGGAGACTTCAAATATTCTTGGGTGTTGGAAGAGCTAGCTGCACTGTCTCCACTTTAAATCTCTGTCATTTTAAAGGCTATTTTAAAAATAATCTCTAAAATGTGACTCTCTTGATTCTGAATGATTTATTCACATTTGAGATGTGCTGCTAATCTTACAGAGTCTTACATGTTGCAGACACCTCTAAATGAAAAAAAAAATAGAACACTTTTGGTGTAATTAAGTAAAAGAGGTTTCCAGATTATAAAGATGCATTGCTCCAACTTCATTCTTTTTTCAGTGTAAGATGTAAACTTACAGGTTATCTGAAATCAAAAGCAGGACCCTTGGACAAAGCTGCCATTTCACTGAAAAGAAGTTTTTTTTAAAAAAGGATATGCTTATTTCTCTTCAGTCAGCTTTAGCTGTTACTTAAAATACATATAAATTAAATAATTTCTGTACTAATGCTATACAAAGTGCATTACAGAGATGGAATCCTGTCTTTCCTGTGCATATTGTTGATATAAAGTGAATACATTGTAATGAAATGAATTCCAAACATAATAGGCGCAAAGAATAAAAATTTGGGAAGGAATCAAATGTACCTCCTGCAATAAAAGTTTTTTTTCCGTTCAGAAACTGGAGCAGATGTGATCCATAAAAGGCTCTGATGATTTTATTATTATTACGACCATGAAGCAGGGTTATAAAAAAGGTGCTGAAGCCACTTCATAGGTCACAGTTCATTAACTATTACTATTGTCATGTCTGGATTCCATTTGATCAATGAACAGCTTCTTCCTCTCTGTCACATCCTTCATTTCACTGTCTCCAGGTGCCTCGCTTCCACATCTCCCTTTATCAGGAATATTTCCAGCAATGAGTCTGAGAAATACGGTTCCTATATCACTTCAACCCCACTTGCAGTTGTTGTCTTTTTCATGGTGGACTTTCTCCTTTGCCTTTTCTCTTTCTGTGGGCAGCATTCCATGTCTGGAAAGAATGTAAACAACATTAATAGGAAAGGCATTCATCTACATAATTTTAGAGGTTAGCTCATCAAAGGTTTTCCTGTAAAGAAGCTTGCTTATTTATTTTGGCTAATAATATTGCCACATGTGAGGAAATAAAAAGTATTAAAGTCTGATCAAATACTTGGTTCCTTTTGGATTCAGGCTTGACACAAGGAAGTGAATTACTGTGTTAAAGGTCACTCTTGTAAATTACAATACACTGGTTTTCCCCAAATTCTGGGTTACTTAACTAACTGTATGTCAGAAGCAGAGTGTTTTCTGGGCCTGAAAATTATTTCATGGCAGTTTAATTCATTTTCTTTGGATCATTTTCATGTTCTTAAGCCAGTGTCTAGGGATATAGCTTTAGTGATAAATGATGGAATTGGCATGGATACTGAACTGCTTTCCTAGGATTAATGCCCACAAAACAGATATCAGACAAGATCACAAAGAAAAAACAGTTTCTTGCCATTTTAACCAGAAAGGACACTCTCTCAATGACTTAACCACCTGCATTCTGCTACAAAGACCTTTTACATCTGCACTTGAAAGGGAATCCTCTGAACTGTCATTCATGTTAAAATTCGACACTCTCCGGGAAGGAATGAACAAACACTCAAACTATCTTACCCATTACCAAGATAGCTTCCCCAATTATCACCTCTAATACCATTAGCTCACAGACATCCCACTCTCCCCACCTCTAATATCATCAATTCACAGACACTTACCTTCCTTCCTCCCCCCCCCCCCCGCATCCCTCTCCTGTTCTGTAATGTGATTTGTCCTTTTCATATGTGTTCACTTTTTTTTTAATTGCAGCCTTTGGTATATATGGTTGTGACTATTTTCTTCCACTATTTGATCTGAGGAAGTGGGTCTGGCCCACGAAAGCTCATCATCTAATAAACCATCTTGTTAGTCTTTAAAGTGCTGCATTGTTCAAAAAAAGAGCTAGATAAATTCATGGAGGTTAGGTCCATCCATGGCTATTAGCCTCCATCAATGGCTTAGAGTGGAATGGTGTCCCTATCCTCTCTTTCTCTGGAGGTGGGTGACAGGGGAGGGATCACATGAGGATTATCTGTTGTGTTCCCTCCCTCTGGGGCATCAGGTATTGGCCACTGTCAGCAAGACAAGATACTGGGGTGGATGAATCATTGGTCTGACCCAGAATGGCCATTCTTATGTTTTCTTCTCTTAAGTTCTGTCCAATTCACATTTCCCAATCAACTGTCCACAGCCAGGCCCTAAGATACAACCAGCTTTGCTCCAGTCCCACTGACAGAGACAAACACGTACAGGATCTATATCAAGCATTTTTACATTTACTAAAAAGCCCACCCGGAGAAATGAAAGGACAGATTGACAGAGCCAGATGAGTACCCAGACATCAACTTCTTCAAGACACAGCCAAGAAAGAGAACAACAGGACACCACTTGTCATCACCTACAGCCCGCAACTTAAAGCCCTCCCGCGTATTATCAACCATCTACAACCTATCCTGGAAAATGACCCCTCACTCTCACAGGCCTTGGGAGAAACGCCAATCCTCACTTGCAGACAACCCCCTAATCTCAAATTCTTTCCAGAAACCACACAGCACATCTCCATCATACTCATCCAGGAACCCACCTCTGCAATCAAGTCTGGTGCCAACTCTGTCCGCACATCTATACTAGCGACACCATAGGACTTAAACACATAAGTCACCACATCAGAGGTTCATACAACTGCATATCCACCAGTGTGATTTATGCCATCAAATGCCAGCAATGCCCCTCTGCTGTGTACATTGGCCAAACTAGACAGTCTCTACGACAAAGGATTAATGGACACAAATCAGATATTTGAAAAGGTAATACACAGAAACCTGTTGGGGAACATTTTAACTTGACTGGGCACTCATTAATGGATCTCAAAGTTACCATATTCTTGCAAGGCAGTTTCAAAAACCAGCTTGAGAGGGAAGCTGCAGAACTTAATTTCATTTACTGTACTAGTTTTGATATCAGCAATAGAGGTTTAAAAAAAGACCTTAACTGGATTACCCGCTACATTCCACATCCTAATGACATAAATAGCCAAGCACTGGTAACTTGAGAGTATTTAGAATCCACTCTCTCAGCTTCATTTAGCATGGAGACACTGACAATTTTTCCCCATTTTTTTCCTTTTCTTCCGCTTCTCATCCCCTCTCTTTCTCTGCTGTTCATTTTGCAACCTGGGACCCTTTACTCACATTCATCTGGAAAGGTGAGTTGTGCCCACAAAAGCTCATGATACCATCTACATTTTTTTGTTAGTTCCTGAGATGCTACAAGACTATTTGGCTACGTCTACATTGGCCCCTTTTCCGGAAGGGGCATGCTAATTTTTCAGATCGTAATAGGGAAATCCGCGGGGGATTTAAATATCCCCCGCGGCATTTAAATAAAAATGTCCGCTGCTTTTTTCTGGCTTTTAGAAAAGCCGGAAAAGAGCGTCTACACTGGCCCCGATCCGGCCCGATCCTCCGGAAAAAAGCTCTTTGAAGTAGGAATAAGAGATCCTCCAGAAAAGAGCTTTTTTCCGGAGGATCGGGCCGGATCGGGGCCAGTGTAGACGCTCTTTTCCGGCTTTTCTAAAAGCCGGAAAAAAGCAGCGGACATTTTTATTTAAATGCCGCGGGGGATATTTAAATCCCCCGCGGATTTCCCTATTACGATCTGAAAAATTAGCATGCCCCTTCCGGAAAAGGGGCCAATGTAGACGAGCCCTTTGTGTTTACGTTTCTTCAAAGACATGATAGTCATATTGACAGATTTGTTCCACTTAGTATGCTGGGCCCAGGGAACTAAAATGTATTTTACTACAGCACAATGGAAAGCAGTACGTTTAGGAACAAGAAATGGAGGCTATACCTACCAAATGGAGGATTCTGTGCTGAAAAGCAAAGATTCTGTCAAAGATTTAGGAGTCATAGTGGACAAGCAACTCAAAAATAATGCCTAGTGTCATACTGTGATAAAAAGGAATAATGTGATTCTTGGGTGTATAAATAGGAAAGTAATGAGCGTGAATACAAAGGTGTTTTTTACCTCTGTATTGGCATTGGTAAAACATCTACTAGATTACGTTGTATAGTATCTAATTCAGTATTTTAAAAGGATGTTAAAAAAAAATAGGAGAGCGTGAACAAAAGAACCACAAAAATGATTTGCGGGCTGGAGAAAATATCTTGCAGTGAGAGACTTAAAGACCTCAATCCATTTAGATTATCAAAAAGTTTGAGAGGTGACTTGATAACTGTGTGGAAGTACATTCATGCAGAGAAAATACGGAAAGACTATTTAATCTGTTTTAGAAAGACATAGTAAGAATCACTGCCTGGAAGCTGAAGCCAGACAATTTCAAACCAGAAATGAGGTACACATTTTTAACTATAAGGCTGATTAAACATTGGAACAAATTATCGAGGAAGGGATGGATTCTCTCTCTCTCCAGGCCTTCAATATTAAGACTGGATGCTTTTCTGGAAGACACGTTTTCATTAATAATACATGATTAGGCTCAACACAGCTCAAAAATTGGTCTCAATTTAATAGTCTGTGATATACAGGAAGTCAGATCTAATGTTCCCTTTTGACTTTAAAATCTACTACTTTAAGATTTCCAGCTGAGTAAACCTTAGCTAGGTTCTGACTGGTTTTGACTGCTGACATCTTCCTTTGGTCAGCTCATTTAGTAAACCTTGTGCTTGTAGCTAATGATCTTCATTTGAATTTCAGCTGCATTTGTAAATATGTGGCATATTGCATACACACGCAGAAAGGCATGGACTTTATCAATTGGCTCCAAATTCTCTGTTTGCCTATGGATCATAACCTTTATCATCCCATTTCATGTGGGACTGCTCCCTTGCATATGGAGTATTTATTTCTGCACTAAATGACAACTGCCTTCCTCAAGCGTCTCTAAAACCAAGATGGAGTTTAAAACTCTCTCCAGCCTTCAGCCCTAATTTCCCTTCCCCTAGTTTGGTGTGTATAGAGGAACTCTCTGCCGGGTTGCTTGCTTTCTTTCTCAGAACTGCTCAGCCATCACCCTAAGTTCTTTCTTTTTATCTGGGTGAGGGTAATGAACCATCTGTTTCAGGAGTCAGCAGAAACCATTTAATTCTTTTCAGGCAGGATCAACACCTGTGGACAGTGACTTATTAAGATAAAATTTGCCAGCTCATTGTAGTATGTAATAATAAATTCTATATCTTGACTCTCAGAAGACTGTGAGAGATCCCCTAACCCTGGAATGTGAAAATGGTCTACAAATAAAGATATAATTGGTGACATTTAGAATAGAAAAGTCCTTTCAAGTCTGGACTAGTATTGATAGTGCCTTTCATGAAGAAAATAGTTTCAGAACAGGATAAACAACACTGTATGGAATTCAAGACAATCTCCAAGTGAATCCTGGTGTGTTAAAAATCATAATTAAAGTACACTTGATGACCATGAAAATGTTTCTCTCTAGATTATTGTTCCAACGTTATATCAATTTCATAGCTATTATTAGTTTCCTATTCCAAGCGCTCACAGCACGTAGGACATCAACAGTATCTCTTAGAGAAGATAAAACCATGTATACACCCTTTATGGTTAATCCCATTTGAAATATTCTTTGTACGTTCTTACTGATCATAGTCACAAATGTTGCTGATGTGCCATTTTAATAATTACCGGGAAGTACAAGTTGGACCTCCTTGGTCCAGCACACTCAGGACCTGATTGGTCCTGGATGAGGGATTTTGCTGGACCGGGGAGGTCATTTCTGGCCCCTTTGCTGCCAGCCCTCTGTAGCCAGACACAAACCCCATCTTGTTTTTCCACGAACCCCATCTTGTTCCCCCCCCCCCCAGAGAGCAAGAGAAAGGCAGTCAGCCTTTGATGCCCTGGGAACGCAGGTGTGCTGCCTGTCCCTGACTCTACCATAAACAGAAACCAGACAGTAAATGGGCTAGCTGACGACCCGGGGCCTCCCGTCGCCCTGATGGCTAGTACCAGTAATTGACACGCCTGCACTGTCCCAGGAGAGGAATCTTCGCCCATCACATACCAGAGGTGCCCATTGTCTGCATTTTTCCCAGGTGTAAATTATGCTTTGCACCCTTCGTGGGAAACTTGGCGTTCAAAGCCATTTTTCCTAATTGGCCACTTGAAACCAGGAAGAAGCCTTCATGACCCAAGGGGTATAAAAGAGGTTCATCAGCCCACCCCATTGGAGCTCCAATCATCTATACCTGCTGGCAGGTATTGATTGTCTCCCGAGGTCTGTGGGACGCCCAACCTCGCCCTACTTCTTCCCGAGGGATTGAGAGAAAGACGCTGGCCACGCCAAGTCTGGAACGCAGGGGTGAGAATATATACCTGCTATGTGTCTATTTTGCATGCATTTAATAAGAGCTCAGAGAACCAAAAGGGTTTCATGGTACCTGTAAGTGACTTATTAGTGTAATTTCTGTCCTATCCTTTGTAGTGGCTGTGTTATCTGTAACACAGTAGTAGCATTTAACAACTAAGTTTACCCTGTAACAATAAAATAGTAACTATTTAAGCTTTAACCTGACTCCTTCAGTTGCTGTAACAGAACCAAGCACAATTTAAAGAACTTCAGCCGGTCATAAGGGACTCACTGCCCTGACCGTTGGCTGACACCCTCCTGCCCTGCCCCCCACCCCAGGATTCCTGGTTCTTGCCCTCCTCCCCTGCAACCCAGCTGAGCTGTGTGTCATGCCCCCACCATAGTGCCAGGCTTCCGGTCTCCACACACCCCCGCGGAGTGCTGGGACTCTGATCCTGGAACATCTGTGGTCCTACTGGACGTGGCTTGCCTGGATGCAGCCTGCAAGGCTCAAGGTGCCCCGCCCCGCCCCCCAGTATTGGGGAGCCTGTGCTGATGCTCTAGCCCTCCCACTACCTTGTAACCCTGTGGGGTTCACCTTCCCTAAACATGCTAAGTGTCTGAGCTATGACCTTATTGTCATTATGGTTGGTGAGCAGGAATGTAGGAACTGTTTTTTTAAAATAAGGATATGATACAGTCTTGCTGGTTAAAGATTTCATTTATAGTTTGTAGATTAATGTAAGGCTTATGTTAATATTAACATTTATTCATTTTTTATTAATATTACATTGAGTGTCATTATATTGAATTGAAAGTGAACAGAAGAGAGAACGTATTAGATGGTAGTGGGCTGATGCCTGGGGATTGGTGTGTGTTGCCTGAGTTTATTTAGTTTTTAATGTTCACATGTAATTCCTAAAAAAATCAAATTAGCTTTAGTACTAAGTTGACCTCAGTGATGGATCTTCTTTCTTTCTACTGTAATGTATTCTAGCTCTGTACAGTCCAGAAAAGCTAAATAGTTTTCTGTTCCTTTAATTCTAGTCCTACTCTTGGCTCTTCTATTCTCACATTACCACCAGCTTAACTTGGATTTGGTTAAATGGGTGCAGCACTTTGTCTGAACACTTTTAATTTGATTTATAATTTTATATTCATTTCACTTGACAAGAATTGAAGTTCGGCGGCACAGATATAAGACAGATTTAATTCAAATGAAATTAATGCATGTAGGCTATGTCTACACTGGCATGATTTTCCGGAAATGCTTTTAACGGAAAAGGTTTTCCGTTAAGTCTTTCCAGAAAAGTGTGTCTAGATAGGCAGGACGCTTTTCCGGAAAAGCATCCGTTGCCAATCTAGACGTGCTTTTCCGCAAAAAAGCCCTGTGGATGCAGGAAAAGGGAATAAGGGAATTTGTGTGCAGCCATCTTGGTCTTGTTAACAAGAGAGCAAGAGTCAGGCTAAGGCTGTGGCCTGACAACGCGAGATCTGTAATTAGACGCTGCCTTTGCCTCTCGCCTCCATACGGAGATAAGGATAGAATGCTCACTCTGGCAGGGACCTTGAGATAAGGAGCAGCTGGGTGGAACTAAATAACTGTTAGCCATTGGTGTTTGTAATGGGAAGGAGACTAATTGTTATTGTTATTATATCTAATAGACAGTATATAAACTGCTTCATAATTGCTTGTATTTGAAGATCTGCCTCGGGAGGAGGAGGGGGCTTCCCCCCCCATCCGAACCAGTTTTTCCCTTGCTGCAGCTCATAATAAAACTGCCTCTGGCTACTTGTTGCTTACAAACTCAGAGTGAGGACAATGTTTTCTTCCACAGCCCCGATTGTCATTTTCGCGATCGGGGCTTTTTTGCAGAAAACACTACTGTGCTGTCTACACTGGCCCTTTTCCGGAACAGTTTTCTGGAAAAAGACTTTTGCCCGAACGGGAGCAGCATAGTTTTTCCGGAAAAGCACTGATGATTTTACATTAGATCATCAGTGCTTTTCCAGAAATTCAAGCGGCCAGTGTAGACAGCTGGCAAGTTTTTCCGGAAAAGCGGCTGATTTTACAGAATAACTTGTCAGTGTAGACACAGCCCAAGGGTTTTGTACCAGTTTAACTAAATCAGTTTAAAATCTCATCTTTAGCTAAACTAATGATATTTTGACTATAAGTAAGGCAGAAGACTCTGATTAAAGAATTCTGTCTAACTCTAAATCTAAATATCTTTCCTTTTCATAAATGCAATTATTTAGTAACTTTTATACTACATTTACAATTATGTTCACATGACAAACAGAAGTACAGGTTCGACCTCGCTGGTCCAGTACCCTCAGGGCCTGAGGGATGAGGGAATTTGCTGGACCAGGGGAAGACCCTTTCCACCAAGCCTTCAGTTGGCAACCGGTTCCTTCAGCTGGGCTCGGCTGCCTGCTAGCTGATCCTGGTCCCAGCCCCAGACCTGCTCCAGCCTGGCAGCTGGGTTGCCTGGTCCTACTGGTGGCCAGGCTGCCACAGTACCAGCCCTGCTGCTAGGCACTATGTGGCCCTGGTCTGGATTCCCTTCCCTGGGATGCTGCGGCACCAGTTCTACTGCAGGGTGGCATGCAGCCCTGGCTGGATTGCTATGGCTCTGCTGCATCTGGGCTGCCAGTGCCTTGCTGCTGCCAGCCTCAGCATGCTGCACCAATCTCCCATATGCTCACTCTCCTGCCCCATGGCTCTCTCAACCAGGAACATCCATGGTCATGCCGGATCAAAGTGACCCGGTTTAGGAAGGTTCAACTTGTAGTCACTAGAATTTTGAACTGACCTACATATTTTGGGATACATAGATGATAATAAAACCTTTCATTTTCCCTCTTGCAATTTCTCATTGTACAGAAATGCACAATTGAATTCCACCTGAATTTGGGTTTAACATAATCTTTATTCCTTCACAATTAGTAAAACCAAAAACTATTTGTCAGTTGTACTGCATTGTTTCAAAGACTTTTGATTTACTTCTTCACATGTATACTTCCTACTAATATGTGGCCCCTTCCACATGGGAGAACAAATGATAAAGAGCCAGATCAATATACATCAATTAGACTCCCAAATATTATTTAAAAAAAACCCTTAAGATCAAATGCAAGATTACAGAGTTGATGCAGTTTTATAGTCTAACCCATGATGATGGAACTTTCTACCATAAAGGCAAAGGAGACAAGAGCTTTTTCAGAATCCAATGAGAAATAGTGGAACAAATTCTAGCAGGAAGTAAGGACCATAACAAACCTCACCACCTTCTGTTCCAATAAGGAGGGTTTTTTTTTCCAAACTTGACTTCTTTACTCCTTATTTGTTGCCTCCTCCCAAGTCTTAGATGTTAGATTTTTAATTTACCCCCAAATTTCTGTCACCTACTGTACTATATATTTAACTGCAGCAGTTACCTCAGAGAGAGAGCAAAGCTGCAATATACTTCAGAGTTCAATGTGGGAGTCCTCCACTCCAGGTTATTAGCCTGTAATTCAGAAGCAGTTGTAAGAGTCCAATATGGAATGACTTTAGTCCGGTAATCCTATTTTACAGCTCTCTGGAGGTTTCTCGGAAAGGCTTGATGTTTAGCTCTAACTCCCACACTGACAACCTATGGCTATTACTTTCTCCCCTGCTCTGGTAGTCATTGTCAAATGGCCACTATCTTCCCCATTTCTGACACAAAAGGGAGGTAGCAGACTTTAACAATTGCCTGTTGGGGAGGAGAAGGAATGATATGAAAGCTTCTCAAGTGTATTTTCAGTCCTCTTTTCATCGACTCTTAAAAGATTAGGGATGGAAGTGACCTCAGGCAGTCATCTATCTAGTCCAGCCCCCTGCTCAAAGCAGGAACAACCCCAAATGAATAATCTATTTTCTAATGGAAAAAGCTCTGATCAGATCTCCCCAGAAGGTTTCTCAGCAATGTGGCAAGATGGTTTATCTAGTTACTAGTGACTAAAGCCTGGATGCACAAAAGAAGTTACACATCTAAGTTCCTGTTTTAGGCCTCAAAGTCCCAGTTTTAGGACCACTGCAACGCACAGAAATCCTGATGAATGCTGTGGGCACCTCAACTCACTTTGTGCCTAAAGTTTTGCAGTATAAATTTCCTATAGACGATGTTCCTGCCTCTTGGCATGTGCACTGCTGCTACCCTCTAGGAATCCAAACACCTGTCTCCTGCCTAAGCCCCAAAGTAATTAACAAATTAGGGAAAAATTGGCATTTAGTTGCCTCAGTCACAATCCTGCAGGTACCCTCCGAGCATGACTTTTGGATTAAGCCCTTCAGGAGAGTTCACATACAACATGTGGGAGGGGGAAGAGGAACTTCATCATAATTTTTAGACCAGTGGTTAGGATACTCACTTGTAGGCCTGTCAACAAGGGGTATGGGCAAAGGGGGCAACTTCCCTGGGGCTTGGCAATTCAGAAGGGCCTGGGGCTTCCAACCACTGTCACCCTGGGTCGTTTAAATTACCACTGGAGTGCTGTTGGAGCCGGGGGAGGGTAGCACTGTGATCTGGGTGATGCTGAGGGCTGGCTGTCCTGGCCCCAACCTTTCTGCCTGTGGCCCCACCCCTTCCAGGAGTGCACAGCTACCCCACCCTTGCCCAGGAGTCTAGTGATGTGGATGTGGGAGAGACCCGAGTTCAAGGGCCCATTCCATCTAAGAGGACAGAAGGATTTGAGGAGAGCTCTATTCATGGAGCAATGAGATGTTCTGATATGCGAGGCTCCCTCAGTCTCTCCTATTGCAGCTGTTCTTCCATGGATAAATACTGAAAGAATGAGTGTAGCTGGGGCTAGATCCTAGGTTTTCAACATCTTGGGGCAGAACTCTAATCACCAGGCATTAGTGTCTTTCTCATACTTGTGCTCTTGCCCAAATGACTCCAAGTATTTTTGTAGTGTGCCACAGCAGAGACTGAGAGAGTCCCCATTAGAAAATCCTATAGTTCAATAGGTAGGACACTCACCTAAGAAGTGACAGAATCCTGTTCAAATTCCATTTTCCCCTCAAGCAGAACGAGAACTTGAACTTGGTGTCTCCTGCTCCCTGGTAAGTACTTTAACTACCAGGTTAAAAGTTATGAGGGAATGGCTGCTCCTGTTTCACAAGAATACTCCAGCTTCTTGTTTAAAGGGCATGGGGCTTACCTCCAGGAGAAGACTCACAGCTGAGAATGGCTATCAGAGATAAGTACCTCCCTTCAGTCTGAACTTAGATGCCTATCTCTATGAGATGGATGGAGTTTACCAAGCACCTCTGTAGTCAACATTTCTCATTTGCTAATATAGATAGCTCCCAACCTAGTATCCAGTTAAACACTAGAATAAATTGCTTAGGGAAGTTGTGGAATCTCCATAACTGGAAATTTGAAGAGCAGGTTAGATAAACACCTTTCATGAATGGTCTGGATAATACTTGGTCCTGCCATGAGTGCAGGGGACTGGACTAGATGACCTCTTGAGGTTTCTTCCAGTTCTATGATTCTGTTATATGGCTCTTGTGAATTGCTCTCTACGGCACCTATTTTTCTCCATTCACTACACAGGAACCAAGGCACCTAACTCAGGCTTTGTGAAATGCAGTGATTTTTTTTCTAGGTTGCAGTGCATTCCTTTTTAATGATCCAAAGATTATGCTACCTTACAGCTGAAATTTAGCCCTTCATTCAGGTAATTTTCCTTTCAGAACAACATGGCAGCATGTTTGACAACAGAACCATCTTGTTGGTGAAGGGAGGCACAGCTCAAAGTGAGTTGGAGGATGGGGCACAGAAAGCACAGATAAGTGCTGTTTGATACTATGCCAGAGTGAAATTAGTACACTGGCTGCGTTCCACAGGGCTTACCAGATGTGTGGCAGCCATCTTGAGCCTTGGCTGCAACTCTTGCACAGAACCTATTAAAGTTCAGTGGTGCAATAGACAGGCCTCCATCCCGGTACTCCTGAATGCTATTTTAGGAACTCTGTCTTGAGCTTCATTAATGTACTAGGGTGTGTGGGTGTGAGTATCTATCCCTACCCTCTCAGCCCAAAGCCTCCTAGCATCTCTGTGCAACAGAGAGCAAAATTTGACTCTTTGTGAACAGAATGAATTACATCCATTCTATATTTCTGCATGGGAAAGCTTCTGGATAATCCAAATCTAGATGATAATTTTGCCAAGTAATAGGCAAATACAATTTATAACCTTCCTTCCTATCCTCTGTCATCATCTTTCTCTTGCTCTCACATCCTACTTCCCTCCACTAATTCAGACAGTAGCAGTGTCAAAGTCTGTAAAATCAAGATTAAATTGTGTATATTTGAATCCACATCTCTGTTCCCAGTGTATACTGATTTTTCAGGGACTTCTATTTCACCTACAAAATCTGCTGTGAACCATAATATCCCAAATAAACTGACCATAAAGGAGGAATTTCTTACAAACAAATTTGAAAGGCCATGCTTTTTGGTCATTTATATTTCCCAGATTGGAAGTATAAATCATGTAGAATTATGAAAAATGCTCATTTTAAAATACAAGTTTAGGGAAGTGATTGGATTATAATGTGAACTAGTTCCGTCGGGTACCTTTAAAAATGTAACTTCCTGATATATTTACATTTTAACCATGACCACTGCAAATGTGATAGGTAGACTTCCAGTTTTACTATGTGTAATATCTTAAATATGTGTTTTCCTGAGCTAGGCCTTTGCATTAAAAGTGGTCCTGCTAAGCAAATATCTCCCAACCTTTGATATTCATACTGGAGTCAATGGAATTCTGATGCTTGTATATGATGGTGATGATTGCCATAGCAATGCCTAAAAACAAATATATTACATTTCCTATTGGCATTCACTTGAATAGGGCTAGGGTTTGTTCCATAAACAGAAAGAGAAAATCATGAAATGTTTCTATGAAATGCTTCAGTCTGGCACAGTGACTTATACCCTCCAAGAAGGCAAAAGGTACTATTTCAACCTCGATTAAAAACTGGCTGCAATGCTGCTTTAAAATTTGAAATGCAGTTGTTTTCTAAACCTATATAGAACATTGCATTATTCATAGGAATTCTGATATTGTCCCTCCTGAGGGAGACAGAGAGATATTAAACTTTCAGATGAAACTAGGTCACTCTAAATGTTATTACAAAGGTAGTGAAAGCGAGTCTCTTGTGTATTAAGGAGGGTTAAGCACTCATTCCTGAGGGTTTCCTTTTGCAGATCTATCCTAGCTATGTACTTTGATTTTCCGTAGTAAGTGTATGGCCAAGTCTTTGTCCTGAAATCACACTGAGGTTGTTTGTAGGTAACACAGGCTTTAGCATAATACAGTTTGGCTATAGATATGTTTTGAATTGGGAATGCTCATATTATGCAAGTTAACCATTTTCTTTTCTTTTCCTCAGCATGATTGACTTTTGTCAGTGGTGGAAAACCGATTAAATCCCCCCAAATGCTATTTCAGTTTTCTTTCATACTAGATTTACAATCTTGTCCTTATCCTGTAAAGTAGTAATTGTTATGCTGCCTTTCTTGTCCTTTTTGGGATGGATTTTTATACCACTTTTTCTAGATATAATGCATACTCTCTAAGTCTGTGGCCATTGAGCTCATGTGAGCATTTTCTTATAATAAAGATAAATGGATGAGGGACTTGTCTGCCTACCAGGATATGTAATTCTCAGACATTCTGTGACCTTACAAGGTTATGTAGAAGCTCTAATTGATGGTCTGTATGACCCTAGTTATACTTTTGCAACTCTTCTGACACTGTCTGAGTTAACTTTCAGATTTTACACTTTGGGTTCAGCTATGTGCCAATGACTTTCATCTTTGTGAACCCCTTTCAGCAAGCTTAAACCACAACATAACAGTTTGCCTTCTGTAGCAAACCCTGCTGCCAACATGTCTTTTTTTATTGTGTAGCGCTTATGGGACTGATTTACCACTACATTATTCTAGTTGTATTCCAGCGTAACGCCATTGATTTCATGCAGCTACAGATCATTGATCAGAGCTTCTATAAAACCTTGTAAGGTCACAGAATATATTAATATTGGGTATTCCAAAGGGCAAAATGAGTTTCTGATACTTTTCTCTTTAGTATATAAAATACTCTGACACTTATCCAGTGGCTAAAAATGGGGTCCCTAGGGCTGCTCATTTAGCACTTCTAGATCTTAATAACATAATAATATTAAATTAATTAAGGGCCTGATTTACCATAATGTTACTTCAACCATTTCTGTAGTGTCACTGTACTGATGTCTGTTGCTATTTCACTATTTTGTGTCGGCAGCTTTTGTCAGGCTTGTCATAGTCACTACATATAATACATTTTTTACTATATTATATACCCAAAAGATGGCACAAAATATATAATTGGAAAACAAATAGTTTGCTCATCATTACTATTCTTGCATGACATGTCCTGGGAGTAACAGTTTTAAATATGTGCCAGAATTCTGTTCTAAAATGTGCTTGTAAAGGAATGTATATATACATTCTGCTTTAGACAAAATGTACTTGTCTGACCAATCTGGTTATCAGGTGGTCACAATTAAAGTACATTTACATATAAGGTAAATAAAGTAATCACATTAACAAGCAACAGAGAAGATAGCATGGTGTCTGCACCCCGCAGGAGAGAGAAACACTTTAGAAATACACATATCAAAGAATTATAAACATGGGGTCTGAACCTCAAGTGATCAGTAGTTGAATCAACTGATTGTATATTGTACTATATTATAAAAATGTGTTCAGTATCATCCTTTATGAAAGCCTGACTCACTGGTTATTAATATAATTGTGAAATGTATGCACTAATGTTATATGATGAATTATGGATACTTACTGATATTATGCTTTAAATCAGGGATGCGGATCCTACATCCCATGGGCTGAAAGTAAAATTAGCAGAATGTTAAGCCCTTCTGTTACTTTTTGTTAAAACAAAAGAATAGAAGATTGTGACACACCTATATGGACTTTAAAGACAATTTGATGAAAAGCTTAAGTTAAGATGACAAATGAATCAATCTACAATCTAGTCTTTAAGTACTCTGGCCTTAATTCTCCGTTTTGTCCAGGTGGAGTAGGGAATTAAGTGAGGGTACAGTGCCACAAGAAGCTAATTGTGGTTCCTTGGTTCAGAGATACTGGTCCCCGCCTCATGTTATGGCTACATTTTGCATTAATTCTTGAAGCTTTCAAAGTTATGCTCCAGGATCCATAAGAATATAACTCTAAGAAGATTAAAATATGAGTGCCTTTACAGATTTGCATTTATCTTATTCAGTGGTTTAGATATTTACCTGTGTATTTGCTACAATTCCCCATTCTCAGTATAGAGAATATTGCAAATACTTTAAGTATCCTAAATGATGCAGTAAAGAACAAATTTGTAAGGGATCTGGTGTACATACTTAGATCACTTGTATTATATTGTGCCAGTGTTTGGGATTTGTAGGGGTATCTTTTTAAAGAGACATATATGACAGTTTTTGTTAAATGCCAAGTGTCAAATATGTGTTAAAAGTAAATGGCATATTTTCTTGTTTTCTAACAATGGTTTATTGTATTCAGTGTTTTTTCTCTTGTCCCAATGTGTCTTGTTGTTTTTTTCTCTTTAAAGATAAAGAATGCACATTTGTAGATTGAAGGAAATGGAGGTCACAGACCAAACTGCTTGTTTCTCTACTATCTTGCCACTTAGATTTTTCTGTGGAAGTGAAACAATAATGGTAACCTTATTCTACAGAAAATCAATCCATGCATGTCAAATCAATTTTTCTTGAGGCAAAAACTTCTCCTGTATAAAAGTGCACCCTTGCCATTGTCTGAATTCAGACAATGTGACTTGTGGTATGAACTGAGATGTGGGTTGCAAGAAGGCACTTTAATTTTCAGTATAGTTTCAATTTCAGAGCATGACTCTTGGAAACAAGGCTGCTAGTGAAACCATAAATTGCTTCTGGAATCTGAAAAATAATTTTTCTATAAATAGAACAGATAACCTGTTGTGATGACTAAAGAACTCCCTCCAGTGGGAGATTTATTGCATGAACTCTACTTGAAACTGTTCTCACAAACGTGTCTCCTTGGCAGCAAATGCGATCATAAGCTATGAATGCATTCTGCTCTCTAGCAGACACCTTTTGCCCTTTTACAATAAATTCACACATTTTTCACTTAAAATAAAACTCTCTAAAGCACATTGTGTTTTGCGTCTAGGAGCTGAACTCTGTAAAAGGAGGTAGAAGGCATGTTAAATTGGAACAAAGGGCTGTATTCATGAAAGGGATAAAAGGCAAATATTTGGAACAGGGCTGCTTCTGACCCTATCTGTGTGTATGAGGGAGGGAGGAAGGATAAAAAGAGCACAGACACAAGACAGCTGTGATGTGGCTAGCAAGTGGAGCCACTGTTCCATGTTACTTCTGACAGTTGTACTAACCTCCCCAAAAAGAGTATCTGTGGTAGCTAGGGAGGGGAGAGTGTGCTGCACCCTTACCCAGAGTAGCAGAGCTACCATAGCAGTACATATGTCCTGGGAACAGTCTATATTTTCGTAGCTTTTGGTAAAATGTACCTCCTGCATCTTCTACTGTGTAGGTTATCATGTTAGATTTGTGATCCAGCATGACTGGAATATCAGGACATACAGGCTATGTCTACACTGCAGGCTTCTTTTGCCAAAGTACATTGAAAAAGCAATCTGCTTTTTTGAAAGATAGCGTTCAGACTGAATGGACTCTCATTTTAGCTGTGATTACTGAGGGTGGAATGCCCACCAGGTCACCTGTATTTTTTCCTCTTTCCTCTTTTTCGAAAGAACTCCCCCTTCTCCATCCATACACGCCTCTTTCCGCAAGTTCTGTTTTGGAAAAAGGCTTCTTCCTTGTAGAAAGAGGATTATCAACGCCGGAAAAAAACCTCTCTTCTTTTGATTTACTTTCGGAAGAACGCGATTGCAGTGTGGACGTAATGCAGGTTGTGTCAGAAAAATGGATGTTTTTCTGACAAAACCCTGTAGTGTAGACATACGCACATAGAACAGTGCATTTGACAGTAGAGGAAGGGTGTATCCTCTACATGTCTGGTACAGGTTGGACCTCCCTGGTCCGGCATCCTCAGGACCTGTCTAATCCTGGATAAGGGATTTTGCTAGATCAGGAATGGTCATTTCTGGACCCCAGCTACCATCCCCCTCCAGTGCTGGCCCGACTGCTACCTTCCCATCTGGCTCCTCCGTCTCGCTGGCCCTGCTCCTCTGTCAGCCCCAACTGCTCTACCAGACAGTCCTGCTGCCTGTGTGTGCACCGGGCTCCTGCTCCAGCACCGAGCAGTCCCACTGCCTTCGCGTACCAGGCTCTCAATGCCATGCTGTACAGCCCCGCAGCCTCTGTGCCGTGCTCCCACTGCCATGTGTCGGGCTCCTGCAGCACTTAGTTCTCTAGTGGGACTCTCGGGTCCTGGAACATTCATGGTCCAGTTGCTGGACCAGAGATTCCCAGTTAAGAGAGTTTCAACCTGTATATTCTAGCTTTATAGCCCTTCTTTCCTTGGCAACACTCACATTCCTATCATACAGCACAGTTCCAGTGATAATTTCCTTTATATTTTAAATGTCCTGTCTTCATTCACTGTTGTGCCCATTAAGAATGATGGCTCAATAGCTCTGACGATTGAAATCTTCTTTTTAGGTACAAGAATATCTCAGGCAGCAGCAGTAGCAGTTTACCCGCAATGCCCCATCTGTGGGTTAGAATGACATATGTACCCATTCTACTTAGACTGTGCTAACCAGTTTTCTAGGGGTCAGTTTGCATCACAAGTGTTGCAATAGAGGTGAAAAACTTCATATCTCATTTCTCTTGTCATCTGTAGTATATTTAGGTATATCACTCAAAAGAAATTTAATTGAGTTTTCTATTCATTGCACCTATAGATCATCCTTGCTTGTTGCAAGGCAACAGCTATTTTGTTTCAGTTTGGAGGTAATTATTAAAAGGGATTATTCTAGTCATGCTCTCCTGAAGAATTATACTTCTATTTGTTGTCTTTTCTCAATCTGAAAGAAATCACCTAGATTGAAAAATATGTGCATGGGAAAAACAGCAACAACCAGACCTCGTTGTTCAGTGTCCGTTGTGCAAAACCCAAAACAAATCAAACACCTCCCTTCAAAGACTAGCTGCTGAATTTGAATACACATGATTATTTCCTCTCTCTCTCTCTCTCTCACTCTCACACACACACACACACACTCTCTCACTCTCACACACACACACACACTCTCTCACTCTCACACACACACACACACACACAAAATAACTTAACCTGGAAGTGAAAGGATGTTCTAATGCCTTTTAGTATTTAGTGAAGGATACCTGCCTTACAGCAGTGTAAGAAAGACAAGACAAACTAAAATGCAGGGTTCTTGAACCCACATTTTATGCTATGTGTCAGCAAGCTAGCTCTGATGCAGAACATTTATTTCTCCTCTTTCTTGTATTAATACAATTAAATGGCATCCATGCTCTGAGTCCTCACACTTCAAAGTACTTTGTTCAGTGTCCTATCCTTTATTTATTTATTTTGAATGTAATAATAATAAAATTAGTAGTAGTGCAAGGCTCACATTCTTTGATTGAATTTCACTGTTGCTTAGATAGTGACCTTTCTTTTAAGTCCCAGGCTTCTGAAGGGTTGTATGTATTGTGCAACTATATAGACTGAGGATGTTGTAAATTACTCAGCACTCAGCTAATGGAAAGATAATTGCCTGGCTCTGTTGGTAGTTGCTGGCCTTCCTTTGAATTTAGAATTATGCAGAAAAACAGGGCTAGTGGTTGAATGAGGCAGGAGACATTGCTGGAATACTTAATGAATATTACATGGTCATAGTAAGTGGGATTTACTCCCAGGACAGGTTCAGTCAAGATAGAGAGTAAAATATCTTGAATGCAGCCTTTGCCTGAGATATGAGCACTTAGCCCTGTGGTGTATGCCAGGAACATTTCCAGCAGATCTAGAGAAGTGATTATTCCCTTTTATTCGGCACTGGTCAGGCCACATCTGGAGTATTGTGTCCAATTCTGGGTCCCCCACTACAGAAAGGATATGGACGCATTAAGAGGGTCCAGCAGAGGGCAATGAAAATGATTAGTAGGCTGGAGCTCATGACCTACGAGGAAAGGCTGAGGGTTTCGGGCTTGTTTAGTTTGCAGAAGAGAAGAGCGAGGGGGGAATTGGATAGCAGCCTTTAACTACCTGAAGGGAGGTTCTAAAGAGGATGGATCTGCTTTCCAAGTTAGCACTGAAGTGCACCACTGGGTGGTGAGGTGGAAGGATGAGTCACTCAGTTAAGCAGATATCCACTTAAAGCACCTGAACCCCAGCTGATCAGCAATCTTCTCCCCTCCCCACTCCCACGAATAAGGTTCCCCACCTCTCAATGCTAGCAGGGGAGCCTGAACTCCACTTAGAGATGTGGGAGAGGTAGAGGGAGACTCCTTACTCATGACAAACACTGCAGCAGTCCCGGCCCAGTGCACATTCACTCGCTTGGAGAGGAGGGACGCTTGGGCGAGCGAGCTGGCTGGCTGGCTGCCGAGGAATATTTGGAATGCTGTCCCTCCACTCCAGCAGCTACGTTGTGTCCACAAATGCCCTGTGACTCCGCACATGTGCATAGTTTGTGTATTGGTAGGATGACTCTGCTTGCATGAGCGATCGGTGGCCAACAGAAGCTGTGAGCAGCCGTACCTGCAGACATGCAGGTAAATTAAGCATTTGGCAGCTCACCAGGGAGTAGCCTTGGTGAACTGCATCTGGCTTGTGAGCTGGTTATCGCCCACCTATGATCTAGACCTTTTCTGGCAGGTGTTTGTCAAACTAATGATGGAGATGATTGGATTGTTCTAATTCAGAAAATTAACAAAAAGTCAGCTTCTTATTCCAGTCTGAAGGTATTGTTTTGCAGTTTATTAAATCCTGACAAATTATTTTCATGAGCTTCAGAGGAGTAGCTGAGTGAGTCTGTAACTGGAAAAACTTAAAACACAACAAATCATCTAATAGCACCTTAAAGACTAACAAAACATGTAGAAGGTATCATGAGCATTCATGGGCAAAACCCACTTTTTTCCATGCGGTTTCTGCATTGACAAAATAGTGGCAGCAAATCAGCACGAATAAATGCTACATCACAGTAAAGAGATTCTTTGAGGAGTAGTAGGGCTCATCTGTTCATTTCACATCTTCAGAGCCCACATATGCACCACCTCAGAATCAGAAAAATTCAACAGACTTCCCTTTTCAACCTTTTAAAGCACATGCAAGGCTTAAAAGCATTAGCACATATTCATGCGTGAACTTTTCCATGTACAGCAGAGATGCTAAATTTCCTATACCTGTACCGCTCCCAGACATTCCTCTTGTATAGTGGGAAAGGACTATTATGCATGGAATGTTGCTGTACTCTCAGATCATTATGTGCTCCTCCCAGGAAAAGTGTTTATATTCATGCTTTCTAACTGAGATAAGTTCTCATGGCAACCACATTTTCCCTACCGAAATGTGTAATTTTTACCACACTGCCCCACGTTTGGTACAAAAATTATATAAAACCCAGTAAAGCAGAACAGATTTTTTTTTAAAAGACCCTTGGACATGTATTTACTTTTCCTGTTGATTAATATTGTTACACAAATACAGTGTGACCTGTGCAGGAAATCACTCTTACTAAACTGCTTCTTACAACATGACACCACCCACAGGTTTTCCAAATCCTTGTTGCCAAGCAACACATAAAAATGATAAAATATTATTTTTAAACAGCACAAGGTTAACTTGTAGAACTCATTGCCATTAGATATTGTAGAGACCAAGGGTTAGATCACCTGGTGCAGTAGAGCCATGAAGGTACCTTAGAAACCATCCTCTGCCCCAAACTGGCTCCCAGCACCATTTATTTAAAGGAGCTGCTTTGGTATCAGGCTTGCTAGAATCATTTAGGCTCTGACTCTTCTCTCAGTCCAACTCATGATACTTCTTAGAACACTGGGGTGGAGAAATGAATGGCACAGGGCTAACTGTGTCCACCCAGCACTATTACAAGAGCATCCTCAGCTGCTTTCTCACCTCTCTACAGCTGGTAGAAATCTTTGAATTTAAAAATTTTCAAACAAAATTTTAAAAAAGGACAACAATTTCATAGAAATGTTCACAACATTTGCACTCCACCTCACAATTTTCAGCTGGATCCACCTCTGGGTTGCTACAACAATACACATGCGATCTGGCTTGAAGAGCTTGGCAGGTTCCAATACACTTACACGTGTAATAACATCATCCTCATTTCAGTCTGGCTAACCATGCATAAGTGATATAACCCACATGCATTATCATGAGCTAACTGCCTGGAACTAGGAGGAAACTTCCCCTGTGGCACTGTCCATTATGGGATCACTTGCATCTTGCTCTGAACCTTTTGGCATTGGTCATTCTTAGACTAGAGATCAGACTAGAAGATTCAGAAAATAATGTATAGCGAGAACATCAGACACTAGATTTCTGAGAATCATAGTATGCTTTCTCTTCACTGGATTATTTTATTTACCTGTATTATTTTCGTCAGGATCACTGTAGATGGAAGCCATGATAAACAAGGAGAAAATGATAAAAGCCAACAAGATGAAAGCTGTTTCCAGATTTGTGAATGGCAGCTCCATGAACTGTTAATGCTCTTCCACCTAAAGTAAAATGTAAATGTTACTTGACATACTGTAGAAAAAGGCATGGTCTGATAGGTATAGTGGCCTGGTTTTCAGGCAGGAGGATATAGATCCTGGTCAGACTGGTTGAGTAACTTTAGCTGGCACGGAAATCACACTGTTTGCTCTCTAGAATAAGGCAAATCCCATCCCACTCCACGTAACATGCAGTCTCATCTTTCTTTCTTAATGGCACATATAAAGCCTGGGTCATTCTATTTTGAGAGCAGCACTTAAAACTCACATAACTGAGAATAATTATAATGTATTTTATTACAAAAAGGTAATTTAGGCTCTCATACACTAATAAATAAAATGTAGCTGAGAGAGAAAAATATATCTGGGTAGAGATCACAGGAAAAACAGCATTTCCTAATAGTAGGACAGAAAGTTTAATATGTAAGTGGAAAAACCTCAGCCCCGTGAACAGTGAAATCAAATGCAAACCAATGGCCCACTCCTGCAGTCAATGGAAATTTAAGATGCTCAACACCTCACTGGATTTAATCCCAAATGGTAATCCCCTGCCATCAAAAGCCATATACTCCAATTAATTTGTATTCTATATGCTCAAAAGCCCTTGAGGCATATTTTTGGAAAGCCAAAGGAGACTCAGAATAAAGAAAAACAGAAGTCTCTGATTCTGGGGGTTTGGCATGCATATTCCAGTGGGGATCGCGTTCTCTGAGGTTTCAAAATCACCACTAGTTATAAATGTCTCAACAGCATGGAATTCAGCTAATCACTCTGAGCTTGGAATGTAATGTAGTTTCCTGCTGCCTTTCAGTTATTGCCTTCCTCATGCAAGGTACAGTACATGTCATAATAATGGCCTTGGAGTCCAGCAGTGAAAATGCTAGAAAGATTGCACAGCTCAACAAGTGTTTTTTGTATACGTACTTACAGCATGTCAGTAATGTTTATGGAAATAGCAGCAACAGGAGGTGCAAAATGCAGTCTGGGCAGTCAAGACTGAGAATTGTACACTGTAAAGTATTTTGAAGGGTAGGCATTAGTGAAATATTAACATAGTAAGAAAACAGGATGCAGTTTTATTGCTAAGCAATAAAAAGGATGAGCTAGATCATTTAAAATGTACTCTAAGTACAAAATAGATAGGGTTGCCAGATACTTTCACAAAAAATCCCGAATATGGCAGGAAAAAAAATTGGTTGAACAAAAAATCGGGGAGCCAAACTTATTGAGCAAAAAACCAAGAATACACTGTGACTTTAAATATCCCCACACTCCTTGCTCCTCCCGCCCTCACCAGACACGGCAGGGGAAGAATGTCCCTGATGGGGCCTTCCTTTTTTTTTTTTTTTTTACATTTTACATGTTCGGTATTTTCTGTATTTTTTTTTTTTTTTTTTACCAGACAGGGGCCAGAAATAATGGATTGTCTGGGTGAAAATCAGATACCTAGCAACCCTAAAAATAGAGTATTTAAACATACTGATTTACGCTGATACAAATAATGATACTTTGTCTTCAACACTAATGGAATTTAGCAAACCTTGGGTAAGGTTGGCTCTGGGGTTAGGCCAGCAGGCAGCCTATGGCAGCTGGAGTGGGTGGGCCATGGCTCCTCCTACTCTGTGTGTTTGACTTGGGGTTCTGGCATGTAGGGTACTCTTTTTGAAGGGAGGTGGGGTTCATGTTCTGCCCTGGACAAACATTTATTTCCCTTTGTAGTTAGGTCATCTTAATAAGAATTATCATATTTTATTTAATTATGTTTCACTCTTAATTCTTCATTAATCAAATTCCATTGATTTATACCAGCAGAGGCTCTGTCCCAGTATTTTTAGGTTAAAACTTATAAGTAAAATGTTCAAATTCAGCATTTAAATTATTTTAAGTAAGATGCATCATCTTTTTAAACAAGATTCCAAGTTTCATAAAGGTAATAGTTTCTATATCTGCTATAGTATTTGACTATGTATCACAAAACACTGTGATTGGGAAACTGGAACAACACAAAATTATTATGGTACATATTACATTGATAAAAAACTGGCTAATTGACTGGTCTCAAAATATAATTATAACAGGAAAATCTCATCAAACTGGTGTGGAATACTACAGGATTTTGTTGCTGGACTTATAATAGTTAACATTTTCATCAAAGAACTGAGACAAAACATAACATTATTACTAATACTAAAATTTTCAGATGACTCAAAGTAGGAGTTGTGGCAGATAATGAAGAGGAGAGGTTCCTGATACAGAGTGATTTGGAATGCTTGGTAATCTGGACTCAAGCAAACACTACACATTAAGGCAATTGAACGCATGAAAATGTTGATTAGTGTTCTAAGGGTAACAGTCGGCCTATATAATATTCATCCATGAATATGTAATCAGAGCTGATAATACTGTATAATTAATGCTTGGTTATAGAAAGCTGCTTGTTCTGTGATGCTATCAATCCCTGAACTTTGTTTGGCTGTGTGATATGTTAGCCTATACAAGGGAATTGCTTATTTTACAGTTATTGAGGGGTGAGGAATAATCACTATGCAGTCCAGTCCCTCTTTACTAAGAAGGGGCTAGGGAAATACATAATTGAGAAATACGTATTATTAACTGTGCAGCACATCTGTGCTGTTGATTGGCTGAGGCAGCTCTACTTCATTGCAAAAGGAACAATACGGGGATAACAGGTATTATGTAACTGAGAATATGGGTCATTTCCTCCTGTATAGGTTCCCAATGTTGGGGATCCCCGACATGGATCTTAATGTATATATTAACAATCTTGATTTGGATAAGAGCATCAGTAACATAGTTTAGAATGGCATGCCAAGCATATACATTTTAGGTGGCATACAAAATAATCTATGCCGTAGTCTACATAATATCTGGCTTGTTGGAACAGAGGTATATTGTCATTATAGATGAAGGAAAAACTGTCCTACCAGTTCTGAAGAAGTAGCCACTATAATTAATGTGTTGGACACCACACCACGGACATAGAGGAATTATCCTCTCATGCAGACTTCTTAGCCTTCAACGGAAGTCCTGTAATTTATGGTCTGCTCAGGTATAATACACCTTCTTGGGGTCCCTGCTGGAGGGCCTCATAAATGAAATGGGGGAAGGAAGGCAGATGAAGACGATAACACTGTCAACATTATCTGTAGTTTAGTACACTATAACACTTGAAGTTTTATTTTTTTATTCTAAGCACTGATTATTATCTTATTGTTTCTAGTGAATCATAATTGGTTCCTTACCATCACCTAAACTCATTTAATAATGTGTGTTTGGAAAGCAAGAGACAGATAATAGGTAGTTTATGAAAGACTTTGGAAGACACTGAATACGAAACTATATTATTTAAAAAAAAATCTCATAAGAGACTTTATTTCTAATGAATGGTGGTTCCACCAATAGCATCCCACCCATTATTAAATCACTCATTTGAAATATGAGTGGCACCCATAGTTTGTAGAGGATTCAGCCCAGACAAGAAACCCCACACAAGATGTGGTGAAGGGGGGAAAGAAACAAAATGTATTTTGCGTAAAGCTGATAAAAAAAATTCAAATTTTAATATTTCAACAAATTTCCAAAAGTTTTGATATCTTTATGGAGATTTTTTTTAATTTCCTAGATTTTCATAATTTTGGAAAGTGCTTTTGACCTGCTGTAATATTAGGAATAATTCCCTTAGTCTTACACCTCTCAGAAAGCCAAAGAAAATTGGTGTGTTTCCAGCCCTTGTTTCTAACAGATTCTCCTCTCCCTAAAACCAGGTTAGCAGGTGTCTGCTCAAATTCAAATCAGAGGAGTATGATAATAATGTTTGCTATTGCTTGACATTTTCATTACAAAAGTATGTCTGACATTTTATTAGAACTCATGGCCACTTCAGCACATTTTAATTTTAGAATAGTTCAACAGGAACACATTTCTCAGAGAGATCCACAATGTAAGTAGGTGATTAAACGAAAGACAGCTACCACTCCAGGGGCCTAGGAAGGGAGTTTATAGCGCTAGAGAATGTGATTCACAGAATAGCTTCTTGACAATTAATGGTATTCAGACAAAGAAGAGAAAATAATGCAAAGTGCAGGAGCGAAATATTTTGTTGTGATCTGGATTACACTGATTTAAATGAAGAGTAATTTAATTGAAGTCAAAGGAGTTAGACTGGGGAAATCAATGTGAGTGAAGTCTGAATCAGACTCTTAACTTGCTTCAAAGTGGTGTGCATACACACAGGTAGAATCAGGAGCCAAAGCGCTGGGTCCTGCATTCAAGTGCAAAAATACTCATTGCCCAGGTATTTGATGATAATAGCTCCAAAAAGTGGCACTTCCGTTTATTGGAGGGTCTCTGGAGTCAGATTAAAAAAGAAAGAGAATGAAGAGTGAAATATGGAATCTGCATGGTTTTGCCTGTCTGAATTTATATTGTAAGATAACAAGTACAATAGGAGTTATGTCAGCCTAAGTAGATTTGACTTCTCATCAGAGATGTCAATGGGTTGTCATTAATATATCCAACCTGCCAGAAGTTCTGATGGCTGCTCATAGATTCTCTGTGCATATTTAATGCATGTGGTCAGGACAAAGAGAAGGCTGCATTATAATTAGTCCAAAACCTGAAGGGAGTGTCTAGACAGAGATGCTATTTTGGGATACTTCTGGTATCCCAAAATAGCTATTCTGCATCCTTTAAACAAGCCCATTATTTGGAAATAACTTTCAAAACAACAGGCTTGCTATTCCAATGTCCCTGTAAACCTCATTCCGTGAGGATTAAGGGATGCTTTGGAATAGTGCTCTATTTTGAAATTTGGTTCTGTCTAGACAGTGCCAAGTTTCGAAATAAGCTATTTTGAAATAGCTTCCAAGAGTAGTGATGGAACTCCTATTCCTTAAGTTATTTAAATTTGTCCTAGACAAAGCACTGGAAAACAGCAGTATTGCTATCAATCCTTTTTTGGACAATAGACTCTAATAAGTGAAAGGGATATTAAACTGTTTTCTTCTTGGAAGTAGCTAACCACACATTTGGGGAGTCAGGAAGTTTTTTTTTTTAATGACTCATGCCTTTTCCTACTTGCTTGAGTATTATTTTAATTTTATTTACATGATTAAGACTTGTGTTGGCCTCCCCTAGCACAACTAGTTTATAAACTTATTACTTCTACCACTGAAGTCTAAGGTAATGTTCCCATTGATGTTAGTGGGAACAGAGTTAAAGCAGAACTGAGAATTTCTTAAAAATGTGCCCTAATAGGGTAAACATAGCAAATTGTTGTCAAAACTCCAGGCATAAAGTCCTCATGATTTGCTTCTGTTTCTAGACACCAGTATTCTTTAAAACTTTTACCATCCTTTTGTTTCCTTTTCTCGCTTTACTCATTTTGTGACATTTTTTTCATGCCATTCTGTGTATATGGAACAGCATCTGTGAGCGTATGTGTGGAAAAAATCATCCCTTTCCATTCAAATCCCTCCTTAAAACAAACTTCTTCTAGAGCTGATAGACTCATAGACTCATAGACTCATAGACTTTAAGGTCAGAAGGGACCATTATGATCATCTAGTCTGACCCCCTGCACCGTGCAGGCCACAGAATCTCGCCCACCCCTCTTAGAATAATCCTCTCACCTATGTCTCAGATATTGAAGCCTTCCAATACTTTGAAGGCCCCAACATGCAGAGAGTCCTTCAGCTGTGATCTGTGCCCAATGCTACAGAGGAAGGCGAAAAACCTCCAGGGCCTCTGCCAATCTACCCTGGAGGAAAATTCCTTCCTGACCCCAAATATGGCGATCAGCTAAACCCTGAGCATGTGGGCAAGACTCACCAGCCAGACACCCAGAAAGTTCCCTATAGCAACTCCTATCATCCCTCCATTGACCTATTTCCAACTGGAAATGAATGGTCAATTAGTTACCAAGATCATGTTATTTCATCCAACCATCCCCTTATCATAGAATCAGAACTGGAAGAGACCTCAGAAGGTCGTCAAGTCCAGCCCTCCGCTCTAGGCAGGACCAATCCCATCTAAATCAACCCGGCCAGGGCTTTGTCAAGCCGAGACTTAAACACCTCTAGGGATGGAGACTCCACTACTTCCCTAGGTAACCCATTCCAATGCTTCACTACCCTCCTAGTAAAATAGTTTTTCCTAATATCCAATCTGGACCTCTCCCACCACAACTTGAGACCATTGCTCCTTGTTCTGCCATCTGTCACTACTGAGAACAGCCTCTCTCTATCCTCTTTGGAACCTCCCTTCAGGAAGTTGAAGGCTGCTATCAAGTCCCCCCTCACTCTTCGCTTCTGCAGACTAAACAGACCCAAGTCCCTCAGCCTCTCCTCGTAGGTCATATGCTCCAGACCCCTAATCATTTTGGTTGCCCTCCGCTGGACCCTCTCCAATGCGTCCGCATCCTTTTTGTAGTGGGGGGCCCAGAACTGGACACAGTACTCCAGATGTGGCCTCACCAAAGCCGAATAAAGGGGAATAATGACATCTCTGGATCTGCTGGCAATGCTCCTCTTAATGCATCCTAATATGCCATTAGCTTTCTTGGCTACAAGGGCACACTGTTGACTCATATCTAGCTTCTCATCCACTGTAACCCCCAGGTCCTTTTCTGCAGAACTACTACTTAACTGGTTGGTCCCCAGCCTGTAACTATGCTTGGGATTCTTCCGTCCCAAGTGCAGGACTCTACACTTGTCTTTGTTGAATCTCATGAGATTTCTAGTGGCCCAATCCTCCAATTTGTCCAAGTCACTCTGGACCCTATCTCTGCCCTTAAGCGTATCTACCTCTCCCCCTAGCTTAGTGTCATCTGCAAACTTGCTGAGGGTGCAATCTATCCCCTCATCCAGGTCATTAATAAAGATATTGAACAAAACCGGTCCTAGAACCGAACCTTGGGGCACTCCACTAGAAACCGACCTCCATCCTGACATCGAACCGTTGATCACTACCCGCTGGGCCCGGCCTTCTAGCCATCTTTCTATCCATCTTACCGTCCATTTATCCAATCCGCATTCCCTTAACTTGCTGGCAAGAATATTGTGGGAGACCGTATCAAAAGCCTTGCTAAAGTCAAGGTATATAACATCCACTGACTTTCCCATGTCCACTGAGCCAGTTACCTCATCATAGAAGCTAATCAGATTGGTCAAGCACGACTTGCCCTTTGTGAATCCATGCTGACTATTCCTGATCACTTTCCTCTCATTCAAGTGTCTCAAAATGGACTCCTTTATGATCCCTTCCATGATTTTTCCAGGAACCGAGGTAAGACTGACCGGCCTATAGTTCCCTGGATCGTCCTTCTTCCCTTTTTTGAAGATGGGCACTACATTTGCCTTTTTCCAATCATCCGGGATTTCGCCCGATCTCCACGACTTTTCAAAGATAATGGCCAAAGGCTCCTCAATGACATTTGCCAACTCCTTCAGTACCCTTGGGTGCATTAAGTCTGGACCCATGGATTTGTGTACGTTTAGTTTTTCTAAATAGTTCCTAACCTGTTCTTTACCCACCAAGGGCTGTCCATCTTCTTCCCATCTTGCGTCGCTTAGCACAGAAGTCCAGGAGCCGACCTTGTCCGTGAATACAGAGGCAAAGAAAGCATTGAGTACTTCAGCTTTCCCCACATCCTCTGTCACTAGGTTACCTCCTTCATCCATTAGGGACTGCACACCCTCTCTGATCACCTTCTTCTTGTTGACATGCCTGTAGAAACCTTTCTTGTTATCCTTCACATCCTTAGCCAGTCGCAACTCCATTTGCGCTTTCGCCTTCCTGATAACCCCCCGGCATTCTCGAACTATACATTTAAGCTCCTCCCTAGTCATTTGTCCAAGTTTCCACTTTCTGTAAGCTTCCTTTTTGTGCTTAAGTACACCAAGGATTTCCCCTGTAAGCCAATCCGGTCTCCTACCAGGTTTGCCTCTCTTGCTACGTGTCGGGATGGTTTCTTTTTGTGCCTTCAATAAGGCTTCTTTAAAATACTGCCAGCTGTCCTGGACTCCTTTCCCCTTCATGTTAACATCCCAGGGGATTCTTTCCATCAGATCTCTGAGGGAGTCAAAATCTGCTTTTTTGAAGTCCAAGGTGTGTATTTTACTACTCTCTTTCCTTCCTTTGGTCAGGATCCTGAAATCTACCATCTCATGATCACTGCTTCCCAGGTTGTCACCCACCTCTACGTCCCCTATTAGTTCCTCCCTGTTTGTGAGGAGAAGGTCAAGCTGTGCACGGCCCCTGGTCGGATCCTTCAGCACTTGTACCAAGAAGTTATCCCCAACATTCTCCAAAAACTTCCTGGATTGCCTGTGTACTGCCGTATTGGTTTCCCAACAGATGTCAGGGTGATTAAAGTCCCCCATGAGATAGGCCAGGCAGTTCTCTGGTGTTATAAAATTCAGTGCCTCAAGTTAGATGTTTTTTCTGATTTTTTTGTTTTAAAGAATAACTAATGTTACAATTGCAACCAACTTCTTTCTGTTGGTTGCTGCAGGTCATTATGGCACGAATGCACAAAAGGCCTTAGGCATTGTGAATATTTGTTAATACACTGAGGGTATGTCTACACTACAGCGTTAATTCGAGTTAACTTAATTCGAAATAGTTAATTCGAATTAAGCTAATTCAAAATAGCTCATCTATACACAAACTATTTCGAAATAGCGTGTCCATGCTGAGTGGACCCTGAACCGAAGTTAAGGCTGGCCGGAACCAGTGCCGGCAGGGCATCAGCTTAGGACTTAGTGTGTGGGGCTGCTGCCTAAGGCTAACTGAGCTCCGTGCTTAAAGGGACCCTACCTCCACCCCGGACAGACAGTTCTCAAGGTTCTTCGCTTGTTTGTCTACCTCAATGAGGTACAGCAAAGCAGTCCTGTCTTGGAGTGCCCTGAGTGCCCACATTCGGAACACCATAACACTTGGCCACATGGAGCCAGAGCTGCCCCTGGGCATGCTGGTGCATCTCGTGGGGTCGTTGCCATCAGCCCGGCTGCACTTGGTGCACTCTGCCATTCGGGAGGTCCATCGGGGGGCTGTCAGGATTCAGGAGGCCCTGCGGGAGAGCGTCCACCCCAAGGAGCCCTCAGAGCCACCCTGGTCCTCCCCATCAGGGGCTCGTGCCCCGTTCCTCCCTCACGTCCTTCCACTTACCCCTCCCTAGCCTCCCTTCCTGATGTCAAACAAAAGACACATATGTTCAAAATAGAAACTGGGTTTATCGAACAAAACTGGGTGGGGAGGATGAACCTCTGAGGAGACTGGGAAAAGGAGGTGGGAGAGGGAAGAGGGAAGCAAGGGGGGAGGGGAAGCTCAGGGCCCAGGGTTGGGGGGTCTCGCTGGACCAACTTGATTTTCGTACAAACTGTTAGAAAAAAAACTGCTCCTCAGTAAAAAGTTTGGCCAGGCCGCTCTCGCTATAGTGGGCCGCAGTACTCCTTGGGAGAAACCGGCCACACCCTTCCTGCATACCATTGCCTTTAGAAAAGGGAAGGTGTGAAAAGGGGAAAGTAGCATTTGGCGTGAGAACTGTGGGACTTACATGGTCACATGAAACCTGCACAGTTTTGGCCCAGCCCCTGTAACACAAACCCCCACTTGGTGACCGTTGAGCCGTATATGGTAATATGCAAGCGCAGAAAAGCGATGTGCAGACTTGGGGATAAATACCCATCGCACAGTTCGCTCGAGGAGGTCTTTGCAACCCACGCACTACCGTGCATGTGCTTTCCTGTATACTTCAAAGCACTGCTGGCCTGATCAACCGACCAGCCACCTCCCCCGACTCTCGGGCGTAACCAAGGCCTTCGCAACCGAACCGATATCTTTGAAAAGTTCCGTGTGCTGTGCAATGATGGTATGTATGATTTGATTTTCCTTGTTATATAGCTTAGTGTTATAGTTGTTTTTGGTAGTACATAGAGTTTGTAGTTATCACTGTTATTAATTAGCATCGCTTAATATCTTTAGAGCAGAGACTATTCCCCTTGCCATTCCCATCCTTATATTTCTGATACGTTCAACTAGAAATCGTAGAATAAATATGATAAATATTGTAAATTCATTACTGACACGGTCAATTAAAAATCTTAGAATAAATACTATAAATTCATCACTGTCATAAATAAATATCTTTTATTTATTAAAATAGTCCACCTGGTTCTGTCCTTTCCCCGCTTGGGTATGCATCATCGGACCTGTGGTTCTCGTGACACAAACCTGCTCCTGGGTTTGCATGTGGCCTTTGTTGGCCAGGCTGGCAGCTATCCTGCCATAGACGGCCGCATTCCTCCATCTAGTGCGGAGATCATGGACATTGGGGGCATCCCCCCCACACCTGAATAAGGGCCATGATCTCCACCCTGGACCAGGAAGGCGCCCGCCTTCTCCAGCCCCTGTCCGGCTCCTGGGAGCTGGCAGACTGCTCCTGGGGAGCAGAGGAGGGCTGGATGCCAGTGGCTTTCTGGCTCATGTTTTGGGGCCACTGAATCAGGGCCCCCGGTGGCCACTGCTGTTTCTGGGCTGGCAGGCTTGGAGCTGGCACAGGCACTGTGGCCATGGTCTACCCCTTTATTGGCTTCGGGGCTGGGGGAGAGGAGAGTAAGTTTTCCTGGTTGTGCCCAGAATGGCCACCAGGGCTCCCTGGGAAGGGCTGGAGGCCCCCTATTTCGAATTAAGTGTCTACACAGCACTTAATTCAAAATAGCTATTTCAAATTTGGCATTACTCCTCATAGAATGAGGTTTACCAAATTCTAATCAAGTGCTCTGCTATTTCGAATTAATTTCAAACGAGCAGTTTGCATGTATAGATGCTATTAAAGTTAATTCAAAATAACGGCTGCAGTGTAGACATACCCTGCAGGAGCATTGTCAAAGCAGATAGGTGGTTAATGAAGTACCCGTGAGAGACTTTTGTTTATTAGCTTAAAAATTCTGCAAATACCATCTGCCTCTAATACCCCAAAAAGAAACATGAATGGAGAGCAGAGAATTTTTTTTTGTATATCCTATGGATTTTAAGTGCACCTCTTATTTAAAAAAAGATCCAACTAGGCCATTACAAATGACTTCTACATTCTTTTCTCACACTTTGAAATTTCTTGCTTGGAGAAAAATGCTCCCTAACAACATTTCATTTTGCTGATAAATGAAATGCGAATTCACTTGATAGACATATCATGCAATTGACTGGTAAGGGATAGAGCCACATTCAACTCACTTCATATTGATTTGGTGCTTTGTAAGTGATACTCAGAGCTAGGAAGCAGATTCATCAGGGTCTCTTAACAACATTTATCTTCTCTTTTTATCACAGAAACCAGAAAAGTCAAACTCGGGAGGGAAAAAAATTAAGAATGACGTTCATGGCACTCTTCATAATAAAGCAGAGTGATGGCTGCTAGCAACAGAGGAAAAGAGAAAATCTGTCTTTCTTCTCAACAGTGATGTACAGATACACTAGCATTGTTCCCAAATGAGAAATTTATTAACTTTGTTACTTCCCTCCTTTTTTCTCCCATGCTCATTACCAACAAACATTCTAAGACTGGCTGTGGAGAATGTAGTTCTAACCTCAGTTTTCACTTGCTCGCTGCCAGGGCTGTACCTAAGGGGGTGCAGGTTTCAGGGCAGTTCCCCTGTCACAGGCCCCATCCCATCTCCACTCCACTCCTTCCCCCCAAGTGCCACCTGTTCCCCACTCCTTCCTGTCCCTGCTCCTCCCCTCCCACCTCCATTGCACCCCTTCACCCAAGCCCTCTACCTATGCGACACAAGCTGGGAGTTAATGGGAGTCTGGCATGGGGTGACTTCACGGCATGACGAACCCCCTCCCCCCCCCCCACACACACACTTTTTATGGCAGCGGGAAAGGGGAGCTACCTGGCAGCCTGCTCTGTTCTGCTGGCCTCTCCTAGCCTGCTGTGCTCTGCTTTACTGCAGCAGAAGGAAACAGAGCACCTCAGCCCCAGCCCAGTCCTCCAAGCAATGCAAAGCCCTGGGGAGCAGGCCAGGGCTGGGGTGTTCCACTTCCCCCTGCTGCGGTGAAGCAGAGCACATTGAGCTAAGAGAAGGCGGTGGAGCAGTCTTCTGCTGCCATGCTGAGTATGGGGCGGGGAGGGAATCCTTGCTGTGTCCCATGGCAGGCTCCCCCCCGAAATCTCCAAAGTAATTCCCTAGGCTGCCTTGGGACCCATGGCTAACATGAGGGACCAAATTGTTCATATGATGGTTGAGGTAATTCGAAGAAGGTTAATTTATAACAGTCTTATTGATGCACACAGGGGAGCAGACAGCCACTGCGAGCCCCTGGGCAAGGTGGTGGTGGGGAGCTGGCTCCACGCGTCCTGTAGAGTGGGGCCTTGGCCAGAAAGGGCAGAGCCAGAGGCAGCCAGCCTTCCGCCCTACTTCCCCGGCTCTCAGAGCTGCCTGAAGCGCTCAGAGTAGTGCTCCAACACTGACATAAAGGGCCTGGGTTCAACTATCCTTTGCCCTTCTGTCATTGGGCCTGGACATACACTCAGCAACACTCTCCAAAAAACTGCATACGCATTAAGGACAGGAAGAAATCATAACCGAGAATAAATTGTGAACCTCATGATTTTGGGACCTCAGAATTCTTTTTTTTCTGCATTCATCATATTTGCAAAGTCTAAGCTTTCATCTTGTACTTTTCCCCCTTTGCTGTAACTATGTAGTCATAACAGTGTCTGAATTCAGTATGGCATAGATTTCACCCTCAGAATGTGATTACTCCACCAATCCCACTGATTTACAAGGGACTACTCACAAAGTAATGTATTATTTAACATGAGTGGAGCTGTCAGAATCTGGCCAGGAGGAAGGAAGGAAAAGAAAAAGAGGAGAGAAAGAAACAAAAAAGAATGTAACATGTCTTTTTCCATGTAGGACATACAACTCAAAAAGTTAGAAACATCTGAACTTGATTGAGAGAGAGAGAACTCCTTAGTGGGAGATGGAGAGGATTAGATCTATTATTTTGTGGTTAAGATTGTTTTTCAGTTTGATATACAGTACTAGGACTCTCAGGGTACATCAACACAGCAGTGTTATTTCAGAATATCGGACGTTATTCTGAAATAACATAGTCCGTGTCTACAAACGAGTAATTATTTTGACATAATGTTGAGCTGGAGGACTTCTTACTCCAGCTCCTATAACCCTCATTGTATGAGGAGTAAGGAAAGTCAGAGGAAGAGTGCTCTGTTTTGAAAAAAGTGCTGTGTTGATACTCTCAAATTCACAGTAAGCTTTTAGTGTAGCTCACATTGTGTAGCTTATTTTGAGTTTCGCCCTGCTGTGTAGATATACCCTCAAAGTCCAACTCATTTCTTGATTTAAAAAAAATTCCATGTTTTTTAAATATTTCTATGATAGTGACATGGGAATGAAAACAATGCAGAGTTAGAAATTTAAAAAAAAAACAAGGCACTAATATGGAACAGACAGAAAATATAGCACAATATAATACTATACTAAAAGGTATATTTCTACGTACCAACATACGGTATTTTGGTCATTGGAAAGCAGTGCTGGTAATGAGTATAAATTTCATCCATGACAGCATTTTCTGTACCCGATGTGAAGTTCTGAAGTAAATTAGCATACAGGCATTTCCCAAAATCACCAAATTGTGTGCCACTGATCTTTTCACCAAATGAAACTGTAGACTGTAGGTGATGCCCCCATTTCAACAGAAACACTATAAAAGTAATGCCATCGATAGCAACAAAATTTCTTTTATATCTTGCTTAAATTGTGCCCCTCTTGATGAATTCCAGTGACTGCTAAATATCATGCAGCCTTTTCTGACCAAATCAGGTGAAGTACAAGGTTCAGCAGGTAACATAGGAAAGCATGACGTGTGCAGCTTCAACGCAGTTATTGTCAGTTAACCCTGATAAGATACATTAACTGCTTTACATAGGCCAGGCTGAATAAATATGATCTTTGTAAGCAATTAACTTGATACAGTTCTGTTTATCTTAAACGCCATGGGACTAGAGAGCATTGGTGTTAATTATTCATTGCATTGTTCTTTGGTCTTCTAGTCTATCACATTGTCAGGGAGTGATTGGTTCCTGGAAGAAAGGAAGCAGGATCTAGAGCACATGGACTTTGTACCTGCTGCCCAATTGGCTCCAGAATTTACCTGGTTCTTACAAAGCAGCTGGGTTAGTTAGTTGCCTTGTGACGCTACAGAAGGGATGGGGAACCTATGGCCCGGGGGATGGATGCAGCCCTTGGCTTGCCTGAATCTGGCCCATGAGGCTCAGTGCTTTTCCCTTAGCATTGGGGAGCCTGCCTCTCCCCATGGGATTGAACACACAAAAACTTCTAGCCTGGGCCCCTTTAGGCTCGGGTGGGCAACAGGAATGTGGGAGAGTCTTTCTCCTCCTCCGTTGTGGACCACATCAGTGAGGGCTTTTTTTGTTTTGTTTCGATTTTTTTTGCAGGGCTCCCAGGCAGCAACCTTCCACTAGGACTTTCTGGTCCTGGAACATCCTGCTGGACCACTGATGTTGCTGGACCAGAAAGTCTTGGTTTAGAGATTTTTAACCTGTGTTGGAAGTAAAAGAGTTGGTTGAAAAGCAGACCACTTTAATGAGAACAATGTACCTGGGGTTACTGTAGGCAGAATGTATGGGCTTGCATGAACAAAACTAGTAACAATGAGTATTTGAGAATATGTTCATATGATGTATTGACAGTCATACAGCAAGTAACTTACACCCGTTTTAAGTCCAGAGAAGTGTAAAATGGCCTTGGTGTAAATGAGAATCAGGCTCTACTTTCAGCAAGCAGTTCCTGAAAAATACCATGTGCGATATTTTTGTGAATGTAAGGTGCAGGCATCTGCTTTATGTGCTAATAAGACTTCATATCTTCTAATTTTCTCTTGTTTAATTATACCTAACTGAAAATACTTCATTGATAAGTACATAGTTGTCATTGTAAATAGGGTTGCCAAACGCTTTCAGCAAAAATATCAGACCCTTAGTGCCCCTGTGTAAAACTATGGTATGCCCGCATCTTGAATACTGTGTACAGATGTGGTCTCCTCACCTCAAAAAAGATATTTTGGCCTTGGAAAGGATTCAGAAAAGGCAACTAAAATGATTAGGGGTTTGGAACAGGTCCCATGTGAAGAGAGGTGAAAGCGACTGGAACTTTTCAGTTTAGAAAAGAAGAGACTGAGGGGGGATATGATAGAGGTATATAAAATCATGAGTGGTGTGGAGAGGGCAGATAAAGAAAAGTTATTTATTAGTTCCCATAATAGAAGAACTAGAGGACACCAGATGAAATTAATGGGTATCAGGTTTAAAACTAATAAAAGAAAGTTCTTCTTCACACAGCGTGTAGTCAACCTGTGGAACTCCTTGCCAGAGGAGGCTGTGAAGGCTAGGATTATAACAGAGTTTAAAGAGAAGCTAGATAATTTCATGGAGGTTAGGTCCATAAAAGGCTATTAGCCTGGGGATAGAAATGGTGTCCCTGGCCTATGTTTGTCAGAGGCTGGAGAAGGATGGCAGGAGACAAATCGCTTGATCATTGTCTTTGGTCCACCCTCTCTGGGGCACCTGGTGCTGGCCACTGTCGGCAGACAGGCTACTGGGCTAGATGGATCTTTGGTCTGACCCAATACGGCCGTTCTTATGTTGACTCTCTCCCCCCCCCCCCCCCCACCAAAAAGAAAAAAGCACTGGGAAAATTTTAGTTGAGCAAAAAAACCTAACCCCTCCACTACCAGGCTGCCAAAATGCAGTCACGGCCCCTTTAATTGGCGGGCTCACTTCCCTGCCACTCCCCCAACAACGATGCATGTCTGTTGGGCACTGAGCCGGGAAAAGTAGAAAATATCAGACATTATCCTGCGAGAAAAGAGGGTTTTGCACACACAAAAAAAGTCCACGCTGCTTGTTTTTGCACAAAAACCCAGCGCAAAAACGATCGGCAGAAAATATGCAAATGAGATCACGGCTCAGGCAAATGAGTCCTTCATTAGCATAATTTTTGCCTAGAAAATTCGTAGTGTAGACGTAGCCTGAAGGAGGAAGCAGTGAAGGCTCTTGCTTGGGCATGCCTGAGAAGGGGCCAACACAGGTCAAGGAGAACTTTAAGGGAAGCTGCCAGAGTCCCTGCGGAAGGAAGGCAATAGGAGAATCCTGCTGGGGAAGAAATAAGTTAAGAGAAGCTCTACGGGGGTCAGGAAAAGGGGCCAAGAAGTAGAAGAATTTAATAGAACCCAAGAAGTGCAGAAGAACCATTAAGTGTTTGAATTGAATTTTGAGTTCGACATTTTGTTACTCCAGAAAGACATTGAACTTTGTCACTTGGCAGAAGGGCCAGCCATGGAAGACTTGATGAGGCAGATAGGCAGCAGAAGGCATTAGAGATGACTCTTTGCAGCAGTACACCCTCACATAAGGGGGCACTATGAATGGTGAGTTTCCTATCTTGTGCTATCACCATGCACATTTTCTTAAATGTTTTAAAAACTCAAATCAAACTGTTGACTAAACAGATTTTCTCCACAGGCCCATGGATTCAATTCAGTCTGCCAAAGCCTACAGCCAGATAAAACAGAAAATTGGAAAGACAAATAAAAAAAGCCCTTAGTATTAAAAATTACTCCACTGAATGAGCCACCCTCTCTCCCCCCACTAAACTTTTTCACTTGCATCCACAAAGTGGCCAACCGCAATGAAAGGTTTGTTTAAAAATTCAGTCTATGAAGATAAAAAAGGAACATAGAATAGTGCCAAAGAAGCCAATTTCCTCATTTATTTAATAATACATATTTACAAGAAGAATTACATGGTACAGTTTGAACCCCTTTAGTCTGGCAATCTCTGGTCCATCAACATCTGTGGTCCAGCATGATTTTAATTAGCTGGATGTCCACTTATCATGGGTGCAGCCAACTTTCTCATGGCCCCATAAAGTTTGTTTATAGCCACCAGCCTGGCTATCAGTGTCCTGTGCGGTTATTTAGCTCTAATTTATCCATAAATGTCCTCGAACAGCCCAGTAAGCAGTGGAACTGTTGGTAATGCTGCCAGGTAATATTGACCTCTTGTGGTTCATCAAATTCTCTGGTTCGTACTGTCCTCTTCAAAATAATACCCAAATGCCTTCTGGCAGTGCATTAGGTCATGTGACTAAACTTTCAGGTGTGCTTCATTCTCAATCTCTTCACCTACCTTGGGAAAATCTTGTGTACAGTGGAGTCTTTCAGCACACCTCAGAAGGCTTCCATCTCTTTGCTGGATTGAGCATAAAGTATGTGAGCTTGGAATAGAAAAAGAGCCATAAAATGCGCAGCTGAAATTTTTATCAGCCTGGCTATTTATTAAAGAGCTTGTCTGTCTTTCTGTCTGTCTCACTGCTCTGGAGAGGCCAATCAAATGTTCATGGATCCATAGATATTAGAATGGATTCTAGATTTTCCCATATAGTTTACTAGTTACCAGCTGGCTTGGCTGGTGGATCATTTATATTTCTTTATGGTAAAACAATGTGTTTACTTTGAGAAACTTGCCTGAACCCAAGTTTCTTCTGCAAAGCTGCAGCATGGCTAACAAGTGGGATTTAGCAAATTAAGTTTCTGGTGGATCCCTTGTTCCATTTCCTCTGGGTTTGCATAGATGTTTGGGATTTGATTTTCTCACAAATGCTGTGAACTGAGAGTGTTTTTTTTTTTTTACCAAGAAAAAAATCACAAATACTCTACTAACCTGAATGTTGAAGTATATAAATATGATCTGACATGCAGAGAAAACACAACTGGCAAATGGTGGTCCTTTAAGAAGTAGGGAAATAAAATAATAAGTAAATACATACAATATTAAAGTAAAGAACACCCATAAACAGAACACTTACTGTGTTTATTGTATTACACAAATGCTTTGATAGTAAACAGGGAGCCGAAGGATAATTTTGATTTTGAGCTGTTGGTTAATGGAAAGGAGACATTACTTCAGCTCACATTAATGTCTAGATAACTTGGCCAGATACACAAGGAGAGACCAGGCAAATCAGATGGACTTTGCTCCATGGTTTCAGCTAGAACCCCTTCTCCACATCTTTACCTTTTTCCTGGGACTGTGCATTATGGTATCCATTGTCCGCCTATCTGTCCCTTCTCCTGTGTCCCATCTTGCCTGACAGAGCATTCTTACTGATGTTGGTGCATGAAAGAGTAGAATCTGCTTCTCAGTAAACAAAGTTTGGTCTATGTAATTTTACCCATAGTATCTGTTATAGATATCATATGACCTGGATGTTCGGAATTGGATAACAGCGACAAATGGAAGTTGATGAACAATATGTAATATTATTTGGTCCTACAATACAACACTTATTTCCTCAGCTATACTTAACTCTTTATAAACACTGTCCCATTTGTCAACACTCACATACTGCATCTTATTTACAACCAATCTAAGTGCTGTCAAGGCTTCAAGAGATATTTTAGGAGCTCCTTTGAGTCGAGCACCATCAGTACTTCATAGATGCCATTCTTTTGGACATTTTAATGGGAAATAAAACTGATGAAGAACAGAAGCCCCTTTCTTAGCCTCATTTATCTAATCAAAGTGCAGTTTCTCTAATGCTCTGAGGCCCTAAAGCACTTAAGAAATAAATATACTTGGTATCTTTTGTGAAGCAGGATTTATCAACTATCCTGGATTTCATACAATTATCCTAAGAGTATTATGTGGAATAGCAGTCCCATCATAAACACATACTTTACAGATTTCCCAGAGTTCTGAGGAGAATTGTAATTTACCAGTATAACACAATACCCTGCTTTGTTAGGCTGATAGCCCAAGTAAAAGTGGTTCTTTTTCCCAGGTCCCTAAATTAGGGGGTTTACAAGTTTCTTCCCACATGTAAAATGAGATCTATTGATTTTTTACATTAGTAACATCTAGTCTGAATTGTTTGCAGTAGCCTTATTAACTTTGGCTTGAACCCCATTTAAATTATGGAAAGGAATGTGCACATCAGAAACCGAGCAGTCAAAAAAACTCATACAAAAATCTTGGAAGGAACATGATGTGTGTTCAGCTTCACCACCTAGTAGCTTTTTTTGATTGTTTCCTTTTTTGACCCTTCCACCCCCCTTGTTTTGTGAGTTGTCTGTTTTGGCCCTGATCCTGGTCTGAGGGTCACATAGGTAAAGCCCTGTACCCATACAGAGCTCCATTGAAAGCATTGGCCCTTTAGGTGGGCTCAGAGTTTCACTAACATGGCTGTCAGTACAGGACTGGGACTTCAGATTGCAAGTTCCTGGGAGCAGGATGAATGCCTTCATATCTTTCCATGAAGTGCTTTAGTCACCATATATAAATAACTAAAATATTATCTTGAATTTAAAAATGTAGCCGTCTGCAGACTTTGTTGTTTCCTGTAGAAAACACCAAATCCAGACAGCTCTACTACCTTAACGTAGAAAAAGTTTTGAGCAATGAGTCTCTGGCATTCTGGAGCAACTCCAGTATAGAGCAGCAATGAATAAAAGCCAGTGGTGGGATATGTAAATATGTGCATAGCCTGGAGGAATGAATGCTGTGCTGAATTCTAATCCTGGAAATCTAATACAAGAAATAAGCAATATGGACCCTATGGAAAAACACTTGTGAGGGAGTATCGTCGAGTCGATATAGTGATGGCCTGAGTGTCAGCAAACCAAAGCTCTATTCCTTGCTCTGATGATGACCTGCCATTTTATGTCAGGCCAGCCAGTTCATCCTGTGCCTTTGCTTCATCTGCTATTACTACTGATAACTATGTGTAGTAATAGGAGAGGAAAATGACTTGATCTTGGTCAGAAAAATTTCAGGAGGCATTACAGGAAAAGTATACATTGCTCTGTGTGTGTTATGTCACTCTTCTGCCTCTTTTTCCGTTGTGTTATTTGGAAATAATAATAATTAATGTTTGTACAGTACTAGGATGTGCAAGTGTTCTTTTCTTTGGCTCACACAATGATGGGGGTCCTCTCTACATATTCACTGGGTCCAGGGTTCAGTAGGAATCAGGTCATTGTCATTTTTCTCTAGAAGCTTTTGATGATGGACTTAAGGTCCTGATGAAGTCATGTTCTTAACTTTTGGCATAGAAAGCCTTTTCCAAAGGAACTGATATAGAGGCTACAGGACTGGATTGTGCCTGACAGGCAGATATACAGAGATGCAGGGAGAGAGAACACAGAGCTGCCTTCTGTTTTTGTGCAGGGGCCCTCCCACATCCAAGGACTCCATGAAACTGCAGCCAAATAGATATGATAGACTCCCCGAAGTGAGTGGGAAGGAGCCATGGCCTATTCCTTCCATTGGCACTTGCTCGATTCTAGGTATAGGGGAGGGAGGACAAATACTGCACCCTTACAAAGCTTGGTCGGATAGCCATGCTTCGGGAGCTGCAGAAGGAATGCACAATAACTTGGAATCTTCTAGTGCAGTGGTTCCCAAACTTTTCGGCATCGCACCTCCTTTTTGATTTTTGAGAAATCCTCACACGGCCCGTCCCCCCCTCCAGCAATAGCAGCAAAAAAAGGAACTGACCAGGGCCAAGAGACAAGAATAGCAGTACCCCCTGGAATTTCTTCACACACCCCAGTTTGGGAACCCATGTTCTAGTGCCATAGTGTGACTCTGCACAACCTCAAAGACCCAATTTGGTCCTCAGCAAATAGCCTTACCAGTTCTTTCAGGATGGAAAAGTTTCATGTGTGGAGTGCTGATTATTTCTTCAGGCTCTCTTAACTGGGTGAGACGTCACCTGATCTTTCAGATCAACTAGCTGCTATTTTTTTATATTAGCTTTTTTGGTAAGGTTTTCCCCTTTCAGCTTTAAAGAGGCCAGCACCATGTACTTCCTCATTCAGAGACTCCATCTTCAGGTTCAGGATTAAGAAAGTAGTGGAGGCTGGATTGTCACCATGACTGCTGATGCTATATTCATTATAAACACTGCTCGCGGACCTATATCACAACATAAGAGATGTCTTGATCTTTTAAAAGTTGTTGCCATTTTAAGTCATGATTTAATAGGGCAAGCTCTGGGTCTCTTCTAACTTTCAAAGTGCTTTGGGATATCTGCCTTAGGTACGCTAATATGACACAAATGATTACTTCATTCAAGGTCAGTTAATTTAAATTTCACACAACTGACATCATTGACTTGAAAGTGAGATCTAGTTAATAAAGACCTTTAGCTGAGATGAGATTTCTTTTGGGAGCAGTGAAAGAGGATAAGAAACACGGGAAATAGTTAGATTATTCTTGAATAAATCAGATACACAGCTTGCTGTGCTCAGCAAGTGATGCCATTGCCTGCACCATTAGTTGTATCTATTTTCCCAAATCATGCATGCAGGAAATGAAGGTATTGAAGCAATCACTGAGCTTGACATGAATAAAAGTGTTTTCTTCTGCCTGTCCCATACAGATAGATGAAAACTAATAAACACTCTCTTTCCCCTCCCACTTTTAAAAAAAAATGAATTACAGGCAGTCCCGGGGTTACGTACAAGATAGGGACTGTAGGTTTGTTCTTAAGTTGAATTTGTATGTAAGTCGGAACTGGTACATATTGTAGGGGAAACTCTAGCCAAACATTTCTCCAGAGCTCAGTTTTATTCTCCCACACCTCACTTCACCCACTCCTTTATTCTCAAGCTGAAGTGTCTGCTGAGAAAAGCTGCTCCATGTCTCCTTGGTCTGCTGGGAGTGGGGCGCTAGCTTCACTTCTCCCTGGTCTGCTGGGGGGAAGCAGCTAGTGTGGGGATGTAAGTCAGATCCATGTAACCCGGGGACTGCCTGTACTTGATGGCATATTTATCAAAGGATCTCAGCTCTCTTTCTGCTTGGATCCTAAATTTAATTAATTAATGGAGATTGCCTGTCTCCTAGAACTGGAAGGGACCTTGAAAGGTCAGCAAGTCCAGTCCCCTACCTACACAGCAGGATCAAGTACCACCCCTAATGAAATTTTGCCCCAAGTCCCTAAAGGGCCTTTACAAGGATTGAATTCACAACCCTGGGTTTAGCAGGCCAATGCTGAAACCACTGAGCTATCCCTCCCCAATCTACTGGCCTAGATGCAGTAGCAGTGATAGTTGCAGTGAAGTGTATGTGATTAAAAAATGAAAGTGATTTGGAATTCTTTTGAGTGAATTCTATTTTTTCTGAGACTTTATTCTCCATGTTTTCCAAAATTCATATCTCTCTGATATTTTCATATTAGGTTCTTTAATTTTTATGCCTCCTTGATTTTTGTGACTGTCCCTGCCATCCCCAAAACATTTGTAAAAATTGCAGTATACTTGAATTTCCATTCCAATTATGTAGGCCCAAAAGTTTTGAATAGTTCACTTTAAAATCTGTATGTTTTTCTTATCTGAACAGAACTGAGACATCACTAATAGATTGGCCAGTCGCTTACTGAAGCAGGTATAAGGACAATTTGTAGTTCCCAATTTCTAAATCTATTTCAGTATAGTGTCACAAGGGGGAGCCATTGTCAGTGCTATTATATTCAGCTCAGGAAATGCAATTCTGTTACTGAGCTACACCATTCCCTTTGCAAGAGGAGTGCAAGCTCTTACCTACCTGTGCTGTTAGGGTACGTCTACACAGCAGCGCTATTCCGTTATCCCAAAATTGCATTCTGTGCGTCTTAACAGCATGCCCGTTAATTTGAAATACATTCGAAATAATGGACTTCTTATTCTAGCTTCCTGTAAACCTCATTGCATGAAGATTAAGGAAGGCACCAGAATAGTTATTTATTTCAAAGTTAGAGCTGTGTAGACAGCACCAAATTGCAAAATAAGCTTAACCCTTTCCCAGAAACATCAACTATGGCTAACAAGAGGGCATAGGCGCAATTTCAGATTTTAGTTGTGTCGGAGGCACTTAGGCACTTTAACCCTAGTTTTCTGGCAGATGATTTAGCAGTTAGCTGACAACAGTCCTGTATCTAGTTAATCTGTCCTCTTTTTACATAGAGGTATTCCACCTGCTCAGGTCTAATAACATGTTCTAAAATCTTGTGGCAAATCACTTAACAGACAAAAATAGGGTTAGAATGTCTTTACTTGGCTACTAACTCTACTGAGTGAGAGAAACACTATCAGAACTCCTGGGTTCTTTCTCAGCTCTGGGAGGAGAGAGGGATCTTGTGGGTTACAGCAGGGGCAGATACATCTGGTTTCTATGTAAGAACATGAATGGCCATGCTGGGTTAGTCCAATGGGTCATCTACTCCAATATCCTGTCTTCTGACAGTAGTCAATGCCAGGTGCTTCAGAGGGAATGACCACAACAGGCGATCATTGAGCAATTCAGCTCATCGCCCATTCTCAGCTTCTGACAAACACAGACAAGGGACAAGCAGAACATGGTGCTGGATCTTTCCCCACACTGGGTAATAGCTACTTTATCTAGTTCTCTTTTTTTAACTGTGTTTATAGTCTTGGCCTTCACAATCTCTTCTGACAGAGAGTTCCACAGGTTGACTGAGAGGAAATCCTTATGATTGTTTTAAATCTGCTGCCAGTTAATTTCACTGAGTGAGTGACTCCTAGTTCTTATGTTATTTGAAGGTGTAAATTACATGCCCTTCTTCAATTTTTTCCAACTCCGTTAATCATCTCTTTTCCAAACTGAAAAGTCTATCTTTTTAATCTCTCATATAGAATGTGTTCAGTACTCCTGATAATTTCTGTTGGCCTTCTCTGTACCTTTTCCAAATCCAATATATCTTTTTTTGAGATGAATGACTAAATCTGCACACAGTATTTGATATGTCGGTGTACCATGGGTTTATATAGCGGCAACATGATAGTCTCTGTCTTATTATGCATTCCTTTCCTAACGAGTAACAATATTGGTTTTTTTGATTGCCACAAGACATATTTTCTATATGTGGATATTTTCAGACAACTGTCCATAATGACTCCAAGATCGTTTTAATGATGGCTTCAACTAATTTAGACCTCATCATTTTGTATGTATATTTGAGTTTTTATTTTGCCTGTGCATTGGTTTGCTTTTATCAACATTGAATTTAATGTGCGATTTCCTTGCCCAGTAACCTAGTTTTGAGAAATCCCTTTGTTACTCTTTTCAGTCTGCTTTGGACTTAATTATTTTAAATAAATGTTGTATCTGTAAATTTTTGCCAGTTAACTATTTACTCTTTTTTCCAGACCGTTGTATGTTTTGAACAGCACTGGTCCCAGCATGAACTCTTGGGGTTCACCATAATTTGCTGCTTACCAGTCTCACCATTTATTCATACCCTTGTTTCTGTGGCTGGTCGGTGGAGGTAGGGCTGGGGGAGGCAAGACCTCAGCCCTGCCTCCAGCCCTGCCCCTTCTGCTGGGTCCCCCACTCCCAAAGGGATCCAAGCTGCCTCCCTATCTTCCTCTCCTCCCCCCACCATGGGGAGGTGGGGCAGTGGTGCCCTGTACATGCCCTTCACCACCACAGGGAGGGTGGTGGGTGGGCACATGGCCCCAGCCTCCCCAGTGCGAAGCACAGGGAGGATGGGTGCTAGGAGCAACAACACTCCACCCCCAGAATGCTTAGGTGTTCTGGAGGCAGAATGTGGGTGCGGCCAGGCTGGTGGTTTGGGGAAGGCTGTGCCTTTACCAGCCTAGGGGTACGTCTAGACTACATGCCTCTGTCGCCAGAGGCATGTAGATTAGGCTACCAGACATAGGAAAATGAAGCGGTGATTTAAATAATCGCCGCTTCATTTAAATTTACATGGCTGCCGCGCTGAGCCGACAAACAGCTGATCAGTTGTTTGTCGGCTCAGCGCGATAGTCTGGACGCGCGGGTGTCGACATCAAAGGTATTTGTCGACCACCCAGGTAAACCTCATCCCAGGAGGCATACCTGGGTGGTCGACAAATACCTTTGATGTCGACACCCGCGCGTCCAGACTATCGCGCTGAGCCGACAAACAACTGATCAGCTGTTTGTCGGCTCAGCGCGGCAGCCATGTAAATTTAAATGAAGCGGCGATTATTTAAATCGCCGCTTCATTTTACTCTGTCGGGTAGCCTAATCTACATGCCTCTGATGACAGAGGCATGTAGTCTAGACGTACCCTAAGATACTAGCCCCCCCAGGCTCCTTTCTTATCTTTTAACTGGAGTGCCTGACAATGCTTTCAGGATCATCTAACGATATTTAGTTTAAGGACAAACCTTTATTACCTTAATCACCCTGCCTCCATTTGTAAGCAAACTCTGTGTCACAAAGGCTGTGCTGCTCACAGCTTTTGAAATCATCGCATATCACACTCAGGCTATGTAGCAGCTAAGAGCTCTGTCTGGGGCTCTAGGGAGTAGATCCTTAGTACAACATTCAGGAGGTAAGGCTAAAGTTCTCTTCCCCCCTTTCCTTCCATGCCATCTCTGCAAGGGGGTATATTTCTTGGAAAATGCTTTGAAGTTGTTACAATCCATCTGTTCACATTAAAGGTGTGATACATAAACTCATCTGTTGACTTCGGGCTTTGTCTACACTAGAAACCTTTACCAGAAATACACGTGTAATCACACTTGTATTACCCACAGCCTTTAGGGACACACTGTATGACTATGTGTTTTTCTTTTTGCCTATTGCTTCCTGTTCCTGCTTATTTCCTGGCTCCTGCTGCCTGAACACAGTGATCATGTGTGTGTGTGTGTGTGTGTGTGTGTGTGTGTGAGCATGCATGCACAATGTGTGTAGCACTAGAAGCATGCAGTTACTCGAGGCTGATGTTACATACGGCCACGTGAACTGTTATATTTTGTTCAGAATGTTGCCGACTTAATTGGATCATGGTTATTACTTGTGTTGATTGACTCTCTAATCATGTCTTGCTTTGATTTCTTTGTGCTTGGGAATTGCTGTTTTGGAGTGCATGAGAGCGTAATACATGCAGACTCCAGCGCAAGTGCCTTTTTTCTGATTTAGCTTAAATATCTTTCCAAGTGAGAAAAGGTAAACCAAAAATAAACAAACAAAAAAGACCTGTTATCCTGGAACGGGGAATTATATTCATATGGGGGATTATACCAATATAGGATCTCTGATAAAGTGAAAGAACTTCCTTGTTTAGACAGGCCTAGGGGTTAAGTGAGACAATTTGAATGGGGATACACAATGATTTCAAATTCCTCTTTCTTTATGCTGGCTGCTGTAATACTCTAGTTATTGTGATTATGTTGATGAGATCCCAGAAATTCATACGGTAATAAAAAACATAATATGGGTTAGGCGCTGAGCACTGGAATTTATTAATGTTTAAAAAATTAAATGGGCTCGGAGGCTGGTATAATATGCCCAGGTTTTCCATATGAATAATAATAATAATGTAGGGCCAGATTTTCCAGTTGGTGCAAATCAGCACAGCTTCATTCACAGGAGCTCTACTGGCTTACACCTGCCGAGACTCATATTAACTTCTGGCTTCCTCTTGGGAGCCCAGGTGAAGATAGATGATGTTGGAATAATGTGGGAATAGCAATGAGATACCATATGGTCCCTCATTAGCATGGTGTCATGGATTTTCAATGACTTTCTTACATTTTTGTCATTTGCTGATTGATATAGCTGTTGAGGGGTATGAGCCCTAGACTCCCTTAAATTACATCAGCAAGCAATTTCCATAATTCCACAACTTTTATTAATCTCTTTCTGCTCTGGGAGGAATTGTATTTGTGTATTATATATTCTGGGTTTAGCACCAAACTGAGACCTCAGGTTGTGATCCATCATAAAGACATCTTAACTTTATAAAAGATGGCTGTCCGCCAAGGTCCATGATACAAAAATAGCACTGAGAGCTTACTGGATTTGTAAGAATGATAAATCAAGGGAGGATGTGACTGATGCTTTGCATATTAAGTCTGTTCCAAGCAGCATGTACTTCACTCGAGCCCCAATCAAAATCCTTTAAAATCAATTTTTGTATACTGACTTCTAGGAAGAAATAGATCTCAGACACTTGGGGGATTATGAGATTTATAAACAGTTCCCAAACTGTTGACTCGTGTAGACTATTAACCCTTTATGAGATGATAAATCTGAGACTCATAACACAGTCTTGAGTGACTTTTAATTTTCATTGATTAGCAATCAAATTAAAATAGGTATAATCTGCTACTAAGTAGAATTTATGTCTGGCTTAGTATCCCCACCTGACTGCATGCCAAATCAAATGTATGCTTTTCCTCTGAAATTTGTTCACACGACTGGCAGGGAATTGCTATTTCCTTTTTAGCCTCTTACACAACAAAAGTGTAGTGAAAACAGCAGCCACCACCGCCAAACAACTCCCCACCTCCTCAACACACACACTGATGCAATGTTGAAGCTAAGATTTTGAATTCATGCATATCTGGGAATTTTTTATTATAGTTGCTGTGGCAACTGTAACTTGGCCATGTAGCATATATTGTAAGCATATACTATAGCACAAAGTATTGCAATGTGGGCTAGAGAATTGGAGTTTGGAGCTACTGAAATCCAATTTATTTTCTATATATGAATTACTATGGGCATGATCCTTCACCATTAAGGACAATGAGAATTTTGCCATTCGACTGTATGGGATCAATAGCTTTATGATTTTGGGCAAGTCACTTATGACCTAATTCTGCAATGACTTATGCATGTATTTATTTTTAAGCATATGAGTTGTCCCATGGGCTTCAATGCAATTGCTCAAATGTTTAAAGCTAAGCACACAGAGAAGTCTTCGTAGGTTCAAGGCCATGACCACTATATGGCTCAGTTTTCTTGTCTGTGTACAATGGAAACAATTATACAGGCTTACCACAGGAAAGTTGTGAAGCTTCAAGCATTTAGAGGAGTTAAAGTGCTAAATATTCTTACTGCTACATATATGTGTGAACTATGGTTGTATAAGATCCATAATTTTGAATTGCCTCACATTTTGTGCATATAATTTTTTCCCATAATTATGACTTTCCCTATTTAAATATATATAAATAATCCTTGAAGCTGAGCTTGTCTGATGAAAGGAGTTACAAAGTTCTTTAAAATACCTGGAGATGCATGGATAGAACATGTTTTACAGCTAATTCTTGGAAGAACTCTTAAGGGATTCAATAAAATCCTGACTAGTTTTGCTTTAAATGGGAATAATGTAAAACTGGGGTACTGCATTCGATTTTGTATCAACATAATCCTTATTTTACTTGCTAGTTTTCATTTTAGTTTAAATATAAAAATCACAAACTGCCCATGGAAACCTAAATAATATCAGTTTGAATATTTAAAGTGTACATTCTAAGAGGTTTAATTCTTGACTGTGGTCGAGCCTATGAACTAGCAGGGGGGATGGAGTGCAGTGTGGGGGAAAGATTCACTTAGGCCTTAATTTGGTTTAATTTCTCTGACAATGTGCAAGGTTAAACAGTCCAGTAAAGCAGATAGGCAGCTGTGAAATACTTTACCACGTTGTTTGGGAAATATCCCAAATAGAACAAACAGACAAGTATAGTACATAGAGGGTTTGCAGATTTGCCATGTATTGGTTTTCTTCATCCAACCATTTTCTTGTGCACGGTTCTTGGAAACTGCGAATCTGCAAACCCCTATGTACTATACTTGTCTGTTTGTTCTATTTGGGAGTATGAGAAGTTCTGATTGGTGTCATTTCTCTTTGAAAGGCAGTATTCTACATTCTGCAATCATGCGAGGGAAGGGGGAAATTCTCTCTATCCTCATTTTGAGTCCATGAACCATTATCACATTTACTCCTAATGTATAGCCACCATTTGTCTAAGTTCTCTGGTGATTTGTCGGCAGAGCTAAAGCCTAGAATTGATTCTCTTTTTGTCTGGGAGTGGATAAAGCTCAATATGAACCTCCAGGAATGTCATGGTTTGAGAACATACAAAAGATTCAACATTTTTTCTGACTTCACAAGAGATATTGTCAAAGCAGTAGCCCCAGGAATACTTACGTGGAAAATTCTTCATGATGATATTCTTGACAAAGATTTCATAACTCATAGGGCAGGGGTAGGCAATAATTTTTGCAGGGGGCCACACCAAGATTTTGAAAAGTGATCGAAGGCCGCACTCTTCCATGATATTAATGGAGGAGGAGATGTGGAGTCTGGGATGGAGGTTGGGGTAAGGGATTGGGATGCAGGAGGGAGACTAGAGTCTGGGAGGGAGTTGGGATGAAGCAGGCCGTTGTGACCTAGGGCAGGGACTGGAGTGCAGGGGTTAGAGATGTGACCTAAGGTAGGAGGGGATTGTGATCTGGAGCAGGAGATTGGGGTGCCAGATCTTGGAGGGGATATGGGTTTAAGAGGGGGACAGAGGGCTTGGGTATGTTGAAGGGGGGGAGCAGATAGTTGCGGCAGGAAAGGACAGGGGTGCCAGAAGCAGGCTGGGGCCAAGAGATTTACTTGCTAGCTGCCAAACTAGCCTGCCTGCCTGCCTGCCTGCAGAGATTAAAATGTTTCCCAGCCTGCCTGCTTGCTTGCATTATTTGCATTATGAATAACTGAGCTCAGGAGCGAGGGAGTGATATTCCAACAAGCAGCTCCCATTGGCTGGTTTCTGCCAGAAACTGGCTAATGGGAAAGTGCTGGGGGCAGGGCGGCTTCTAAATTTTTCCCCCTCCCCTCCAGTTTCAAAACAGAAATGGAGCCCTGCCAGCCGCCTTTCTGCTCAGCATGTGGGGCAAGCTGGGGAGCCTGGCTGGGTCTCCCTGCTGCCTCTGCAGTCTGAATCCGGTGGCTTGGCAGGCCGGATTCAGCCCACGGGCCGTATTTTGCCCAGGCCTGTCATAGGGAATAATGATCACGTCTCAAAATGTGAGATAATCTGTTTAATTGCTTCTGTTGTTCACTGTTAAATTCACATCATTCGCCCATGATCAGTAACCTTTGATGGTAACTCTGCAACATTTTCCATCCTTGGCAGGGTTGAATTTTCATTTGAACAGGTTGAAATTTCTTAAGAGCAGCACCAGTATTGAGGTGGCCGTGCACCACCAATATAAACAAAACACACATACACATTATATATATATATATATATATATATATAATTTTAAGCAGTCCATGTGTGTGGAAGAAAATATATTAAAACAAGACACGTGTCTAGTTGCTGTGAGGTGCCCTTAGTGACAACAAAGGTGTTATACAAAGGTATAGAATTAGCCTTCTTCCACTCGAGGAACAGTAGAAGCCTCATAACACATGGTCTCAGGGTTTGTAAACAGGTGCATGTTTCTAAGAGCTTGCAAATAAGGTTTCATCCTACATAACTAGCATCACATCTAGTACTTGCTACTTCTGTCTCATAAGAGCCAGAACTCCACAACATAGCAAAGATCTGGCTTTAATGCAATATCATTTATCATGTATTAATTAGTAACTCAGAGTTTAAAAAAGTTATTAAGTTCAGAGTTTTAGATATCTGCAACACTCCACAAAATCTGTTAAAAGAATCTTTTTCTTTCTTATCTTAAGCCATTAACACCCATGTAAACTTTTTTTGAAAAGTTACCATGCAAATGTCCTCCTGGCACACATAACCCCCATGCAGCCTGCTCTCTCCCTCCCCACCCTCCAACCCAGAAAGAGAGGACTGCAGCAAGTGAGTCAGGACACCCCAAACAAACTACCCCCTGCCTCCACCTCCCTGCACAAAAGCCAGTACCCACTCACTCCATTTCCCTTCACCTCTATGCAGTCAGCCTCTTACCTCCCCCTTCCCAGCCCAGGAGGGTTGAAGAGACCACTGGGTTTCTACCTCTGTCTCTTTCTCTCTGTGTCTCTCTCTCTCTCCTCTGGCAGACAGGACTCTCCAAACTCCCCTCTGACTTTGCCCCCCCCAAGCCAATTAATTAATTACTCACTCCCTTCCTCCCTCCCTCCAGCCACTCATTCTCTGCTTATCTCACCTGCTTATCTGCTCTGGGATCTCTTAAGTTCAGCGCAACAGCTCCATTTATCTGCTGCTTAAGGATGCCCAGATGCCCCACCCTCCTTCCGGTCAGCTGAGCTCCCTTCCTGCATGGGAGCTTTGAACCACTGAGGGGGACTCAGAAAATAGATGCGCGGTCACTCAGCCACGCAGCTTAGAGGGAACTGAGCTCATTAAACTTAGAGGCTGTGTCTAGACTGCATCCCTTTTCCGTAAAAGGGATGCAAATTAGACACATTGCAATTGCAAATGAAGTGGGGATTTAAATCCCCCCTGCTTCATTTGCATAAACATGGCTGCCGCTTTTTTCCGGCTCTGGTCTTTGCCGGAAAAAAGCGCCAGTCTAGACGGGGATCTTTCGGAAAATAAAGCCTTTTCCAAAAGATCCCTTATTCCTTTTTTAAGAGGAATAAGAGATCTTTCAGAAAAGGGTTTATTTTCCGAAAGATCCCCATCTAGACTGGCGCTTTTTTCCGGCAAAGCCCCGAGCTGAAAAAAAGTGGCAGCCATGTTTATGCAAATGAAGCAGGGGGGATTTAAATCCCCCCGCTTCATTTGCAATTGCAATGTGTCTAATTTGCATCCCTTTTATGGAAAAGGGATGCAGTCTAGACACAGCCAGAGAGTTTAAGGGTCCATGCTAAATCACAGAAACCTAAATACCCTGACCTTATGCTCAAAGCACTGTAGAGCTATGCATAATGTTTGCAATGAAATCCTAAACCACAAGAAAATCACCTGGTTCCAGGTCTGGTTCCAAAATCAAATCTTGGTCCAGGCATGGTAAAAGGCTTGCTGGAGTTCATGAACTTTTGGAGAAAACTAGGACCCAGTTTCAAATAAACTATCTTAATTTTACAGATAGGCACAATGTGGTTTGTATTAAGATGAGGGCCTGAAACCAGGGCTGGCCCGAGCCATTCGTGCTGCCTGGGAGCGCGGCGCCACCCCTGGGAATGCGTCGCATGCATGGCTCCACTCCCAGGGGCCCACCGTATGTGCAGCCCTGCTCCAGGTGTGTGGCACATGCATGGCCCCACCCCTGATCATGCGGTGCATGCGTGGCTCCAACCCCGGGCGCATGGAGCATGCGCGGTGCCATCCCCGCCTGGCCGGGAGCCCCACACGGCACCCTCTATAATGGGGCGCCCTGGGTAGTAGCCTGGTTGGCCCCGTACCTTGGGCCGATTCTTCTTGAAACATAAGGCCAAGTATCACAGGCCTGATGTGAGGCCTGTAGCCTAGGAGCAATAGTTAAGACTTGGCTCGGATCAAACAAAATCAAGTTGTGTAGGAAGCAAATTTAGTTAATAAGATTAAGCAGAAATAAGGTTGAGGGTATCAAACATTAGAGAGTGTCAGATACAGATTGAAAGACTATTTCAGGGGGATGGTAACAGAACACTTCATTGAGAGATATCCTGGTACCAACCTCCTCCCCAGCATACCCACCCAGATTCATGACCAGGTCTAAACTGACAGCATGATAGATGGTGATCAAACCCCTCTTGTACGAGGTAAGGGGAAGTAACTAAGCAACAGGAGGTGGAAACCTAATACGTCGGGAGGGAGATGTAACTTGTTTGTACTTGTGTACAAAATGAATCCCAAAGAGCTGTCTTTGTCTTTCTGAGGGAGCAATAGTGAAATCCATGCTATTGATTGATTGGTCCATTGTCAGAGGGTATATATGCGAAGTGGCTTTTGGGGGGTCTCTTGGATTCTGTTTTGTTGGCTAATTGTACATGGCTAACACAGTAGATAGGGGAGCACAGACACACGCAGCTGAAAGTTTAACATCAGAAGACCTCTCAGGACACCACACCGGTATTCCCTGACTAATACAACAATCTCTGGCAAACACTATTAAACTGAGCCCTCAGAAATACATTTGTGACTGCTATGAAAGCCAATTTAAAGTGTATATATATATATATATATATATATATATATATATATATATATATGCAAGAGAGTATAACTTCCCCACTGTTTTTTCTTGCCTTGTGCGTGGTTTATTTTCAATAACTACAGTCTCATTTCCCTGACATGCATTTTAAAAAAATAAATAAAAAGGTCAGAACATCAAATAACCACAGGATGTGGCTCCAGAATTGGTCTACATATGTTTGTGCATACATACTTCAAAGAAGTAGCATGGAAAATTCAGCAGTTTCACCACTTCATCACTGCTTCCTCTGCTTACTGTGTCAGTTGGCCGATCTGTTGGGTGGGGGAGGGAGACAGGAGTATGGAGGAAAATTATACAGGTGTTGTAGTTTGGTATTGTAAAGGAGTCTATCGGGGTGCCCCCCGGCACCCCGTGCTCTCCGCCTGAGTCTCGTGCTCCCCTCACCCAGAGGTTCACTGTCTGGCGTCTGCAGTCAACTATCTTCTTGGCCCAGGGGGCCCCTTTTACACCAGGGGTCTCCGGGCTTCCCGTAGCAGGGAGAAGGGGGTCCGGGCCTGCCCACTCTCACGGACCCCAGCCCAGGGCCCTAAGGACTCAGAACGCTTACGGCGTCCGGTCTGGCTGGCGGGGCGTCTGCCGTAATGCGCCAGCCCTCAGGCTCCCTTCGCCTGCCCTGGGCTGCTTCCTCTCCCTGCCGCTCTGTCTCGCCGATGCGGGGGCTTACCTCTGCAGTTTGGGTCCACCTCCCCATCAGGCAGCCACGTCCGGCCTTTTAAATCTCCGCGCCGCTTGTGGCCGGGGGGTGGGGGAGCTCTGCCCCCTGTACGCGGGTCTACTTCCGGCGGGGCAGTGCACCCGCCATCTGGTGCCGCCCCCCACGTGACGTCAGGCGTGGTCTCGGCTGGTGCAGGCGCGTTGCCGCCTCCGCGGCCTGGGAGCACCCGGCACATCTCCGCTCGCCCTGCGCTGGGGCCGCCCAGTTTGTCCCTGGTGCCTCCGGCTCCTGCCCGCACGCCGCCACTCGTAGTGCGGCTGGTGCTGGGGCTTCTCGCTCCGACCCCTGGGTCGCCACGAAGGCAACTTCCAGGGGGATCAGAGTGCGGGGCGCCTCTGCCCCATCACAGTATTTTATGGGAAGAGTTGAGAAATGTTAAGATTAGGATGTCAATTGATGTGTGTTAACGCCTGCGATTAACGTAGGGCGGGATTAATGTGTTAACTGTTTTAACATGTTAATCACAAGCGTTAGTGCTGCGCTGCCCCTTTGAAGCGGCGCTTCAAAGGAGCAGTACATTAAGAGCCTGGGATCAGCCGGAATCCCCAGCTGACCCCAGACTCTGGGGAGCACAGCCCTTTTGAAGCACCGGAGCGACGCTTCAAAGGAGCAGTGCAAGGCGGAGCCGGAGATCAGCTGGAGTGCCCAGCTGATGCCAGGCTCCGCCTTGCACTGTCCCTTTGAAGCACTGCGACAGCACTTCAAAGGGGACTCCAGCTGATCCCAGGCTTCTGCAGCGCTGCCCCTTTGAAACGCCACCCCAGTGTTTCAAAGGGGCAGTGCACATGATTAATTGCGTGATTAATTGCAATTAATTTTTTTAATTGCTTGACAGTTAAGATTTTTTTTTTCATAAAAAAGTAGGTCTATTCCTTAAACCAGGGGAGGGGAATCTACAGCCTGTGGGCTGGATTTAGCCCCTAGTTCAATTTTATCTAGGCCACAGGGGTGGAACTGTGTGCACTAGTTTATCCCACCATGGTGGTAAGCTTGAAGTTAGGCATCCTCTGTGGGGCTGGAGTGCTGAGCTCCAGCATGGGCTGTGCCCAGGACTGTTTGTGTGTTCGTGCACGTGCATGTGTATGTGCGCTTTAATGTGTTATTTTATGCAACCGCATTTCTTTTCCTCTCTCTGATTGAACAGAATGTTGTTTATCTTGACTATGCAATTTTTATGTCCATATTATGGTATTCATGTCTGAATTCAAGAAGGGGAGGAAAATATTAAAAATCCAATCAGATGTAAAAATATCTGCTTTTTTGACTAATGAAGTGTAAATAACTAGCTCTAGATTCTGCTTTTCATGTATATTAATATGTTTTCCTAGGAGGCTGTCACATCCCTTGTTGTTTGGAGATTAATCAACAACTTTCTTAGTTTTAGCAACACTGTGATGCATTAACATATGCAAGGAATATCTGATATTACAGATAGTTGTTGCAGCTTTAAGGCCCCTCACCGTTCCTTCCTTCTTAGTCACTTTTGTGTCTTACCATGTCTTTGCATCCCACTGTCCTCTGCTCTGCCAGTAATGACAGTCTCTGTCACCTATTTGCCCACTTTCCTTACATGCACCTTTTTATGCCACCTTTTATTCAATGAATGATTGTATAGAGAAGGGCATTCTCCTTACATTTAAATACTTTCAAAATCAATTCCTACCATGTCACCTATGGAAAACTGCCATTGAGAAAGGCTAGTATGTTTACTTCTATAATAAAGAAATATTAATATTTGTTTAAAAAATAAATAGGACTGAAAGTCTCCTAATAATATAACATTGATATTACACAAAGGTTTCTAACCATCAGAGGAGTGAAATTTTGGAACAGCTTCACAAGGAGAGTAGTGGAGGCAAATAAAAAACCTAACTGGTTTCAAGACTGAGTTTGATATATTTATGGAGGTGATAGCATGATGAACATGCCAACAATGGCCAGTGGCCAACCTGCAACAACGCGGCTTAGAGCCAGGGGAATGAAGTGAGTTGCTTCTCTTGCTCTGATCCTGCCCCCTACTGCTCCTTCCCCCATTGCCCTGAGTGTGCACACCCAAAGGGGGGCTGCATAGGGCACCAAAATGTCTAGGGAAAGTTGTGGGTACAGAGGAACTACATTGAATTCTTTCTCAGGTGTGTGGCTGGCGGGTCTTGCCTACATGTTCAAGGTTTAACTGATTACTATATTTGGGACTAGGAAGCACCTTTCTCCTAGATCAGACTGGCAAAGATCCTAGAATAGTCCACCTTCCTCTGCAGAGCGGGCACAGGTCACTTGCTGGTTTGAACTAGAGTAACTGATGGGTTCACTGTAATTTGACATCTTTAAGTCATTACTTGAGGACTTGAGTAACTCAGCCAGAGCTTATAGGTCTATTTCCAGATTGGGTAGGTGAGGTTCTCTGGCTTCCAGTGTGCAAGAAATGAGAGTAGATGATCCTAATGGATGTTTATGGCCTTAAAGTCACACCCATTTAATACATCTTATCTAAAGTCAATATAATTTATTTGGAGAAGGGAATCATCTCATATTCAGTGTTCGTACAGTCCCTGTAAAGGCTGGAGTGTAGGTGGCTAGGCCAGTAATGTCTGTTGCTCTGGGGTCAAAAGCAGGAATCAGGATTAATTATGAAGCTGAGTCAGGAGACAAGGTCATGCTGGGCCATGGTCAAAGGCAGGAGTTCAGAGCAAGATGGAATCTGCAGCAAGCAGTAGTAAGCGAGTGTCTGTCTTATTGCTCAGAGAGCCATAGGTACTGAAACTAGGGGTGCTACCACGCCCGCAGCTTGAAATAGTTTCCACCAAAGGTGTTGACTTCCCCTCCAGACAGGGTGTGTCCCAGGCCATGCCCCACTCCACTCCCACCTCTGAGCCCCTGCCCCACTTCCTCCTCTGAGCATGCCTGTCCCTGCTGCTCCTACTCTCTCCTCTCTCCTGGAGATTCCTGATTGCTGTGAATCAGCTGTTTGCAGTGCTCTGGAAGTGCTTAGAGGGAGGGGGAAAAGTCAGTCAGAGGGGTGCCAGCACATGAGAAGCGCAGGAGGGGAAGAAGACAGAGGGGGAGCTTGGGGCCAGTGGATGCTTCATATCCCACTAATTTTTCCCTGTGGGTGCTCCAGTGTTGGAGCACCCACGGAGTCAGTGCCTATCGTTTCCTATGTATACAGGGTTTACAGTCCAGTTCAATGGCTCTGAGCATCTCCACGTTACAAATTGTTCCAGTGCTTGGGGCAAGCTCCTGGTTTAAATAGTTGGTTTGGACCAATCAAGTGGCTGCAGTATTCTGTCACACTGGGCACATTAGGTGATACTTCGTGTGGTGGTTAACCCTTCAGTAAATGTTGGACACTGCTTCACCTGGCTCGCCAGTGGCAACGTGGAAGTGACAGTCACTTGAGGTTCTGCAGTGCTGGGTTTTAGATCCAGGCATCCTGATGGTGCTTAGTACAATGGAGTCTCAAGATTGTTTGATGTCTCCAGGCACTAGTATATTGCACATTTGGGAGTGAAGATTGTGTGGTGATGGCACAGGACTAGTAATCAGGAGATTTAGAGTCAGACCCTGGCTTTGTTGCAGACTTCCTGCATGACTTCAAGTAAGTCACAACCTTGTACTTCTCAGGATTCACTAGTGTGACGTTCTAACAGGTCTTTTGCTCCGTCAATGATATAACCTTTTGGCTATGTGCGTGTGTGTGCTCCCCTGTCTATCGTGTTGACTAATTGTGTATGGTTAACATGGAAGACTCTGAGAGAGCCCTCAAGACCACAAAATCAGATAAGAATTGAAGGGAGCAGGCCAGGTTTATTGTCAAACGAAGAACAGTAATAGTTGTCAGCAGACAGACTTGCTGCTAAGCCACTATGCATATGTACCCCTGACAATGAACCAATTCAATCAATAGTATGGATTGCACTATTGGCCCCTCAGACAGACAAAGACAGCTCTTTGGGGTTCACTTTTGTACACAGGAACAAACAAGTTACACCTCACTCCTGATGTATCAGGTTTCCACCTCCTGTTGCTTAGTTACCTCCCCTTACCTCGGACAAGAGGGGTCTGATCACCATTTGTCATGCTGTCAGTTTAGACCTGGTCATGAATCTTGGTGGGTATGCTGGGGAGAAAGTTGATACCAAGATGTCTTTCAATGAAGTGTTCTGTTACCATCCCCCTGAAATATTCTTACAATCTGTACCTGACACCCTCTAATGTTTGATACCCTCAATCTTATTTCTGCTTAATCTCAGCAACTAAGCTTGCTTCCTGCTCACAACTTGACTTTGTTTGATCTGAGCCAAGACTTGACTATTGTTCCTCATGCCAGGCCTGTGATACCTGGGCTTATGTTTCAGGCTCTCATCTTACTACAAGTTTTGCCACAATTGGTTGGGCCAAAAATATACCAAAGATGTGGAAATTCTACCCATTGTAATTTATTTCTGAGGGCAGATTCTGCTGCCCCTACTGATGTTGAGCTATGCCATATTTCAAGGGTGACCGAACCTAGTCCTAGGATTGCTTACTTCTCCACGGTGGGAATAATTTAGGTCAGGGAACCAAGCAGTGAAACTGTCCAAAAACGTTTACCAAACCTTTATTATTCTGGGATATTTAACACTGTATTTAGCACTGCAGTATTTAATTCAGCTCTAATTAAAACTGCAACTTGTTCTCACTGTGACACAATTTACAAGGCAAATTACTATGTGCCTCCTAATTAATTATATAATTCCTTTCTGCATTTTAATAATTTTGTTTATTGCAAATCCCTATCATGTGGCAAGCAATGAAGATTTCTAGATATTTTAATTCATCTGGGCCATGTTACCTTTTTGGTAAAGCAGGGTTGGGGAAACTCAGGCTTGGGGGCCGGATGCAACCCCTGGCTTGCCTGAATTCTGCCACCGAGGCTCAGGGCCCCTTCCCAAGCATTGGGGAGCCTACGCAGGCACTCCATTCCCCTGCTACCCTACTGCGGAGCTGGATGATACAAAATGTACTAGGCTGGGCCCCCTAGGTTTTGGTGGGTGAGGGGAAAGAGTGGAGTGTCTTTCTTATTTTCTGTCAGGGATGGCTTTTTTATTCAGACTTGTGTGTGGCCCCGACTGATTTTTCTGTGAGTCAGCAGCCCCTGAACCAAAAAAGGTTCCCCGTGCCTGTGGTAAAGGAACCAAATTAAGTTCTTATCAATCAATGGCAAATCTGTTTTCTTTTTTAAACTAAAACTAGCACATAAACCTTATCTAGGAGAATTTGAAAATAAAACAATCCCATGCTTTGTAGACATAACTGGATTTAGAAGTTCTCTTTTCCAGTATAATCTTATTTGCAGGAGTCATTCCACTGTAACTCATAGTTTTCACCCTTTCTAATGTACAACAATCAATTTGATTTGAACTAGTACTTAAATGCTACTATGAGCGATGCTTTCAAATATTTTAAAAAAAATGACTCATGCTTAACTTTAGCCTACAGGTCATACGTGTTTGTGGAATAGCTTGAACTAAATCAAGCATATTTTTTTTAAAAGTCTTTTGTGGTGGGACTGGCTGGCTTGGAGATTGGTGAGGGGCTGTAGTTTTTCACAGCTACACTGATGGCTCTGATGATAACTGAACCAGCATCAGTTCTCCTTCTGACAGAGCTTATGAATGTAGTGGTAAACTCTTTGCTTAGGATGTTAAGTATTCATAGTTCAAATCCAATATAATTCTAGAAGATCTGGTAATTTGTGCACTGCCTTTTCTGGGCCAGGTATAGTTACTTTGGTGGGTCAGAGAATATCTCCTGTTGGACCAACTACAATTGGTGAGAGAGAAACTTTTGAGCTCAACCTAGGGTCCAGAAAACTTAGCTTAAGTAGTTAACACATTTCAAAGGAACAATGCACCTTGAATAGTCCTTTAAAATATATATTGATTACTTACGCTAAACATTCTGCTCCATCTTGTGTTTCACTATTACACTCTGAGGCCAAGACTATGCTCCAGACCTATATTGATATAATTGTGTTGCTCAGGGATGCGAAAAATCCACACCCTGATCTGTGGAGTTATACAAACCTAAGCCCTTTCCCCCATGTTGACAGTGCTGTGTTGACAGGAGAGCTTCTCCCATCAACATAGCTACCATATCTTTGGGAGGTGGATTAAGTACACTGGTGGGAGAAGCTTTCCTAGTGGCATAGTAGCACCTTCATTAGAGCATGTCAGCAGTACACCTGTCGCACACTGTACCGGAAGGCAGGCCCCGAGTAAGTTTCCCAGACCTGAAGAATGCTGCTGTATAAGCTCAAAAGCTTGTCTCTCTCGCCAACTGCAGTTTGGCCAATAGAAGATATTAATTCACCCACCTCGTGTCTCTACTATCTGGGACTGACATGGCTGTTATGCCTCAGTTCCTCGAGGGTATCTCCAGGGTGTGCAATGTTACATTTGTTGGGCATATCCTAAGAATACAGTGTGGCAAACAAATGCCTTTAAACAAGGAATGGCAGCTCTTTTGGGGGGCATGTGCCACAACACTAAAGTTATTTTGTGCACGGTTCATTTTTTAACTTTTGAAGTTCATTAAGGGTATTTTCAAGAGAAAAATAAAAGAAAATACCCTTTCCCACAAAAGCAATCTGTTTCCTTAGGCCCCTTTCATAGTGCTTTGAGGAAGTGATTGGCTCTCCCAGACACAGCCTCAAATCACCTTGATGTTTCTGAATGGACTAAAATGCAGGTGCCAAAAAGGCATCAGTAATGGAAAGCACTGACAAAATGATCCATTGCAGCAGTTCCGTAGGAGACATTATGATGCATTACATCTCTGTAGCAGAGAAACATTATGAGGTTAATAGGAACATAATTTGAAATATAGGTTTGAAAAACTATTAAATTAATACTATGTGTATGTGCAATAGAAAACTTAGTTTTAAAACATTAATTGCATAGCTGTTTTATATCGCTCTTCACATTCCAGAATACACTTATTCATAGGACAGATTGTGCGGATTCTAGTCACTCTGAGGCAAGGAATTTGGCTATATGATTTCTATTTCTGTTAATGGGAATTGATGCTTTACTCATGTGCTTTTGCAAAAGTCTCTATTTTTAAGCATTAAACAGCTTAGGAGTGAAGCAGGGCGGGAGAGAAATAATCATCCCAAAATAATTTAACCTGGAAAGGAAAATTTTTGCAGATTGTTTCTTTTGAAATACTCTCATTATTTTTTTCAATGTGAAACTGATGTGCAATGTATTTGTTCATTTTTCCATACAGAAGCTAAAAATTTCAGCTAGATTTTTTTTAGGAAAAAAAATATTTATCTGACAGTTTTCACAGAAAATACCATATTTTTGCCCAGCTCTACTATTGATCACAAGTATTTAGATGCATCTGATCTGTTTTAGGTTTCTGTTCCAGGCTGAATGAGGACTGAGGGCCATGTTCAATAACTTCAAAGCTTCTCTGTTTTAGGCTTGTGTTCCTATATAATTTTGCCCCAAACATAGCTGCAATCTTGGAAGATCAATGATGATCTGGGGGACAGTAGATTATTTTACCCTTTTGTAACATGTGGTTTACTTCCCCCTTCAGGCCTTAGCTCTGTGGGTCAGTGTATTGAGGACAGATTCAAGGCTTTGCCTTCTCCCTCCCCAGTTGTTGGGAATATCCAGCTCTGTTTCTTTCTCCCACAACGAGGCAAGTCCCAGGAAGATGCACAGGGGGTGGTAATTGCCTTATGAGTCTTTACATCCCTTTGCAGCCATGTGATGAGGTTACATGTGAGTTACAATTTGGCTCACTGGGATGGGGAATGTTGCAAAGGCAACTAATATCAATAGTGGAACTTGGTGGTGTTAATTTTGTCATATAGCTTTGTCCTAATTATACATTTGATTAAGTTGCTATTTGATATTGACTTCAAAATTATGATCACTCGGGGGTAATTATATTGCCCTGAGGTAGTGTAACTTAAATAAAGATGATAGTTTTACGACAATGTGAGTGGTTAGTAGTGAAATCCTGACAACTTTGTGGGTGAACGTGAATGAGTGAATCTTTCCATTTTCCTTTCAGTGATGATTGCCATTGTTTTTCATCCTACAGAATATACTCACATCCTCAAGGAAGATGGTGTTCGTTATTTGTACTGCACTAATGCCTAAATGCTACTGTTGGACATCAATTTCTGCACAAGTTCTCAAGCCAGCCTTTCCCTGCTCATGGAGTTGAACATTTTTTTTTCTATCTTCAGGTAATCTAATACTAGTAGTATTGGAAGAAAAATATAGTTTGCTCTTTCTTCAAACTTATACACAAGGCAACATTTTAAACCTGTGATCTAATGGGTGAGCCCATAAAAATATTTGTGAACTATCAAAGGACTGAATTTTTATCTCAGTTATGCTATTGCATGTGAAGACATTTCTTTAAAATCAATGGAGTCACTTTGCATTTACCCCCGTGTAAATGAGATCAGAATTCAGCCCCTAAACCAGTGTTTCTTAAACTTTTTAAGACCGAGGAACACCAAACAATAAATTTTTTTATGCGGAACACCAAGGATTTTTGTTAATAAAAAATAAAAGGTCACTTGCCCCTTTAAGGGTGGCCATTTTGAACTCTGTTATCTGCGGCACTCCTCCGACTGTGTCGCAGCACACCAGTGTGCTGCGGAACACAGTTTAAGAAACACTGGCCTAAACACACAAATGCAGGAATCTTACCAGTGTCATGTTTGTGCACATATTTACATGAATGCTGTAATTGTTTCCAGCATGAAACGCGGGACAGGAATTCTGGGCAAAAGTCTGCCATCTGCATTCCCACTGGGCCTTATTATAAGACTTTACGTACCCATAGAGCTGGTGGTGTGATTTCCAACTCAAAGGCTACGTCTAGACTGCAAGCCTCTTTTGAAAGAGGCTTTTTCGAAAGATATTTTCGAAAAAGCCTCTTTCGAAAAAGAGCATCTAGACTACAACTAGTACTTTTGAAAAAGCAAGCTGCTTTTTCTCAAGAGAGTATCCAGGCAGACTGGATGCTCTGTTTTGAAAAATCACAGTTTGCATTACATAGCACCTTTTTTTATAAGAGCACTTTCAAAAAAAGGCGTTCTTCCTCGTAGAACGAGGTTTTCCGTGGTCGAAAAAACTGCCACGTTCTTTCAATTTACTTTTCAAAGAATGCAGCAGCAGTCTAGATGCAAGGGAAGTATTTTTTGAAAAAAGGCCACTTTTTTTGAAAAAATCCTGTAGTTTAGACACACCCAAAGAGACATACTCTTGAGCCCTTGCCTGTATTACCATGTTTACCCTACTTCTGTGTGTATGCTAGTTTGATAAGAGCTTACATAAATATTTCTCCTCAAGCTGGGAATCACACACCCTGCTCCAAGTGTAGACCTGCCTTAAGAACAGTCCTGTTGAAGTGAATGCAACTATTTGAGATGCGACTCAATATAAGAGTGGCAAGGAAGATCTGTAATTAAAGATGTTTTAGTTTAGACTCTTCTGTTGCAGGTTAATGTTGTCGGTGAACGAAAACATCTGCTTAGCTTTAGTTTGTTTTATTGTATTGTGAAAGTCTGTGGACCACACATCAAATAGTGTTGGTCCCAAAAGACTTCAATTCACCTGATTTTGCTTTACTACCACAGCTAGAATCTGTGCATCTGTTAAAATCTAGTTTTTTTCAGGCTTGTGTAGCCTTTGCACTGGATTCTGCAGCTCTCCATTGACAAAATATCTTTCAACATTTAAAAATGTTGCAAATACATTTTATAATCAGAGTGCTAATTGCAACATTATAATGGTAAGGGGTTGAGGATTTCTGGGTGTGTTGCAGAAAGGTCCAGCCTTGCAAAGTGCTAAATAATAGAAATGGAGGCCACTCAGTTCAATTAAAGAAGTGCTTAAGAGTGTGCATTCTTATAACCAGACTATTTCTGGAATGCTAATACTTGATGCCAACCTAGTGTTAAAATTAAAGTGGTCCCACATCAAATTGTCATGAGAGCTGCTCCTGTCGGTTTCTGGGAAGAGTCATTTGATACTGCAATACTATGTCTTAGTAAGCCAGGGGGGTCTGAGTCTCATACGTTACACCTGTGCCTCTACCCTGACTCAGCTGAGAGGCTGATTTCTTCTCAATGCTCATTTAATCCCTGTTTTTTCTGCTAAGACTAATGCTGTAGAGTGGCCATTAGTGTTATAATACATTTGTAAAGGCTTTTTTTGTGTGTGGGTGTCTGTGATTTGACATGAAAGTTGTTGTTAAATGTCAGTGTAGTTATTTCCAGTTTGCTGCAATGCCAGGAGTCATGGTGTACAGCTATATTACTGGGGAAATAATCAAGGCAACATTGGTGTGGCAAAACTAAAGAATATAATACAGATGTTTGATGGGATCTCCAGGAAGCAATCTAGAACTAGAGTACCACTGTGCATTCATGAATCACATACAAAGGTATCAGCTTATCTCCCAAGCCCTTAGCCTAGCTCCCCAGAACTGTGCTGTCTTATCCTGGTCAGAAGCTTGACCATTATAAGTTCATTACTCACTCTCTCCATCCTTAGATATGGAGGGGACACACACTGTCCTTTATAAAAAGGGCTGTGCTTTCTGAAGTACTTCAATCAAAACACAGTTTTAAGTAAAATACAAAACAGAAGATTTATTAACTAGAGAAACATAGATTGTAAGTGATCATATGTGGTAGGCATAAAGGGGCAGAGATAGTTATCAAGCACTCTCAATACTGAACCTTATTAGACTCATAAGTATTTTACTCAAGCAGTTTTTCTCACCCTTTTGGATGCTACCAGTAGATTATATTCCTTAATATGCAGACTTTTCCTTTCAGCCTTGGACCAGTCTCTTTTGTTCAAGTCTTTCTCTTCCCAGCATTCTTGTTGCTTCCATCATAAGTGAGGGTAGAGAAAGGTGCCCTCATGATGCCATTGTCCTTTATTTTATACTAGTCTATGTCACTGAAAAGAAACTAGTCCAGGCATGACTGATGGGTCTTGCTGAGTCAGAGAGAGCTGTGGTATTTTTCTTGCAGAATTGTAAATCTCTTGTTTACAACTCCACTGCTGATTGATGGTCATTTAATGCTCATTTGGATGTGGACCACTTCCTTTTTACTGATGAACTAGCAATGACTCCCAAACTTATAACACATATCAATAATAACCATAGAACAACATCTCATAACTTCATACGTACTAATGCTAAACATAGTTTGACAGAACAATGGGTTTCAACAGCTCATAACCTTTCCTATGATATCTTACACTTCAGATTTTAGCTGCTAGAATCCGTGATTCCTTCGCAGCGGACAGCCTGGGGGAGGCTGAGAAGTGCCCCAACGGATCTGCCACCTGGGAGTGACACAAATCCAAACGCCCAAGCTCTCCCTATATCTGTCCCTTAAGACCGGCTGAAGTTCTTTTAAATTGTGCCTGGTTCTATTACAGCAACTGAAGGAGTCAGGTTAAAGCTTAAACAGTTACAGGTTTATTGAGGAAGCTTATAAATCATATGGTTGCAATGGCTATTGTTCTATTTCTTAACTGGTAGCAAAATATAGATCTTAAAAGTGGTTACAAAGAAGATAAAGATAGAAAAATAGAAATAATGGTACCAAGTAACAGCTTACTCTTTCTATGTGTACACTTAAGACAGAGGACCACATCCAGGTACAATTTTTACCCCCTTCTGTGCCTCTTGACTCCAGCGTGTCAGGCCAAGGCCGGTCCCTCAATTCCTAGGAAAGACGAAAATATGAGGTGGGCATCCCCATAGAACCTCGGGAGGTCAAACACCTAACCCGACCAGCAGGTAGAGAGTAGATTGACACTCAAAAGTTAGTGTGCTGCTGTACCCATCTTTATACCCATGGGGTCACATATTTCTCTTTCTTATCTGTGATGCCAAATGGTGCTGGTCTGTCTTTTGTGACACCAGTTCTTACAAGGGAGTTGTGAACTTAATTTACACTTGTAAGAGAGAGTTGAGAGGATTAAATTGGAAGTACTGGGCATTCTTTTCTCAGTGGGGGATTCCTCTCCCAGGGACGGCTGTGTGTGTTCGTATCAACATGGGTGCCAGCCAGGCACTTCTTGCAGCCTCGAGCTCAGCTTATTGCCTTAATCGTTCTCTCCTCATATCCATGTTTTCAGCTTACTCAGAGTAGGAGAAAACTCGCATATCCTGATCTCGCATCAAAGCAGATTAAAGCTTAATGGCTATGCTGATTTTCCTTATTGTTCCTTCTCTGCCCTGTATACAGACATCTCAGAGGGCAAGCAAGATTGATGAGATGGGGGGGGCTGTCTGGCTACAGCCCCCAGGTTCAGCTCCCCCTATCCCCACTTTCACACCACAGTCATTCACTGGTAAACCAAACGATGAGCAAACCCCATAGGATTTTGGGCACTACAGGGATTGTTAGCTTGGGTACAAGAAGCGTTGTTACAGAGCGAACGGGGAAGCAAAAACAACACCCCTTGAGGAAGAGTGAGCGAAAGAGAAAGAAAGAGAGAAGCAACCAGCTTAACAATGAAAGTTATTTATTTCTGAGTAGTGAAAACAGTTACAATATTAAATCTAACAGTTACAATATTAAATCTAAATTGAAATCTGATTACAAAAGTTATAACAGTTTACATAAGGTAGGGTCAGGAGTCTATGCTTAGAGAGATAGTTGGGAGGGAGAGAAGAGAGAAAGAGAGAGCGAGATCTCACCACTCCGTGCAGCTTGCACTGATCGGGATTCCCAGATGGTGATGGGAGCCAGGGGTCCAGAGGGCAGGAGACAAGCAGATCAGAGCCCCCAGCATGATCAGACAGGAGATGAAGAAGTCTCAATGGAACTGATGCAGTTTAAATCCAGGTAACAGAACAGTTTTTCTTGGGCAAGGATAGGAGTTTTTATAGGGATAGGATAATAGTTCAAAGAGAAACAGAGGCGAGACAATTGAGACTGATCACACCTGGTTATGGGTGATGTTCCTTGAACAAGCTCATAATGGAACTGGGCAGTTTCTGTATTTTGGATGTCAATAGGTTCCATTACTAGAATTGGTCTGATGATGACTGATTTGGGTGTGAGCAGACCTGGGCTCATTAGCATCTGGAGCATAGATTTCCCATCAGGCAGTGCTTCTCTGCTTTCGGTATCCCATAGTTCACTGTGGTTCCTGCCTTGGAAGAGCTGGTCTCCATTCTGTATGCTAATGAGATGTCCCTCTGTTCTGTCTTCAATGCAGAAGAGGCTGGGGTGTTTCCTTAATTAGTTTAGGTGTGTCTTCCCTGCCCTTTTCCTTGCTGTGTCTGATTCTAGCAGAGGCCTAGGGAAAGTGGGGGATGGTTTTCCATGAGTGCCACTCTCTGGCACCCCAAGAGCTGGTAGGTAACCAGCTGGTAGGGATAGTCTGTGGTGGCTGTTGCCACTATATTTACCTGTGTCCATATCCGCAAGGGTGCTTGCAGCTCCCATTGGCTGTGGATTGCTGTTCCTGGGCAATTTGTGCTGTGGGAAACGGCACAGACTAGGATACCACTTCCTGCAGCTCCCATTGTCCAGGAATGGTGATCCATGGCCAATGGGAGCTGCAATCACCGTACCTACAGAGGCACAGATATAGTGGAGGTGGCAGCTGACCAGATGGGTAACCCTGTGGAATGGGATCCGGCCCGCAGGCTGGTATTTGCCCATTCCTGTTATAAACAAAACCATTCATTCTTTAGAAATCAATACTGTTGAATTATCCAATTTGTACATATTGATGATTTAACTTTCTCTTGCATGTCTATTTCTTTTATAATTCTGTTTATATGGGTGGAAGTGGAGGGGGGGGAGGTTTTGCTCTTCCTTGATGCCATTTAATTGCAGTATGAATGCTATAGAAGCAGAGCATCAGTGACATCCAGTGGCAGCATGTATTAATCTCAGGCATGATCATGTTCCATAGGGAAGCTTTCATAGATTTAGGTCACAAATATATCTACAACATCCTCTTGTAATTTGACCATCCGTCTGATGGTCAGCTTCGGGGAGCTGATGTGCAGAACTCAAGCTGAGTGTAAGTAAGAAGCAAGGAGATTCTCATGCTGCCCCGTGACAGTGTTTGATGGAAGCAAACTCCAGTAGAAGTAGCAACAGTTCTTAGTCTGGATAGTTCCCATACAGTCTGTGGGCAGTGGTTCAGGAAAAATAGGGTCTGTGGATGCAGACTGAATGAGCACTTCTTACGTGCTTTTCATGTTAGTGGTACTCTACATATTGGGACATATGTACCTTGTTAAATTTCTGTCTATGATATCTTAAAACACAAAGACTGTAGCTTTTAGGGCAGGGATATGTTTATCTATTTTATGACTGCTGCTAAGCATATTGTCCATGCCCAATAAATAATACATAAATTGTCCAGCCTTTAATAATATGTGGATAACATCCATCTATTGCTCTAAACAATGTATTGTGACCATCAAAACCCCTTGTCAAAAGTTAAAAAATGCACTCAAAATTAAAGCTAGGCACTTGAGACTCAAGGAGATGAATCTGTTCAGCTTAACAAACAGAAAGCCAGAGAGGTGACTTGATCACAAACCTCTATGTGGGAAATAAAATTTATGATAGGCTCTTCAGTCTAGCAGACAAAGGTATAATAAGATCCAGGGGCCAGAAGTTGAAATTAAAAAAATTGAGACTGGAAATAAAGTTCATATATTTTACTGAGGGCAATTAACCATTGGAACAACTTTCCAAGGCTCATGATAGATGTTCCATCACTGGCCATGTTAAAATCAAGATAGGATGTTTTTCATAGAGTGATGCTCTAGTACAAACAGGAATCAATTCAAGGAAGTTTTATGACTGCGTAGTACAGGAGACTCAGGCAAGATGATCATGGTGGTCCTTTCTGGCCTTAACATAAAATATGACCAACCATAGCACAGTTAATTCCAAACAATTCCCACTTCCCCGTGAATATCATACCTGTTTTTGTTCCTCTAGTCCCAAAGCCTTATTAAAGAGTTAAGCCTACTCATATGCCCCAAAACTCAACCCATTGTTTTGGACAATGTGGGGAACAGGTTCCAGAAATGAGGTCCTCTAATCTTTCCCTTCCTTTTGGGGCTCCACCTTAAGTGCCTTTTTTCATCATAGCTGCAACTATATGCTATGGAAAACTAGGACAAGGGAAGGGCAGAGTTGAAGATTCCATTCCATGAAAGATTTTGGATTTTTTTCATATCGATAGAAAATGAAACCTGAAAACAATGAGGTTCTCCATAAAAGAAGTTTAAAAATAAATTACAGTAAAAGCTCTGTTACTCGGCACTCAGTTAACCAGAAAGCTCAATCAACCCTCATTTCTGATATCTACCAATACAAATCTTCAATCTAGTAACTGGGACTAGTATACTGTTCAGCATATTATGCAATTGCACATTCTACACTCTACTTTTATTCAAAAGAGGCAGGGGACAAGTAAGGAAGCTTAAATTAGGGATTTTTTTTTAATCTGCTTCCAGGATATGTCATTCAAAATTGAGTTTGATTCCTACACCTTCTACATCTACAATGATAATTGATGTTGATGATAATGATGACCCTCAGGCACCGCAAGATCCTGAAGTGTTTTCAAGGTTATCAAAGAAAGATTAAACTATGTTCAGTATAGTTTTAATGATATTTAATTATATTTAAATGTATTTTTAGTAATTAGGATGTGTGCCATGTTCTGGCATAGTGAGTGATATGTAGTATTATAAGATGATCTACTGTATAGAAAACATTACCTCTATACAGCTGAGTTCTTCAAGAAACCAATCACAGAATCATGGTTTTTATTCTTCCAATCAAAACAAAATTTTGGTAAATCAATATGTATTCATGCAGCTGTATTAGATGTATTAGATGAAACTGCATTTCCTGACAGAATATGGTTCTGTTGAAGCTTTTCCAGTCAGCTCTACTAAGGAGGACTAATTAAAAATGTCTCTATTTGGCTGTATGTTTTTTATTCTAAAACTCTAGAGTTTGGTATTGTTTGCTGAACTTTGTAAGTGAGATATTAAATGAGATTTCTTCAGCCGTGCTAAGTTACAGCCTTCCTGTTTGTGATGGAAATTGTAGTGGTTGCATCTCTAAATTCCTGATTAGCATTTACAATATGCTAAGCATATTGTCCATGCCCAATAAATAATACATTTTACAGTGTTAAAAGTGTAACTTTTGGATATATATTCATGTGCATAAGTTGCAGGAACAAAGGTAGGTGAAAAGTTTTTAGTTGCAAATGACATTTTCAAACATAGGCCATACTGATGCCCCTAATTTAATAATTTGATTTTAAAATTATATTTTAGTTGGACTATAGGACCAGTTTTATTTTTGAGAAACTGTAGACATTTAATACACCCCATTGGTATGTTGATGTAAGAACCCATTGTTCTCAGCCTTTTTATCTTGTATCCCTTCTACTTACTCCCTAATGTATTTGCATAGCACTGTAACATAAGACATGCATTTATTAAATAATAAATTAATACATAAAGCTATAGGAAAAACCATGAAATGTAATCTAAAGCGTTTAAGATATTATTCTTTATGTACCTCTTCAGATGTTCAGAATCATTAAATCTCTCACATCACTGAATAGGAGTTTTAGGTCTTCAGCCTCTTTTTGGACGAGGATTTATAAGCAATGGCTCAAAGTAATTTAGATTCTAATCCTGCATCAAGATCACATTATATGGACCTTTTCTTGAGTTCTGCTGAATTACAGGGACCTCCACAACAGCACCTGGGCTACTAGATCCCAACCCATCATTAGAATATCAAACATTACTCAGCACTTATTGGAAATTTCATTAGAATTTAACAGGAAGAAAAAGTTCTTTAGAAAAAATGTAAGTCTGCCTACAGATTTCTATAGCAGGCATTTTCTATGCAATTCACTTACTTCCTATTACGTTCTTTAGGGTGCTCAAAAAATGAATAAAAATGATATCCCTTCTATCAGCTTTCAGTATAATTTCTTGAGAATCTTGTTGGTTTAATCTCAATTAGAAAGGCAGTTTATACTCATGATTTCTTTGGTAAATATATGTTTTTTACTTCTGGCCAGACAAAAACAGTGCTAGTGGCTTCTTAGAGAGTATTTTTTAATGGCTCTGTATTGTTTATCACTTTACTGTTATTGCATTGGCAGAATGTTTCATTAATGTCCTTAACCCCTTTAAAATATTTTGTTTAAAAAACTGACTTCAATCAAAAGAAATTTTAAAAGTCTATACTTCAGTGTGCAACCTCCTACATCAAATGCTAAATAAATGACACTACATTGTCCTGGGGTAATAAAACAGATGGGATTATAAAGTAGCTCCCAGAGGCAGCAGGTCTTAGCAATATTTTTGAAAGCTGTTGAAAGGTACTGAAATAAATTAAAATATTAAATGGTACATAATTACACTGGAGTTCAAACAGAGAAGGTTCACTTATGCAGGTACATTGGCATATATGCCTATTGAATCAAATTTACAATATATTTTGTTTCAACAAGGCAAAGAAAGAAAATATTCTTCTATATTTTGATAGATTTCCCTATTCATTTTTTTTCCAAATGATGCTACAAAAACATGTAAAGATTAAATTTTTAGATGTTAGAAATAATCTGGTGATAACCTAATTTCCCATAATGTTACACTTGAATTGTCAGCCATGGTGATATAGAATCATAGAATGCTAGAGCAGGAAGGGACCTCGCGAGGTCATTGAGTCCAGTCCTCTGCCCTTATGACAGGACCCAGTACCGTCTAGACCAACCCTGATAGATGTCTATTCAACCTGCTCTTAAATATCTCCAGAGATGGAGATTCCACAATCACCATAGGCAATTTATTCCAGTGTTTAACCACCCTGAGAGTTAGGAAGTTTTTCTTAATGTCCAACCTAAACCACCCTTTCTTCAGTTTAAGCCCATTGCTTCTTGTCCTATCCTCAGAGGCCAAGGAGAACAATTTTTCTCCCTCCTCCTTGTGATACCCTTTTATACACCTGAAAACCGCTATCATGTCCCCTCTCAGTTTTCTCCTTTCCAAACTAAATAAGCCCAATTCTTTCGGATAAAATATTGAATAAGAATAATAGATACATAAAACCAAAAAAAAAAAAGTACTTTTATCTTATTATCCAGAATAGTGCCAACAGAGATGTGGAAGTCTGTAATTGGTATTAGCATCCAATTCCCTTTGCTATTAAGAACAGGAAATTTTGCAATTGACTTTAAGGCTTGAGTAGCTATAACAAGTTAAGATCACATTCTTCCCAAATGGAAGATGTATTTCAGACAAACATTTATGTTCCTGTAGTATGTATACACTAACCTTCTGAATGAATCTTGAAACAGAAGAGGTTAGATGAAATGCTCTTAATAATAATCTAGGTGATCTTTTGACTGTTAGCTGAAAAGGCTGCAAAAGACTTGATTTCTGATGTGGTCAGTTATCTCCATTTCAATCTGTTAATTTAAAGTACTAGTGACCTCATTGTATACTAGAATTCTGAGTCATCCTGTGGGGTTTTGTTGGTGAAAAATGCACAAGCATTGGAAGAACTTAAACTTTGCCAGACTAAAGTATGTGAGAGTGCAACATAAATTGTATGATTCTTGGCAAAGTAAGCCAAAAATGTCAAAGCTAATGAACCAGTTAACTACACCAAATATGATATTTTCACAATTTTTGTTGCACTGGAATCTTTGAAATTTTATCTTTTCATTTGGTTTTAGAAAAGAAATAAAATTTGAATGCTACAATTTCTATCAGAATGGAAATCCCATCTTCTGAACCACTCGTGTGGAAAGGCTTTGTTTGCCATAAACAACTCCCAAGCCTGTAACCCCGTTACAAGGGAAATATTACAGCTTTTAACCATGATGTAACTAGGTTCTTTGACTCCTTGCTAGTCGGTTTTTCATAGTCTCTTAAAATAAAAACCATTATAGTACCTATGCAGATGTTTTCTCTCTGCTGGGCTTCTTTAGGGAGTAATTAATTATCCTACCATATGGCCTACAATCTAGATGTGTTGCCTAATTTTCTTTATTGATGTGTTGTAAGAAATTGTAGTTGTAATGTACCTCAGCCTATTTTCAAGTGCCTCTTCTCTTGGCTGTTAAAAAAAAAAAATCTATTCCATAGGCTTTCTGCCTAATACCAGTCCTTCGTCTTTTAAATAGCAGGAATCCTTGCCTATTTTTTTCCCTTGTGTTGAGAATGGCGATCCGTGTCTCTGACACAGAGATGTTACCTCTCTTCTTTACTTCCTCAGCATAAATTTGTCTGGGGAGGACTGAATGTTTTGGATTAGGAAAACGTGAATGCACATTTTGCTAATTCAGCTAATTAGGGAACGTGTATATCTTATTAGATATTGAATGAAGTAGTGATATACAGGAGTCAGTATTAGCTTGTCCAACATCCCTTATTCCTTCACTGTTTCGATCACCTACCCCATTTTTTTACACTTTTGAAAACTGTGTCACCATTTATTTATACATGGGTGGAGGAGAGGTGTGGCGGTACAGAGGGAGGGAAGAGATTTCAATATTTAAAAAACCAAAACCAAACAAAACTAGAAATGTCTTTCTTGTCAGCTCCTGCTGCTTACTGACCACAAATAACCAGTATTTTTTACAATAATCAACCACAAATGCTCTTCTTAGCAAAAGCAAGCAGGGAATTTTTTATACAGTTCAGTAACATTTCCTTGTACACAGGAAATGGGTAAAGAGGTGATCTTATGTATCTCATTCACTCCCAATTAATATTGGGATAGAGACATTCTTAGCAACTTTTTATTCCCCACTAACAAAACACCATCTGGCATATTTTTCTAAGAACTTGAGATTCTGCCTTTAGAATTCGTACACAAAAAACACCCACACTTTTAGTAATAGAATTTGAATGTCAATCATCATGGAAAAAAAATAACTCCTAGTGGTCTATCCAAGTTTCCCCAATTGAAAGACTATCTGTCAATTAGCACTATTGGCTGTGTGTAGTATTGTGATATAATAACATTGGCAGAGGAACTAGGCAACCTTTCAGTGGTCCTTGTTTGTTGTCCTTTACCACAGGGTCTTTAAAAGAGATATAAACTATTTGTGTTCCGAGAATAAGTTAAACGTTCATATTTGCATGGAATGTTTCTTTATTGGATAAACAGCTGGGCAAAGCAGATTCCTAAAGGGTGTGGGTTACCAACAACCTTTCTACTAATAACACAAATATTGAGTCATTTATCTTGCCTCCCATGATTTGTTATAGGCATTTTAGTCCCAGAAGTGGTCTCTGTGCCCCAGATGCAGGTCTAGAAAACCTATAACAACTTTGTATCATATATATTGCAAGCAATGCATGATGCAAACTTTACATCCCAGAGGATGTCCTACCAGATATAACAAAATAACAGTTTCCTTAAAATGTCAACCTTTGATACGATGACTCTCTTTTTTTAAAGTTTCCTGCATTTATTTCTAAGTAAATTTTCTCCAACTAGTGTTTTATAATAGACATTCTAATGACTGCTCACTTGCTTCATTGCCATAATTTGGTTCAGATGGATCTTCAAGTAATTGGCAGTTTCCCTGGAATCGCTGGGGGAAAAAAAGTAAATGCCTCTGTGACGGGGCAGACAAGCCCCGCACTGAAGGGCTGAGGGCAGCCCAGGCCCAGCTGGTGGAAGAGGCCCCGCTCATCCAGCCCTGGTATAAGAGCAGAGAGAGCCCTGTATTTGGGAAGGCAGCAGGAGGGTGGAAGGGAGCAGGCAGCAGCCCTGGAGCTTCTGAGCAGCTGAGGCCAGAGACAAAGCCTGCAAAGGGCCCCGGGAGTAAAACCCAGCAGCCACCCCCGCCTGGGAGACCGGAGCGCCTGCAACCCCAGCACCAGCCCCGGCAAGTCCTGGCTCCGAGGCAAACGGGAACCGGGGCGTGGCCGGAAGCAGCCCAGGGCGGAGGGCTGGGGGAGCGGCTCGGCGTGCAGCGGCCGGATTCCCTGCCGAGCGGGCAGGAGCCATAGTCCCTGCCTAAAGGGCCCTGGGCTGGGACCCGGTGGAGAGGGAGGCCCGGGTCCCGCAACCACCCCTGTCCACACCCCGGACAATCAACCCCTGGCCCAGGAGAGGCTTCTCCTGGCGGCTAGGCCTCAAAAGCCGTATTTACCCTGATAGAGGGGCATCAACTTTGGGACTAGGCTACTAGAGCCGTATTTACCCTGATAGAGGGGCATGGACTTTGTGGCGAAGCCGAGGGGGGAACGAGCCCCTCGACAGCCTCAATAACTAATTTTTTTTTATTTTCAGGTAGCCTTTACATTTGTTGTTTTGTGAAACAAAAGTACAGTGTCTAAGTCAAGACTTAGTTTTGATTTTCATAACTCATTTACTTTCCACTGGAATCATAACTAGAATAAAACTGAATAACTGAATAAAACCAAGAGGCAGTGCATATGAAAAGCTCCATTTTCATAATGGCAGCTGTGGCTATTTTTCAAAAAGTCGCTTTTTGGGTAAAAAAAAAACCATGGTCAAGATGGGGATCTTTCGACAGAAATGCCCCATTTCGAAAGATCCTGCATCCCTCAAAAATGAGGTTTACAGAATCTTTCGAAATGGGGCATTTCTGTTGAAAGATCCCCATCTTGACCATGTTTTTTTTTTTTCCGAAAAGTAGCTTTAAAAAAAAGAAAAGCTGCCGCCACCATTATGCAAATGAAGCATGGGAAATTCAAATCCTGGATTCATTTACAATTTTGGTGTGTCTAATTTACATTCCTTTATCAAAAAAGGGATGTAGTTTAGACATACCCTATGTGCATGCATTTACCTGTGTCCCCACCACTGTTATGTGACATTACTGCTACTGTTTCTGGGGTGATAGCCCAGGTTTCTGTGTGGCCAGGAGGAGACTCTAGGAAGCAACATGCTGTGTCTTCTGAAGGCAGAGGACATTACCAACACATTTTCCAGTGACCTTTCCTGATCATGTCTCTTCTTCTTGCTGTTTCCTGCAAAAGAGCACACAAGACATGAAGTGCTGGGACGATGAGTTTGGGTTTTGTTTCTGCTCTTTATTGTGAGACAAATGTTTATGCAGTAAAATAGGCAATTGGCAAAATACTGAATGGATTTTGGGGAGAACTTTCTGACATATTAGTACCTGCATTCATTTAACTATATCATGGTATGCTCTTGGATGACTTGTTGCTTCTGGAGCAGGAAAGCCAGCATGATGAGATGACCAGCAGATTTCAGAACTTGCAAATGAAGAACCAGGTCATCATGGACATGTCAAACAAAACCATCAGTTCCGTATGATGCTTCTGGAGCAGAAGTGGACAGTGTTACATCCATGTATGGATTTTTTCCATCTACGTGTGGAATAATTTTATGTTGCACTAAGACATATGCGAATGTGCAAGACCAGTAGAAACACAAAGCTTAGCCGTGGGCACTCTGCTAAATCATCTGGACAGCATTTGAATTTCTCCAGAGAGGCCACACAAGTGTGCAGCTTACAGGGAACTTTGATGACATGTCTACACAGCAGGGCTAAAGCCGAAATAAGCTATGCAACTTGAGCTATGACAATTGTCAAATTATTATATGTCAAATTATTTTGGCTTTTGGCTCTTTTTACATAGCAGAAAGTCTGAGAAAGAGCACTCGTCCTCCGACTTCCCTTATTCCCCATAAAAAGAGGGTTACAGGAGTCAGAGTGAGAAGTCCTCCATCTCGACATTATTTTGACATTATGTCACAATAACTGTTTGTAGTATCGTCGTGGACTACGTTATTTTGGAATAACTCCGAATAACACTGCTGTGTAGATGTATCCTGAAAGTGAGTAGCTATTGCCTTGTGGAAGGTCTGTTGCAATCCGCTGTGGGATTGGAAAGTCAACTGTCAGGGTTGTGGTTATGTAGGTTTATGAGACAATTAATTAATGTTGTGATCTCCCCAAGCATGGTTGCCATAAGAAAAATTCCAGAAATAATAGCTTAATCTGACAGGACATGTTTTTTGAAATATGAAGGCACCATCAAAAGGATCTGAACCCCAGAACTTTGTCCCTCCACCTAGAGGAATTGAGTGTCTCTATTCACTTCGTTCATTTTGCAAACCTCTGTGGGTCATGCAAATAAAAATGTGGGATATGCTGAGGAGATCAGGACTGTACTTGAAGGAGCAAGAAGGGGCTTAGTTCCTGGGGAATTATCTTGTTCTACACAGTCTGCCTGTTCCACTGTTATTTTTGGGGACCCTACATACCAGCTCCTAACTTGGTTCATAAAACCAAGCCATTTTATTTACCTATTTTCTGTGTTGTAGATGTCTGCTGAATTGAGATCTTGTATTGCTTTCTGTAAGCTCCTGTTTGTAAGTGGGTCTGGCCCACAAAAGCTCATCACCTATTAAACCATCTTGTTAGTCTTTAAAGTGCTACACAGTCCTATTTTTTGTTTCAGCTGCACCAGACTAACACGGCTACATTTCTACCACTGTTACTAGCTGCACTTTTCCTATCCCTCTCATGAATCATTGGGACATCATACCATTGCATGTGTTGTGAATTAAGGGCCCACTCCCAGACCTGAAAATATCCACCTCCTCCTCCTTCACTGTTCTCTTCCATTCTGGATACTTAGAATACATGTAAGCCAGAGCTCAAACAAAAATGTTGAGCTTTAGGGTGGAAGGTTCACCACCCATACTTGCTTGGAGCTGTAGGGGGCTCATGGTGACTGAAGGACCTGCCTGAGAGGGCTGAATTCATGACCTCTATGACAAAATTGTAGCCTTACTATAGAGGTGCCAGATATAAGGACAGTGGGAGAGAATTCACTGGGATAGCTGCATGCAACCAGTCTACCTTGTTTTACTCAGAGTTGCATGAGGAAGGAAGGAAAGGGCCAGTGTCAATGCTATATGGAATGCAGCCATGTGAGGACCTAGATGGAGGGAGAAGGAAAGAAAGAAAAAGTTGGAGTGGATGTTTGGGTTCTATCCTTCTGCCCATTCACATTTTTTCCGGGGGGTGTGGGGAACGGTGCACTTTTAAATTTCTAGAATATTTTTTACTTAGGCTATGTCTTCACTGGGAAGGTTTGGTGACAAAAGTGTTGTCGACATGCAAAAGTCACCTGATAGAGCAAAGCAAAGCTAGCATCCTGTCAACAGATAGAGCAAAGCAATGCTGGTAAGCATCCCTGAGCTTCTTGGGATTACTTCCTAGCTCTTTGTATCCTTTGGTATATATGGTTTATATTGTATCCTTTGGTATATATGGTTGTGACTACTTTCTTCCACTATTTGATCTGAGGAAGTGGGTCTGGCCCACGAAAGCTCATCACCTATTAAACCATCTTGTTAGTCTTTAAAGTGCTACATTGTCCTGCATTTTGCTTCAACTACCCCAGACTAACACGGCTACATTTCTATCACTTTCCTAGCTCTGTGAGCTCTCCATATTAAGGAAGATCACAGCAGTCTCTCCAGCCTTCCCTCTGAAGCAGCACTCTGCCTGCCACTGTGTTCCTTGTGCAGGGCAGAACAGAGGTACTCCAGTGATGTGTTCTTTGTTCCCCCAACAGAGCAGCTCACTCAGCTGTTAGATACTTCTCAGAGCTTTGAAAGGGGAGGGGAGCATGTCTACAGGGCAACAAAGATCACAAAATATTGAGCTTAGCCATCAGGGCAGGCAATGTGGGATACTGGCGGAACAGTTCTCTCAACGAAACTGATCAGCAGAGTCCACACTGGCTCTTTGTTGACAATAAATGGAGGGGAAAAGACAAAGGTCTCTTGCAGGAATGGAAGTTTTTTGTCACCAAAACTGGGTGTTTTCTGTGACAAAAGTCACATTGCAGTGTAAACACTCTCACTGTTTTTTGCCAAAGGCAGTTTTAGGTGACAAAAATGTGCCGATGTAGACAAGCCCTTAGAGAAGCTCACTTTGCTTTGTGATTTTTTTTCTGCCAATAATAAACTAACAGACTTCAATGCTAGGATATCATATGATCAGTTTCTCACTGAATGCTGTATCCATTTTTTTTTTTTTGCTAGGGGCAAACTATATATGTTTTTACTAACACGAACCACAATGCAATCCAATCCATACAGTATGTCTGCCAAAATCATAATGGCACTAAAATTTTGTTTTCTCATAGCGCCAGCCTTCTTTCATGGTGTGCAATCTTTCTTCAGAGGCACATTGATACCATATTAATTTATTTTATATTTAAATTAAAGTGATGGCGGATCATTTCCCATGTGGGCTAAGGAAAATACTTTCATGTCAGTGAGCAGCGTGCAATGTGTATCCTAAGAACCTGAAATGAGAGGGAATCAGAAATCCTACTTAATTATTTATGTTGGCCCTCAATTATCATTTAGCTGTAGTATCTCTTTTTTCTGTCTGTAAATGGAGAAAGGGCTTCAAAATTCATTTGCATTTAACTCAGCTCATTTCCATCTTTCTGTCCACATTTTTTATGAAAGTTTGATTCTCTAGATAAGCAAATGCAACTGATCTGTCATATTACTTTCTAAGTATAAACTATGAGAGAAAGCCTTATGTTTAATGGATTATACTGCTTCCCACCTGTCCCCTTTTAATGTCTGATATTTCACAGGAACATATTTTTCAGTGGGGCATTGCTTTATCAGGTGCAGTCTAGATTATTTAGTATACATTTATGTTATATATTTATATATAAACTATTTGTTCTTTGGTCTGAAAAGGGGGAGGAAGAGGTTAAAGATTACTACAAGGTGAGGGGAATGAGGTTTACCTGGGTGGCCGACAAATGCCTTTGATGTCGACACCCACGCGTCCAGACTACTGCATTGAGCCGACAAACAGCTGATCGGCTCAGCGCAGCAGCCATGTAAATTTAAATGAAGCGGCGATTATTTAAATCGCCGCTTCATTTTCCTATGCCTGGTAGCCTCTTCTACATGCCTCTGTCGCCAGAGGCATGTAGTCTAGACGTAGCCTATGATTTTCATTAGCAAGTCTGAACAATATGAATACATGTAATGACAATCCCATTCATCAGGCCTGCTGAAGGGGAAGTGGGGCAAAAGGGGGCAGTTGCTCCAGGGTCCAGTGATTCAAAGAAGCCTCAGTAGCAGCAGGAGGAGCCCTGGGTCCTTTAAATCAACAATCAAAGCACCATGCAATGTTCTCCAGGTGACTCTGAGAGTTGTGGGGGAAGGTGCCATGCTCTGGGTGGCATAGAGGACTGGATGTCCCTATCCCTGCCCCTTCCAGGAGTGCAGAGCACCCCCCACCCCAACTTGTCCAGAGGCTCATAGAGCCTGTTGCACCCCAGTCATTGGCCTTTGTTGGGCATTAAACTAGGACTTCCAGAATTAAATCCTCATGTTAAATAAGAATATTGATATAAGAGATATCACAGCAATTATCTGGGCTGTCCGCTGCCCGCATGTCTCTGCAGACCAGGGAGACGGGGAGCAAAGCAGAGCAAAGCCGCGGAGCCCGAGGGCAGCAGGACAGCCATGGCACGTCTGGGCTGTCCCGCTGCCCCCGTGCTCCGCGGCTTTGCTCCGGACGCCTGTGGTACAGCAGCTGGGGTGCTGTTGGTTGGTCCCGTAGCGCCACTCTGGGCGTTACTGGACCAACCCGGCAGCACCCCAGCTGCTCTGCCCCAGGCGTCCTGATTCAGCCACTGCTGGTCAGTTTCAGCAGCGGCTGAATCTGGACGCCAGTTCCGACTTACATACAGATTCAACTTAAGAACAAACCTACATTCCCTATCTTGTACGTAACCCGGGGACTGCCTGTAATACCAGGGTTCAAAATATATCAGAAGGACAGAATATTACATTTTATTGTGTTATGGTCAGTATTAGCAAGTGATTCAGCTTAATTTCAGAAAGGGGAATTACAGAAAAATGAAGATGTTAGTTAAGCAGAAATTAAAAGATTGAGTGCCAAAAGTGAAATCCCTGCAAGCTGCACTAAAATTTCTTAAAGACAACATAATAGAGGCTCCACTTAAATGTATATCCACATTAAAACATAATAAAAGGGCCAAAAAACTGCCATCATGGCTAAGCAGCAAAGTAAGAGAAGAAGTGTGAGGCAAAAAGGCACCCTTTAAAAATTGGAAGTTAATCCTATTGGGGAAAATAGAAGCACAAAATCTGTCAAGTTAATGTAAAAATGTAATTGGGAAGGGCAAAAAAGAATTTGAAGAACAGTTAGCCAAAGACTCAAATTGTAGTAACAAATTTTTTTAAGTGCATCAGAAACAGAAAGCCTGTGAAACACTGGATGATGAAGATGCTAAAGAAACACTAAGGTCACCATAAATAAACTAAATGAATTACAGTGTGAAGGAGATTCCCAAGCTGGATCCGTTCTTTCTAGATGACAGATCTGAGGAATTGTCCCAGAGGACTGAACAGTGCATAATACACATTTTTGAGGGGAGAGGGATTTTGGGACTTGGAATGTGGTGGCATCACCCTTTAATTGGTAACCAAGACTTGGGGAAGCCAGAGTGTGACTGGAATGTGATGGCAGGCTGAAATTATAACCAGACACTCTGATCTGATCTACATTCTATTTGTGGGGCGACTCAGCTGGGAGCTACAGCAGCAAAGCACTGTAAGCAGTTCAGTTTGATTCAACCCCTCACTAGTCTGGATTGCACCCCAGAAGGTCACAGAGAGCATAAGGGTCCATTTGAAGGTCACATAAGTGCTTTGGGGGAAAAAACAGGATTCTTGATTTGCTGACTCCCAGGTCTGTTCTTTAAGCAAATGACTGTCGTCCTTCCTCTAATTTATCTTATGTTTTGAAGGGCAACTTGGCCAAAGATGTTAGTTTTGAGAGTTCAGCATTCTATTGCTGAATATATGGAAACTTGATTAAAGTGTTGTTTTTTGCCACAAGATCTCAGTGCTTGAATTTAAAGTTAACTTTTCAACCTCTGATAGCAGCAGTAGATTTTTCCCTTCTCACTATCTACTTGCTATGGGCCTCATTCCGGCTCCCTTGAAACCTGGCAAAAATCCCATTGACTTCAGTGAGATTAGGAGCAAGCCCTGTATGTAGTTTAAAAAAATATTAATATCTTGCCTTGTATAGTATCGTCTATTCCCCAAAGTCCCACAGTGTGGGGTTTTTTTTCAATAAAATTGCACGTTAAAGGAGTACAGACAGAGCAATATGATGACCCACAAGCTGAAAAGGATTAAATTGTTATATGGTCATTCCAGTGTAATAGCATTCACAGCTTGTAATTTATAATGGCTTCTGGTATCACTATCCCTAATAAAAAAACGATTATCTTCTCTTCTGAGCACACAATAACTGTGCAGACCAGGATATAGTCTTGCAGTCCTTCTGTGAAATGGTGGGACCCCCCCTCATATTCCCTTTGAATTAAATGAGCAGCTGGGGGTGCCTTGCTGTTTCTGCTGTGTATAGTGGTATGGTCTCTCAGTCAGAATTATGTATCTTTGGGTATGTCTATGCTACAGCGCTAATTCGAACTAATTTAGTTCGAATTAGTTAATTCGAACTAACCTAATTCGAACTAACGCATACAGACTAAAAAACTAGTTCGAATTAGCGTTTTGCTAATTCAAACTAGCATGTCCACATTAAGTGGACCCTGAACCGGGGTTAAGGATGGACGGAAGCAGTGCCGGCAGGGCATCAGATGAGGACTTAGAGCGTGGAGATGCTGTCTCAGGCTAGCTGAGGGCTGTGCTTAAAGGGACTTGACCCCCAGCCCGGACAGACCGTTCTCAGGGGTGCCCCACTTGCACAGCAGTCCTGGCTTGGATTGCCCGGAGTACCCACACTGGGCACATCACAGCACTCGGCCATCAGACCGGCTGCACTTGCCGCAGGCTGCCATCTGGGGAGAGGGGGCAATTGGGGGGCTGCAAGAGCGGTTCCACCCCCAGAAGCCCGCAGAGCCAGCCCAGTCCTCCCCATCGGGAGCTCGTACCCCATTCCTCCCTCACCTCCTTCCACTTACTCCTCCCTAGCCCCCCTTCCTGATGTACAAAATAAAGGACAATTGTGTTCAAAAATAGAATCTTTCTTTATTGAACAAAACTGGGGGAGATTGGGAAAAGGAGGTGGGAGAGGGGAAGAGAGAGGGTGGGAGAGGGGAGGGCAACTACAATGATCGGGGTTTGGAACAGGTCCCATATGAAGAGAGGCTAAACAGACTGGGACTTTTCAGCTTAGAAAAGAGGAGATGGAGGGGGAATATGATAGAGGTCTATAAAAGCATGAGTGGGGTGGAGAGGGTGCATTCAGAAAAGTTCTTCATTAGTTCCCATAATAGAAGGACTAGAGGACACCAAAGGAAAGGAATGGGTAGCAGGCTTCTAACTAGTAACAGAAAGTTGTTCTTCACAAAGCAAAGAGTCAACCTGTGGAACTCCTTGCTGCAGGAGGCTGTGTAGGCTAGAACTAGAACAGAGTTTAAAGAGAAGTGAGATAAAGTCATGGAGGTTGGGTCCATGGAGTGGTATTAGCCAGGGGGTAGGAGTGGTGTCCCTGCCCAAAGTTTGTGGAAGGCTGGAGAGGGATGGCACGAGACAAATGGCTTGGTCACTGTCTTCGGTCCATCCCCTCCAGGGTCCCTAGGGTTGGTCGCTGTCGGCAGACAGGCTACTGGGCTAGATGGACCTTTGGTCTGACCCAGTACGGCCATTGTAAGCTCAGGGCTCACGGTCGGGGGGTCTCAGTGGACCACCTTGATTTTCATGCACACCTGCTCCTGGGTGGCCAGGCTGGCAGCTCTTGTGCCCTAGACGGCCACTTTCCTGTGCCTAGTGCAGAGGTCGTGGACGAGGTCCATGATGTCCACACTAGACCAAGCGGGTGCCCGCCTCTTGCGGTCCTGGGCAAGCTCCCGGGAGCCGCCAGCCTGGTCCCGGGAAAAGGGGGAGGGCTGGGGGGCATCAGGTGGCTGGCTCGAGCCGTGCCAGGTGCAGGGTCTGCTAGCTGGGTGCTGGCAGTCTTGCACCTGGCACGGGCACCGTAGCCAGCCCGTGCCCCTTTAAGGGGTCGGGGGCCGGGAGGGGGGCATACGAGTTTCCCTGGTGTTGGCCAGAGTGGCCACCAGGGTAAGCTGGGGAGGGCTAGCCTCCCACTAGTTCGAATTAAGGGGCTACACACCCCTTAATTCGAACTAGTAATTTCGAACTAGGCTTAGTCCTCGTAGAATGAGGTTTACCTAGTTCAAACTAAGCGCTCCGCTAGTTCAAATTAAGTTCGAACTAGCGGAGCGCTAGTGTAGTGCCTATGAAAGTTAATTCGAACTAACGTCCATTAATTCGAATTAACTTTGTAGTGTAGACATACCCTCTGTGAGTCTGACTTCCATAAGCTTCTTAGAAACTTATGGTATATTTGAAAGCTTATGTTTATAGGAGCTGAATGCATTCTCCGAATGCATTGCAAAACCTAAAGGTAGATTTAGTTGGTGCAATGACTTTTATTGAAGGATAAGTGTAAAAATCTAAGGAAGAATAAAATAAATATGAAAGAATAATCTTTAAAGGTTTGGCTTAAAGAACAAACTCCGTACGTTTTAGTCATTTATCCAAACATCTAAACTTCTTGGGTTTGCAAAACTGAACTGTTAATCTTGTGGGCCTTTCTCATGGACTTTTTGGCATTTCCATTTCTGGTTCTAAACAAAACCAGAAAGTACAGAGGTGGAATCAGTGTTTTCCCCAGGAATTGAAATTAGGCGGGGGATGTTTGAATTTACAGGGGTGTGTGTGCCGGGGCCGATGAGGGGTGAGACCGTGAGGGTGGGCTATATGGCACCATAGTAAAAACTGAAAAATGTTTCATGGCCATTTTATTAGATTTAACTGATGTTTTAAAATCACACAAATTAAAGTTGGCTACTCAAGCCTTCTATGAAGCACTATGTCTACATCCTTCTTGGTTTCTTGTTATAATTTTGCACAACTCTGTTAATGAGTTTCTTGAATGGAATGCGTTCATCTTCGGTGGCTTCTCGTGTGTAAGGTACTTCCATTCCTTCAGTCGATATGCTCATTAGTTCATTCACATGATCAGGCAGAAGGAGACTTCTTTCAGAACACAAAATTGTATTCAGTGATGAAAAAGAATGCTCAACTGTAGCTGTTGTGACTGTGAGTAGCAAGAGATGAATTCCTGCTTCTTTCATCCCAGGAAACGTAGCACAAAGATCCGGTCGAGCCACTAGTGATGATAAAAAAGAAATTGAAGTCAAATCTTCATTCATTCGTCGTATGATATTCCACTCTGTGTTCAAATTCTCTATTCTGACCTGAGCACGTGGCAGCCCCATTGCTGGTAGTGCCTCACTCCACTCAACTGATGGTGTTTTATAGGACAGGCATCTGTAAAAGCTACGTAGAAGTTGAGTAGAATCTAGAAGTCGTTGTTGTAGACTTTTAAGAATCAAGTCCGTGTACTTTTTCAGTTGTCTTAACACTTCTTGTCCTCTTCACTTAAGGATTCAACATAAATGCCTTTATTAGTCAACTTCTGGACTGAAATCTTTGCTTCTTCCAGTACTTTTTCAATGGCTAGTTCTCTGATTGATCCAAATGTAGCTTCTAGTGCTGTACAAAGATCTACTACTGTTGTAGCAGATGCCTGGATGGCATTGTTTAATGATCCAAGTGGTTTCAACAATAGATTTACGAGAGAGAGAATAGCAATAGTCTTCTCTGAATGTAGTAGCAAAAGTAATCCACCAGCCTCACTATTTAGATCCATCCCATCTTGGTAGATACTTTCCAAAGCCAATCGTAACGGCTGGAGTAATTTTAAGACAACACCCAAGGATCGCTCATGAGAAAACCAGCAAAGCTTGTACTCTACCATGTCTTCCAGAGAAGTTTACAGCTTCATCAAATGCACAAACAACCATCTGTTTGTTATCCAATTGAAAAGCATTTAACTCTTCTAAGATGTGGGTTGTCACAGATGCAGCTGATGTGCTTTCTATAACTTGAACATCTAGAAATGCATCTACTGGCCTACCACTGACATCAAGATAATGTACACAATGATTTAATACTTGATGCCCATTTGCATCGGTGCATTCATCAGCCATGTATGCAAATTATTTGAATGTGGTGAGAGAGTTTTTCACTTTTTCAACTGTTGAGTCTTTCACTCTGCACCACATGCTTCTAGCCAGTCAGTTGAGTTTCTTGCAGAAAGATAGTGAGCATTTGCTAGTCTTGTTCGGAACTAGTGTTCAACTTCAGGATGAACAAGTGACAATGCACTTAACGTTGGCCTCCAGTTTGTAGTGTGTGGTATCTCTTGCTTAAATAGAAAGTATGATGCCACAGCCATGTTTGTTCGCATGAACTGTGTTGTGTCTCCAGCATTCTTAACAGCCTCATTAAGTACTTCTAAAATTGGCTTTGAAAGTGGGCTTATAAGGCTTTCTGCATGTTGATGCAGTCCAGAGGCCTGGTGTTTTGCTGCCTTTTCACAAAGTTTGTCAGCATTGGCTTTGCTGATCGGTCTGACAAACCAAGCTCCTCCACTTTTACCAGTTATAGCATTGGAAAGCTTTCCTTCTTCGTAAGCTTTTTTGCAAGAGGTGCACCAGTAGCCATCTTTTGTAACTTCCATAAATGGGAACACTTTGATTGACCTCTCAAGATAGCAACGATGTGAAATAACAACCTTGGCAAATAATGCATTTTAAAAATCTTGACCTACTAGGAAATACATTTATATAAGTTTCCATTCCCAATCACAAATCTAGCATTCTGGAGCAAAGTCATTAAAATATAGTCCAACAAACAAATGTTTATTTAACGTACCCCTCATTTTCCTCTCCACCTCAACCTACTCACCGGTGTTGTCCTTGGTCAGTGGAGACTCAGAGTTCAGAGGTGCTTTCATGTGAGTACACCTCCCAGGTGGGGGCAAGAAGGCACCTGGCTTGTTCCTCCATCTGCTCACTGTTCGCTCTGGCCACTGTTCATTGTGCCACCGTTCACTCCATTGCTCTGGTGCCAATGGCTCTGCGCCGTCACCTTCTGCTGCCACCTGCCACTGTGACCTCTGCGAGTTGGTCTCTTGAGGTTCCACCCAGCTCTCAGTGATTTCAGCTGAGCTCTCAGTGGGAGAACCTCATTGCTAGTGCAGCCTGGGCTGTCTCTTACACAAAAGCACTGTACCCGCAGGAACACTGTCCCCACAGCAGGACTAAGCACTTTGACCTGATTATCAGTGATTTCCGTGCGGAAAAAAAGTGGCAGCCATTTTTATGCTAATGAAGCGGGGGAGATTTAAATCCCCGCTTCATTAGCAATTGCGATACGTCTAATTTACATCCCTTTTTCGAAAAAGGGATGTAGTCTAGACGTAGCCGTTAAGTATAGTTCTACTGCCCTTTACTCATACAATAAGAACAACATTTCATCCTCCCTCCCTCCCCTTGCATTCAAATGATTTGTAACACAACCCCAGCCAAAATCTATCACTTTGACAACACAGCTCTGTTTGCTGGGTACCTAGATAGATTAGGTGTGAGTGTAAATACAGTCTGGTCCTGAAGCCTTTTCCCCCAGCTCCCAGCTCATCACTAGCTGTCAAGGAGTGCTCATTTTGACTTTGTTTACAAATCATAATTTGAAATTATTAGGTTGGCCAACATCACCAAAATGAATGCACTGACATTGTCATAAAAAACAATAGCTGTATAAGGAAGCTAGTCTATGTTCATACTTTTCAAATCTATTATAGTTTTTCAGATACACATATTTTATCATACACTGTATATGCTTTTGAAGTGTGTATTAATGTTTCAATTTCAATTCAAATGTCCAAACAATCACTAAATTGGCATATAACTAGTTCACAAAACTGGGGGGAGGAGTGTTGGGGAAATTCAGGGGGAGTGTAGTGAAATCCCTGGGTGGAATGCAATATGGAAAAATGGTCACATTTTATTTTAAGGGTACATTTGTGAATACTTATAATAAATGATGAATAGCTATCTTAATAAATAGTTAACCATCAAAATGATAGAAATGTAGATCTGGAAGGGACCTTGACAGGTCATCTTATTAGTCTCCCACATTGAGGCAGGACTAATATCTATAATTGTAATCCAAAAGGTCAATAGGTTGTTTATTACTATGGCACATAACATTTATATCCCTTTCCACATGTATGCTTATAACCATATATTCCTCATGTATGTAACATATAACACCGATTAGTCATTTATTACCACTGTATGATCTATTTATCCATTAACCCTTTTTTATAAGGAGTTGGACAGACTCCTCCTCCTCCACTGTCAACAGCCCCTTAATGGCACTTTGGAGTGCACAGAGTTGGCAGAAAGAAGAGTTAACCCAGAGATCTTGCTTCATTTAGTGGTCCGCTTCCTGTACTAAGCTGGTGACCATGCATTTCTGTCTGCAGAAGAAAGACAGAGATTTATCGGACCTATACTAAATAGTATTCTAGACATATACAATGCAAAGACATTTATTGCTTCTCATTATTTTCCTTTTGTTATAATTTTAAATCTGAATGATGGCTTAGCAAAAAACAAACAAAAAAAAATTACTGTACATAGCTTATTCACTTTCTAAGGGCAGCCTCAGGACAAAGTGGGGTTTTTTTGCTCTTGTTCCTTGGCAGATAACTTGCACAGTGCAAAACTGCATTCAATCCATCTGGGATTTCTCACTGTTCTCAGAGTTGCATTCATGACATCCTGAGAACAGAAAATGTGAGGAAGTGTTATCTTAAGGCTAGTCAGGGCAGGGCAACGTGCAGGGGGACATATGCCTCACTAGTCTAGAAGGACTTGGGAGGGAGAGAGGGGGGCAGTTGCAGGCACATGGGGTTGCTAGCAGCAACAGGGGAAATGGAGCAATGCAGCCCCAGATTGCTTTGCTCTCTCGGTGTGTTGCTTGGGGGAGGGGCAGGACTGCCCCCACACTCACCGGTGGGATGCTTAGTACTGTGGCTAGGGAAGCAGAGAGAACTGGCGCCATGTTGCTCTGCTTCCCCCACTGTTTCTGGTGAGTGCAGTGGGGCAGACCCCCTTCCCCACCCCCAGCCCTGCTAGTCCTCCAGGCCACATCACTTAGGCTAGAGGGTTAGGGAAAGAGACAGAATGACGGTGGAGTCTGGGACAATGGGGGCTGGTCCTGGTCCTTCCCTAGGCTGTGTGAGGGAATCACATGGCCAGAGGCCCTCCCTCCCCCATGTTTCCTCTTGCCAGTCACCTCCGAGGCTAATGAAATTGCATCTTCTGGATTCTAATAATCCCAGCTCTTTCACTGGCTCACAGTATAGCCATGGGCAGATTCTTCAGCTATCCCTGCCTCAGTTTACCCAATTGAAAGTGAACATATTAGCATTTATTGGCTGTATCTTACAGGTTTGTCATAAGACTTCAGTGAGTTTCTTCCTGTTTGTTTCCATCCATTATACTGATTGAAGGGGAGAAAAACCTCAGAAAACTCTTCAGCAGTGCAGTGCAAAGGAATGTGCATGGAAGGCTTCCTGACAAAATAATTATTATTTATCATTTCATTTATTGGTAGCTGAAGGGGTGTGGTAGTTGGCCCAGGTCACTGCACAGTCTCCCTCAATGAAATTGTGGCCTGCAAACAGAACCAGCCTAAGGTACTGAGCGGAAGCCTGACGTTCCCGATTGTAAGGGACACTGCGCGGTGCTGCCGGGCCACGCGGGGGTAGGGCTGCGCATGCACCGCACACCCGGGTCCCAGGGTACAGGAATGAGCCGCCGGCTCTGCCTGCAAATAAGCTGTGGAGTAAAGAAGGTGACTGACTGAGTTACCTCTGGTATCCGAATGGTTTAGGAGGACTCTTTGGCACAGCAAATATTACCATAGCTGAAGGCCCATGCTGTCATATGGGTGTAATTCATGGCAAAATGTCTGAACTCATTGAGCCTGGTGATATTCAAAACATAATGAGCTTCCAGCCATGCATGCCGCTGTTTCCATTTCTTTATGCTGACTCCACAGGCTTCTGTGTGACACAATGACAATACCAATCCTGGAATTTTATTGTACAGATTCCTTATTTGTAAAATCAGTGCATCAAAACTGGGATGATTCAGGGAGGCCGAGTGGCTGATTGGGAAGCAACATTTGTATTATTTGTTAACCAAAAATGATATAGGGAACTCTCTTGGTTTTTAAGCTTCAGCACTGAAAAATCTTTCTTTTCAAGTATTTGCCATATGTATACAGAGAATAATTGCTTGGAATTGGTTTTAATATTATGGCAAATAAGTTGTCATGAATTTTGCATTTTTACGATGATTCTTGGGTATTTTCTTTCTGATACGGAGACAGAATTATTTACATATTTATGCAATCTATCGTCACAAAATAAACATGCTGCCGTGCCATAGTTCATTTATGGTAGCCTTCAAAAGAAAAGAATGTAGTACAGGCAGTCCCCGCGTTACGTACAAGATAGGGACTGTAGGTTTGTTCTTAAGTTGAATTTGTATGTAAATCGGAACTGGTACATATTGTAGGGGAAACTCCAGCCAAACATTTCTTCAGAGCTCAGTTTTATTTTCCCACACCTCACTTCCCTCAGTCCTTTATTCTGAAGCTGAGGTGTCTGCTGAGAAAAGCCGCTCTGTGTCTCCCTGGTCTGCTGGGGGAGGGGCGCTAGTTTCGCTTCTCCCTGGTCTGCTGGGGGGAAGCAGCTAGTGCAGGGTTGCCTCACCCCGTTTGTAAGTAGGGATCCGATGTAAGTCGGATCCATGTAACCCGGGGACTGCCTGTATATAAGATGCAGCTTTCATATTGATGCACATATTCTTTGAACATGGAAAGTGCTATCTAAAACTAAGTATTTTGAAAAGCCTGTATATTACTAAGTACTCTGAAAACTCTGGTCTCTGGTGTCTCAGATTAGGAACCCAAAATTAGTGGATTTTTCTGACACTAATTTCTCTGTGCCTCAATTGTTTATCTGTACAATGACAAAAGTAACATTCCCTGACCCAACAGGGATGTTGCAAAAATAAATTGAGCATTTGTGAAGCACTCAGATACTGTAGTGTTGAATACCATAGAAAAACCCCATGCAGAAATAAATAATTCTGCTTTGAGAGCATGGTTTGAGCAGCCTGCAGCATTTAAGGCGTGGGTCAACTTTGAATGGCAAAGTGAAAACAAAATATTGAATAGCTGCTTACTTAACTGAGCCCTGTCCATCCTGTATATTGAATGAGGCAGAGGTTTTATGGAAAAAATAGTATGTGATATAGTAATTAAAGACTGTGTCATAACGTGCGCACAAGAGGGGCCGAATTAATTCTGACAATTCCTAATTTTTTTAATCTTAACTTTGCAGCCTTCGTGTTGTGTATATGTACTGAGCATACAAACTAGAGCAGCCCAAGTGTGACATTTCAGTGTTTTTAATGAAGTCCAGCAGGTATGCAGTAGTTGAATAGTACAATCAGAATAGCCATGTGCATATCCTTTAGCATATTAATAACTACAAGAAAGCATAGGAGCTCTGAAATCCATAATACAGGTTGAATCTCTCAATTGGGCCTCTCTGTTCTGACAACATCCATGGTCCAGTAGGACCATGGATGTTGCTGGATCAGAGAAGCCTGGTGGAGGGCCAGAGGCAGGAGCTCTGTGGGGGCTGGAAACCCAGCCAGGTTGGCTGCAGAGAGGCCAGCGGCTGGGAGCCCTGCTGTGAGGAAACTGGCTCAGCCAATGGCAGGGCGGCCACAATGACAGCAGTCTCCGGCAGGGCAGCAGTCTGCTATGGTGGGGGCAGGAGCTCTGATGATGGAGCCAGTGCTGCCCTGGTAGGACTGGCAGGGTCAGGAACCCTGTTGGCTGTGCAGTGGTCTGCTACAGGGGCTGGGAATCCTGGTGGCGGGGCAATGGTTTGCTGCGGTGAAGCTGAGAGCCCCAGCAGCAGGACCATGGGCTGCCGTGGCAGAGGAGCAGGATTGGTCACATGTGGGGAGCTGGCCAGGAGGTGAGGCAAGGACTGGAGCTGGACTGGTGGCGGGGGTAGGGGACTTTCCTCGTTGGGCAAAATCTCTCCTTTTGGACCACTCCGGTCCCAACGGTGCTGGACCAGGGAGGTCCAACCAGTACTCGTGTGTTTCTTACAAATTAACTGCTTCATTGTGATATGTGAAATAACATATGTACAAAATTGTTTCATATATTTGGCATGCCTCATATGATGATGCTATGGTAGTACAAAATATGCACTTCAGTTAGGAGAGTAGCCCTTATTCAGGAAGATACTTAACTTTAAAAGCCTGTTTAAATCATTCCCTATATAGCAAAGCTTTTTTATTATTGAAGTCAATGGGACATAAGCATGTGCTTAACTTTAAGTATGTATTTAAGTACTTTGCAAGTCAAAAACAATTGAGTGTTTTACCTAATAATGAGATTTACAAAAGAATTAAGTCAATTTACCTACAAATGGGCAAATAAAATGTCAGAGGTCTGAGGTGAAGCAATTTGTAGGCAAGAGGCAGGAATATTCAAAGGGCATCTTGTCCCAAGAGTCTCACTCTATAATAAGTGGACTGCTCCTGTGTAAAAAGGTTAACTACTCTTGGTATCGTCTCCTTCACATTAAGCCTCTGAGTGAATGGAAAATGAGAGCATTTTTAAAACAGTCCAAGTTGTTTATCAGTTCAGTTATGCCATGCTGAAGAACGACCACCTTCTTTTAGCTACACATTTTGGGGGCTGTGAAGGCTCACAGTGTATGGGAAAATCACAGAGAGCAAATTGGATAATGCATATACATTAGCTTTATCTTAAGGCCCAAATTGCCTATTTCATGTAATTATTCAACATAAAAGAGTGAATTATTACACAGTCTTTCAACGAGGGCACTCTGATTAAATGCTTTTCAACAAGGCAAAATTTAATTAATAGGGGACAGAATACAATTTGTGTACTGAGGAATGAATAAACATATGCTTTGACCGGTCTATCCTTAACTAAATAAATAATTAGACAATCAATGCTAGAGCAATGCGTGTCTAATGTTTAAATAACATATTTCTTTTTTATGTTGGTGAAGAACAAGTGGGCAGTAATGTAGAGGTTTAGACTTCAATTTTCTAAATTGTCCTCTAAGCTTGATACCTTCAGTTTTAAGCATACATGTTTTGAATACACAGCTCTGTCATTGCAAATTCTGGGCATCCCAAAATCTGCAAACAATGACTTTTGGTACTGTTCTCCAATCACAGACCACAAGGCCCAAGTCCATGAAGTGATTTGGATGCTGTGACTGAACATTATAATGAATATTTTCTCTATGTCTGGAAAATCATAGCAACAACACTGATCTACAAAACCTGCTTTGGAGGCTAGTGCTCCCAATATAATGAATGGGAAGAGAGAGGCACCTTAAAACGAGAGCCACAAAAGCTAGCATGCTCAGGTGGACAGCCACAGATAGTCAGAAGGGAGGCTGATGAGGGATTTGCCCTAAACCCTTTCTTTCTGTCCCTAGGGGTAAGTCTACACTACCCTCCTAGTTCAAACTAGGAGGGTAATGTAGGCATACCGCACTTGCAAATGAAGCCCGGGATTTGAATTTCCCGGGCTTCATTTGCATAAGCGGGGAGCCGCCATTTTTAAAATCCCGCTGGTTCGAATCCCGTGCAGCGTGGCTACACGGGGCACGAACTAGGTAGTTCGAACTAGGCTTCCTAGTTTGAACTACCGTTACTCCTCATTGCACGAGGAGTAACGGTAGTTCGAACTAGGGAGCCTAGTTCAAACTACCTAGTTCGTGCCCCGTGTAGCCGCGCTGCACGGGATTCGAACCAGCGGGGTTTTAAAAATGGCGGCTCCCCGCTTATGCAAATGAAGCCCGGGAAATTCAAATCCCGGGCTTCATTTGCAAGTGCGGTATGCCTACATTACCCCGCTAGTTCGAACTAGGAGGGTAGTGTAGACATACCCTAGGGTTCCCTCTGATGGATGACTAGCATAGATAAGTGGCCATAAACAGAAACTCCTCTTCTCGAGTCAGACAGCTTAGGCAGCTAGCTTAGGGTCGGTCTTGTGAGAAGGAGTGATAATAACTGCCTCACTACACAGCAGGAAGTAGTGGTGCCACCACTGTTTTCTTCCTTATAGCTTTTAACCTAGTGGCATGAGCAATCACCTGGGGTATGGGATACCCAGGTTCAATTCCATGTCATGGAGAAAAGGTTTGAATCGGGGTCCCATCTTTCAGGATTGTGAGCCACAGGATGCTCTGATGTGTCTCCTTCAATCTTTCCTGTTCGACTATATATAAATACTTAGATAGTCACAGAGAGAGAGAGAGAATGGCACTGCAGATTGGTGGTGGGAGAAGGTAGACACAGAGTTCATTTCTCCTGCTCCATCACTCTCTAATTTTTTATCTTAAATGGAGCAGCTTCAATACAAGAGATTGAATATCTCATAGTTCAGTAGTCAGAGCATGCTCATTGGAAGTGGGAGACCCATGTACAAATCCTTTTTCCTGGCACATGCAGAGAGTGTTGGTGGATGGAACCATAGTCTTTTCTATGCCTCGTGAGTGTGCTAATCATGGAAGTAAAAGTTATAAGCTGGGTGCTGCTGATAGGGTCTGTATTCAGTAGATGGTTTCTGAGCACATCGACTGTCATGGGCCCTGCTCACAAGACAGGTAGATAAACACCCAACAAACCTGCTTCATGGATTGCTCCTGAGCTTAGATGGGAGATAGGTATGTAGATGCCTAGACTGAGGCAGAAGTGTGCAAGCCCAGAGGCGGAAACTTAAGCACCAAGTAAATTTAGTTACTTGCAAGCTTTTATGGAAGTACAGGCAGTCCCCAGGTTACGTACACGATAGGGACTGTAGGTTTGTTCTTAAGTTGAATTTGTATGTAAGTCGGAACCGGCATCCAGATTCAGCCGCTGTTGAAACTGACCAGCAGCGGCTGAATCGGACACGCCTGCGGCAGAGCAGCTGGGGTGCTGCTGGGTTGGTCCAGTAGCGCCGCACCTCGGCGCGGTGGGACCAACCCGGCAGCCCCCCAGCTGCTCTACCGCAGGCGTCGGCGAGTAAAACCTGGTCTGCTGGGGGGAGGCACACTAGTTGCGCCCCCCCAGCAGACCAGGGAGACGCGGAGCGGCTTTTCTCGCCGCGGAGGACTCGGGCGGCGGGACCGCCGAGACGTGCCGCGGTTCCACCGCCCACATCCTCCACGGCGAGAAAAGCTGCTCCGCGTCTCCCTGGTCTGCTGGGCGGGGGCGCTAGCTCCGTGTCTCCCTGGTCTGCTGGGGGGAAGCACCCCCCACGCCGCCGGAGGTGGCGACAGTGGGGGAGGCACCCCACACTAGCGGGGCCCCCCCTGTTCGTATCTAGGGTTCCGACTTAAGTCGGACTGACGTAACCCGGGGACTGCCTGTATTGTGGATTACATGAAGCTTATACTGGGATGTAGGTACCTAAATCCCATGCTTAAGGACCTAAGTACCTTAGTGGAGTGGGACCTGACTGCTTTACAAAGATTTGTCCCAACAGTGGGTAGTAGTAACAAAGCTGCTGAAGTGAGCATAATGGAATTTGGGTTGATGCTGCTTTTCTTTTTGCAAGTACTGTACGTTCCTGTTGGATTGCATAAATGAAGGATTCTGAACAAATGAGCTTGTTAGAAGGCCAGTGGATTGGTGTTGCCTGGTACTTTACTTATTCTGGACTATGGGAACTTTGGTATTTTCTTAGGAATCCCATCATAGTGAATTTCACAGTCAATAGGATTAACCAAGTAATTTTGTTTGAAGGCTGACACTGGGTTACTATAATGACTGGTGGGCAATAATATCTATGTTCTTATTTTTTCTATCACAGATTGTAAGTGTTCATTTTATTCAACTCAAAGTCTTAAAGTGATTCAGACTAAAATTATCCAAATAGTTTAAGATAGGTGGCTTCTATGGGCACATAGCTACTATATAAAATGTCAAATGTTATGTTTGAAGAGGGTTTCATTTGATACATTCTATAGGAATGTCTCTTTATCAAAATGAAGATGTCAGAAGATCATTCTTTGACCGATCATCTAGTCCTAAAACGTGGAGGTAGAAGGAAGAAGAAAAAGTGGTGTGAAATTCATAAGTTTGAATTTATGTTTAATTGTGCTGAGGACAGAATTGACGGGTTTTGTTGCTATGGATTTGTACCAATTAACTATTTTATAGGATTTTTATATTAACTTCACATTTACAGAAAGTTACAGAGCTTTCACTTGGACAAAACAAATGTGGTCTTATGTATCAACTTTTTAGGATGGCAGGTGAAGGTGTCACAGGGTGATATGCAAAATATAAAATATCTTTAAATTTGTTAATTTAATTCCAAACCAATGCTAGCCAAGGATGAACTAATTCCAACCTGATTGAACAAAGTTGAAGGCCTTGACTTAGAACCTGCATTTGATTTATGAAAAAACGTTGGAGGAAAGGGCTATACATTCGAGTAAGTGAAGATCACAAAGTATAAGAATCAAGGGTAAGACTGAGAAGCCTTATCTTTCCACAAGCTACCTGCAGCAAAAATCACATTCCAGATTATGTGACAATGATCATCTTAAGGAGAGGAAGTCACGACATCAACAACCAGCCTGTGACTAGTTGCTCCTTGCACTCAAAGAAGGCTCACTAGTAAGAAGCAATGTGCTAGCGGAACATCACTCTTCAGCTCCTCATTAGCAGTTCCAGCTCGTACAGTATGAAACTCCAGAATACTGTGACATCTGAAGAATTTGTAACCCTCAGTTATCTTAAGTGTCTTCAATTTTCCATTTTTCTATTTTTGTCCAACCCTTCACCTGATAACATGCTGGCCTCAACTAGAACTTTTTGTTGAAGTCCAATTCAAATAGGAGGCTCCACCACTAGGCCCTAATTGGTAGAATACTGGAACTCTTGATTTGGCCAAATTTCCCTACTTGACCTTCTGTCCAACTGGGCTCCACCTGCTTTGGACTGCTCACTCAGTGTACCTGCTCTTTTCTCCTGATCCTGATCTCCTGGTTTCCTAACTGGCCTGGTTCCTGGTATTAGACTCACAGTTTCTGCCCTCTGGCCATCTCCTGACATCAGTTTCCTGGTCTGTTGTCCTGGCATGATTTCTGGTATCTGACTCTTGTTTTGTGATTTTTTTTTTTTTTTTTTTTTTTGGTACTGAACCCTGGTTGGCATAGGGACCTGGATCCCCACCATTTGCTAACTGCAATGCCAACAGCCTATATCCTGACCCTGACAATTGATTGTTTTGTTTGTAAACTTTTTTTGGTTCTTTGTTGTGATTTATAATCAAGAAGGTAGATGCCTTCTTAGAATTTGAATAAGGATTGGTTATTTTCGTTATTAATTAGATGATTTTACACTAACATGATTGTATCTCAATTTGATTTTCATTTGATTGTTGTAATGCTTTGTTTTTTCACTTTAATATCATTAATAGTAGCTTAATAAAATTTATAATATATTCTGAGTCACATTTCAGCAACATAGAAATCTTTCCCAGCCCTGTACACTTCTTTAATCTCCCTTGCTCTATCTTTACTTTCTCCATAAAGCTTGTCTTGCCATTTTGCAGCAGAAAATGTCATGAATATGGGGCAGTTTTAATCAGTATGCTGATGTTGCAGACCTGATAAATCCATTTGAATAGTCATTTCTATTTCAGCGCTTGCAGATTTTTGGCTGCTAATTCCTTTGAAGTGTGAAATCCATTGTTCTACTAGAATACCTAGTACAATGCAAAAACGGGAACGGTGGATATATAACTAATTGAATTTTAGTTTGCTGATCCAAAATTATAGCATTGGACAGATACGTAAATAATGGAGTTATTTATACCATCTGTCACTTTATTTTATCCAAGAAATAATTCAGTAGTTTTTACACACAATTGTGCCTTCCATCTCTTTTGATGGGTGATAACTGTAAAACATTGTCAGTATCAAGAACTGTACATATTTATGTCATTTCTCATTTTAATGGATTGGAGAATGCTGAGAACAAAGGCTCATATGTGATGCAAATCTTGGACATGATTAGCATCCATTCTGGAAGTATGTAGCACAAGACAAGAACTGCACAGCTTTGTTTCTAAGAGTCCATAATCATATGCTCAAGCAATTTGTAACTGAAGATAAAAAGGAAAAAATCTTTAATGTTTTGAAACTGATCCAGCCTGCATCCAACTGGTTGCAGCCATTCTTTGTGAGCATTAAAATAGAACATTCAGAGAATTTAATTAAGTATGCAGCAGATTGGCGAATTATCTGTTTTAACAACCTTTTATTTTTCCTCGCATTTAAAAATAAATCTTTTGTAAATGATTTAATTCATTTTGAAAGGTGTTTTTAAGAAAATGTTTCCGAGAGTTAAAGGTTGCTCTGTTTTTGGAACATGTACTACCATTGCTTTATCATCTGTTTCTTGTTTTTGTTTTCTAAGGGCCATTTTTATGAGTCTGTTTTTATGTTCTATTCTCTGTTAAACTGTGAAGCACCTGCGTTTGCCAAGCACTATGGAAAACTATTAGGTTTAAAACTGTGATCACTGTCATATGCATACATTGGACTGAATTCTCAAATCTAGTTCCACCAAGGGCAAGGCTACTCCTGTGTATGAACTCTGTCCTAGGAATAGTCTGCTGGGGCGGAGTGGTATGATGATTATATGGGCTCCATATGCAGTCCTCTGGAGTAAAGTGCAGAGACTGGATATGAGAGAAAAAGAGAACTTCATGTGAATTAGATTTCAGTAAACCCAAGCAGCACTCTCTCTGAAACATACAGCCTCTTGTTATTGCCTGTCTGATCTCCATCAAAAGTTAGACAGAATTGATGTGTTCTTGATGGAAACTCAATGGAAAATCTTTGTCCAGTTGTACCTTTTAAGCTTTTTTATTTAACCATATGAACATCTCACAATCCATGCCATGTCAAGACCACCAAACTCATTTTGGCAATTTACTTTTGGTACTGCAGTTGCCCTTATAAATTTTCAGGACCTTGGAGAGTTCACATTTATTCAGGTTCCATTTGCAATGTCTTGTTTCTGAGGCCAAAGTCCAGCAAAGCACTTAAGCATGGGCAAAATTGATCAAGGGAATAATTCCATAAATTAAGTTTGTAACTCATTCCTTGATTAATTGGGTTCATACAGATGGAGGAAGTTTTGTGAAAACAGGTTTGAACTGGCTCTTTCTATCTTTGAGTATTTGCCAGCAGTCCTGTTCATGTGTTAGAAATGAACTAAAAAAACCCAATTAATTTTATTTTCCTTGTTTTCTTAGCTGCCGTTTTTTGGTCTGGGTTGGAAAGTTCTGTCTCTTTATTTTTATGGAGTATCCTATATAAAGACACAAATCTTCAGACTTCTATTAAGGCTTTCCCTTAGGCGCGAGGGTTTAGGCATATTAGAAAATTTCACTTGGTGTTCACTGTTTCTACTCTAAATGTGTATGTATTCTGTAATTGTCAATCAAATTAAAATTAACTTGATATTAATCTGTAGAAGGTAAAATTGGTAATATATTGTAGCTGTTATTCACACACTGAATACTTTTTTGCATAGAAGAGAAATGTAATGCATGATTTCTTGTCTGCTTATGCATTTTACAAAGGTAATGGTTGTGAGCTTTCCTTTAGACTCTTAAAAGTAAGGTTATGATTTCAATTTGTTCCTTTTTTCATTAATGCCTCAGTACTTCTGGGGCCTAACTTAGCTTTTCCTCCCTCTTCAAAGATTACGAAAAGAGAAGGTTTTAGAAGTGCCACTTCCTATGTCAGATAATATCAATATTTAAAGATGATCATTATGGACTTACTGCCTTCCTTCTACTCATTAGCTTTAAGTGCAGAAAGATTACCAGTACTGTTTTCAGTTTTTATTTGTCATGTATTGTTTGCTGATCATTTCAGGAGAGTCCTGATTATCTGTAGAAATGTGAGTCTCATGCTCTCTATGAATTAATTAAGTTTCAAAACCTAGCTGTCCTGAGAACATTATTCTAAATTGCTTGTTTGTTTTTAGGAGGGGAGGAAAGGGCGGGATAGTTAGATATCATTATAGGAATATTTCAGTGTGTCCTTAATACAAGAGTTGAAAACCAAGGAGATTTCAATTAGGTTTTGTTTTTTGTTTTTTGGAATGCATAATACAATGAATTCTCTCTATTGTTCTCCATAATGAATCTTTACACTGCTATGCAAGTTTCCTCATATGCTTATGAAGATCCCATTCATAGCTTTCCAGTGACAAATCTTTGACAAAGTCACTGGGAGGGAAAAATATTCTTAAATAATGGGACTCCAGTTCTCTGTCCTACTGCTCTATTACGAGTCCCAGCAAGGCTTGTTGTATGTGCATTTAGCCTTCAGTATTTTACACTAAATAACTACTAAACAAGCAAAGCCAAATCCTGGAAGGTCTGAGCACCAGCAATTCCCAGAAGGAAATTTAGCTCTCTCAGGCATCTGCAGGTTCTCAGCCTTTCCAGGATTTGGCAGAACTAGCATTTTGGAACCTTTCAACAGGCTTTTTTAAAACTACAAGGCAGAAGGTCATAAAGTTAGGGATGCATAGTTTTTTGGTTATCCCCCCATTTTTATGTCTTGCTGAAGAACTCTATTCTTTTTGTCTGTTTTTAATTGCCAAGATTTATTAAAGTGAGCAGCCCTACATCTTTATTAAAAGTGAAGCAGAGCACACTTGTTTTATACAAGGTCTATCTTTTAGCACTTTATGTTTGTTCAAGAGGTGTATACAGTAGGGTTTTTTCTGATGAGTGATACTTTTTTTTTAACAAAAAAATCAAGACTAATGGAGGGAAAAATACAAGCCACTGGAGGAGTGTGTAACAGGGTGACAATCATCTCATGCAAGTGCCTCTGTTGGGTCAAGTGCGGGCTCCTGCACTACCTCAGTTTTAAAAGCCTTGTGGCTACTCAGCTCTCCAGCTGAGTCACAGTGTGTGCTATCACAAACCAGGGTACATCTCTAACAAGGGCCCATCAGTTCAATTCCATTTCCTTAGTTTGTTGCCTTACAGAACAAGAGTGTTGCCTCCAGGACTTCCCTTCTTGGAGACAACTCCTTTTCCTTAGCACAGGGCTCTACAGATCTCTGGGAGCTGTTCCTGTTCCTGCCTGCCTGCCCTAAACTTCTCCCTTCCAGATCTGTGCTGCAACTGAGCTGCCTCTAGTCCTGCAGCTCCCTTTATAGTCCCTCCTAGCTCCTGATTAGCTGGTTCCTCCACCGTCACTCTAACCTGTTGGGAAGACTTCTCTATGGCCCTTTTCTGGCCTCAGGGCTTAGTCTGCCCTATCACGGAGTGGCATGCTGGAGATAGCCTATTTAGGGACTTCAGGAAGCAAACTTTGATAATACCATGAAAGTGGAGAGAACTTTAATGCGACTTGACCAGAGAGCGAAGCCATGTAGAGGAAAGTGTTGCAGCTCCAGGAGCATGAGAGGCTGTGCAGTGAGATGGTGGTCTCAGTAGTTGCAGAATGGGACATCAGATCAAGTGGTGAGTTAATTCCCCAGATGAGCCATGAAGAGGCACTGCTGAGAGGTATGTAGAGCCTGGTGACATCCCCTAAGACATCCCTCACAAGTCTCTAATATTTCCCAGCTAGTATCATTAAGATCCCATCAACAGCATATGAGTCTTGCTGATTAGAGCATTTCTGGTACCTTGTCTGTCTGACTGCTACTGGGAAGGTAGCCCATGATTAAGTTGTTCCAAACTGAGGGTATGTCTCCATACCTCGCGGTACTCCAACATAGCCATGCCTCCTCCACCACCACCTTGGCACTGGGGCAAGCCAGAGTCCATGTGTTCGTGCCAACACCGCCTTGTTCTGCCTCGGAGTACTCGTCCGACTCCAAGGCAGAATCAGTATGGTCCTAAATGGGCTCCAGGTCTCGTTCTCGGTGCCGCTCCTGGCACCATGCTCCTCCACACCTGTACCAGCAACAGTGGGCTCAGCTGGTCCCGGTACCCATGGTACAGCAAACGTGGCCCCCTCCACCGCCGGGACAGTGGCCTTTCTGGATTCCCTGGGCTTACCACCAAAACCAGGGCACAAACCCCCCTAGACCGGCTTCCATCTCTTCATGCTCGCGAGTTCCTCCGTCGGTGATGCCTCTGGTTTGGTCCCCCACATTGGGACATTCATTGCCTCCGGGCCAGTTGTCCCCAGGACCAGGGGGAGCATGGCTCTGGTGAACCAATCTCCCCCATCTTTGTCCATCGCCACCATGGATGATCCAGAATGCACAGATGCCCGGTGGGTGATGTGCTGAAAGGGCATCGTCCTCCTCCCCGGACGAGGCGCTAGCCGACTCTGTACCATCCATAGAGGCTAGTGCCCATCAGGACCTGCTCTGCTGCCTTGCACAAAGTTTGGGAGTATAAGCAGACAAGGTCTCCGACGATTCGGACCCCACCGTTGACATCCTGCATGCTGACACTCCCTCTAGAGTGGCCCGGCTGATCAATAAAATGGTGGCCAAAATTTCAGCAGCCTTGTGGCAAACTCCGGCATTCGTTCCATCCACTGACAAGCGTGCGGAAAGGAGGTACTTTGTCTCCCAGGAGGGTAATGAACGCCTCTTCTCCCACCCTCCTTCCGGCTCCTTAGTCAACCAAAGAGAGAGGCAAGCACAACCCACTGCCACCCCTAAGAACAGGGAGGCTAAAAAGACTGACTTGCTGGGTAGAAAGGTCTACGAAGCTGGGGGCATTCAATACCGCATCGCCAACCAACCAGTTTTCTTGTCCCATTACGTCTACAACACCTGGACATCACTGGATAAATTCACAGACTTCCTCCCCAGAGACTTCCGTTTGGAGTACAAGGCTCTTCAGGAAGAGGGGAGAGCAATTTCCCAAGTGGCTTTCCAGGCAGCCTTGATGTGGCTGATGCTGCCTCTCAGGTGATAGCCACTGGTTCCTGTGCCGTAGTTCATGGCTCCAGGGTTCCGGAGTGCCACTGGAAGTCCAAAATACCATACAGGACCTCCCTTTCGAAGGCCCCTCACTCTTCTCAGAGCAGACCAACCAATAGCTCCATGGCCTAAAGGATATCAGGGTGAAGTTAAAACCCTTAGGCTTACGTACACCTGCTACCCAGAGGCGTCAATATGCAAACAGGAATGTTCCTAGAATGCATCCTCAGGGCCCACTTCCTGACTTTACCCATCGTAGGGGCAGGGGCAATAATGTCAGAAGCAACAGGCGCCGTCCACACCCTGCCCCAGATAATAATCAGGGGCATCTCAACAACCTCCCCCCCCAGCTCCAGCAGGGGTTTTGACAGGACCTCCAAGGACACCCTACCAGTCTCCTCTCTATCTTTCCGGGGCCGTTTATCCCATTTCCTCCAGGCCTGGCGGTCTGTTACATCGGACCGATGGGTTCTGGAGATAGCGGAACCTTTCCACTCGCCCCCTCCTTCTCACTCCCCTACCCCATCCCTTTTCAGAGACCCCTCTAAAAAGCCTCTGCTACAGGAGGAAGTAAATCATCTCCTCACGTTAGGTGCAGTGGAACTCGTTCCTCCCCCCCTCCCAAGTTTCAGAACAGGGGATTCTATTCCCGTTACTTTCTGGTTTCAAAGGCAAAAGGGGGCCTTCATCCCATTCTGGACCTCAGAGCTCTAAACTCCTTCATTGTCAAGACAAAATTCAAAATGGTGACTCTGGCGTCCATTATCTCTTCCTTAGCCCCCCGAGATTGGTACGCTGCCCTTGGCTTAAAAGACACTTATTTTCACATTTCCATTGCCTCCCTTCATCGAAAGTTCCTATGTTTTACTGTGGGTCTGGACCACTACCAATTCACGTTCCTCCCTTTCGGTATTTCAACTGCCCCTCGGGTCTTCATCAAATGCATAACGGTGGTGGCTGCTGAGCTCAGGAAAAGGGGCATCCAAATGTTCCCCTACCTAGACGATTGGCTCCTGAGAAGGAAGTCAGAGACTCAGGTGAGAACCCACATCACCATAGTCCGCTATCACTTTGAAGATCTGGGCCTCCTACTAAACCTAGACAAATCAACTCTAACTCCCATGCAGGTCATAGAGTTTGTGGGCACCACTCTACATTCTCTGTTGCAATCTCCCATCTCCCAGTTTCTCATGATACAGATGGCGGTCAGGTCACTGCAGAACTTTCCAGTGACTACCGCCCGGACTTGCATGCGCCTACTTGGCATGGCCACCTGCACTTGCGTAGTGCAACACGCCAGACTACGCATGTGCCCGGTACAGATGTGGCTATCGCGTGTCCACAATCCAGTCGTCTACTCTTGGGACAGAGTGCTGACAGTCCCCGCCCCTGTCCTCCTTGCATTGGAATGGTGGACCCTCCAGGCAGAGGTATGTGCAGGGGTTCCGTTCTCCAGACCAGTACCGTCCATCCGTCTGGTCACAGATGTGTCGGACATGGGCTGGGAAGCCCACTTAGGAGACCTACACACACAAGGTTTGTGGTCTGCAGACAAAATCTCCGTGCACATCAATATCAGGGAGCTTCGGGCAGTCCGACTAGCTTGTGGTGTTTTCCTTCCCCACCTGAGAGGCACATCTGTCCTCATTCTGTCGGACAGCACTACAGTGGTGGCATACATAAACAAGCAGGGCGGGGCTCATTCCTCTCACCTGTGCTTGGAGCAACCCGCCTGTGAGATCTCTGCATCGGGGCGGATATCCACCCGATAGCCTTGTATCTTCCAGGCTCTCAGAACGTTCTGGCAGACAGACAGAGCAGAACATTTGCAGGCCACGAGTGGTCCCTACGGTGGGATGTGGCCCAATCAATCTTCCGTACGTGGGGGTCTCCCCACCCCTGTTCGCCATCGGGTGGAACAAGAAGTGCCCCCGTTTCTCATGGGTCAGGGACAGGGTTCCCTAGGGGATGCTGTCTTCCTCCACTGGCCACAAGGCCTGCTGTATGCCTTCCTGCCCTTCCCCCTAGTTCACAAGGTCCTCCTGAAGGTGCGGGAATTCAGGGCATCACTAAGCCTAATCACCCCAGCACGGCCCAGGCAACACTGGTTTTCAACCTCTCCTACGAGAGTCCCATAACCCTCCCACTGGTCCCGGACCTGATTTCTCAGGACTCAGGGAGGCTTCACCACCCGGACCTGCAATCACTGCATTTGACAGCGTGGAAGCTCCGTGGTTGATGGTAAAGGAGCTCCGGTGCTCGGAACGAGTTCAGGAGGTCCTGCTGGGCAGCAGAAAACCCTCCACCAGAACCATGTACCTCGCTAAGTGGAAGTGGATTTGCTGTTGAGTTTCTCAGAAGGGGGTGAACCCGAGGTGGGCACCGGTTCCCCTGATCTTAGATTACCTGTTGAACTTTAGGCTCCAGCATCTTTCTTCCTCTTCCATCAAGGTTCACTTGGTGGCCATCTTGGCCTTCCACCCGGGGGAGTGGGGGAAAACACTATTTGCCAATCCAATGGTCAACAGGTTCCTAAAAGGGATGGACAGACTCTATCCGCATGTCCACCAACCTGTTCCCCAGTGGGACCTAAACCTGGTCCTCTCCAAACTTATGGGGCCCTTGTTCGAACCGCTAGTGACATGTTCCCTCTTCCATCTATCTCCTAGTGTTAATCACATCCACAAGGTGGGTATTTGAACTTAGGGCGTTGACATCAGATCCCCCCTCCCACACAGTGTTTTTTAAGGACAAGGTTCGGCTCCGCCCTCATCCGGCTTTTCTGCTGAAGATGGTGTCTTCTTTCCACACCTCCCAGGACATTTTCCTGTTGGTTTTTTACCTAAAACCGCACACATCTGGGAAAGAACAGGCTCTTCACACTCTAGACATCCGTAGTGCACTAGCCTTTTATTTAGACAGGACCACACCGTTCTGTAAATTGCCACAACTTTTCATGGCCGTCGTGGAACACATGAGAGGCCAACCTGTATCTGCTCAGCGGATCACCTCTTGGATAAGCACCTGTATCAGGGAGTGCTACACCCTAGTGGGCATCCCGGTCCCGCCTCTTAGAGCGCACTCCACGAGGGCTGTGGCAGCTTCCACCGCTTTCGTCACACAGGTTCTCATCCTGGATATCTGCAAAGCCACTACATGGTCCTCAGTCCATACGTTTGCCAACCACTATGTGCTGTCACATTAGGCCATGGAGGATGCCACCAGTCCTCCATTCCTCTATGGCTTCGACATCCAGCCCTCCTCCTTAGGTTCTGCTTTGGAGTCACCTATATTGGAATACACATGAGCAATCACTCGAAGAAGAAAAACCGGTTACTTATCTCGTAACTGTGATTCTTCGAGAAGTATTGCTCATGTCCATTCCAAATCCCCACCCGCTGCCCTTTATCTGGGGTATACCGGTAAGAAGGAACAGAGTGGGTGAGGGGATCAGCAGTGATATATATATATGGGCCAATATACCGGCGCCACTCCATGGGGCCTCCCTGCTGGCCCTAAGGGTACTGCTGAGGGAAAATCTTCTGATGGTGTGTTAGAAAGGTGGTCAGAAACTAGGAAAAAAGAATAAGTGAAATATTTTGTGAAACACTCTTAAGTCACTTTTATCCAAATTTGGTTTCACATATTTAGGAGTGGGCTTCCCCCTTTTAGAAGTTATTTAGCATAAAGAAAAAAATGGACATAAAAAGTGCATTTGGCAATTTAATAACATTTGATTAGCTGTAACTAATGCAGTATTTTGAGCTACTAATGTAGAATACTGAAGTGTTTATTTCATGAAGGAAATTTTCTGTTCTTTGAAACCATAAACATCACTCATTTGTTGTGAAGTGTTTCCATTTCTTTGTCTACTTCGGTGTCTGTTTGTTCTCGTGAGTATAGTACGTACTGTATCATCTCAAGCACAATCGTGCTGGAACTTGCGCAAGAAGGAAAAAACAAAAGGTTTTCAAGGAGATATTTCTTTGCTTCAAGACAAGTTTAATATTCTTACTCTTCATAACCGAGATATAAGGAAAAAATTGTCAGAAAGTAAAGTAGTAGCCACAGAAAAGGCTTTATGGGATAGCTGTCTGTAGAATGTTGTCTCAATTGTTTTGCCCCAGTGAAGTGTTGCTATAATATATCATTGAAATACAGTTTCTCTGATGTAACTGCTCACTAGGTACTCTCCTCCTAGGAAGTGATTCTGGTTGTTTTCATGTGTGTGTGTGTATTTGTGAATGAATGTTAGCAACTGGACCATAAGCCTCTCTGAAAATGTGAACTCTTCAACAGAGTCTGTGAATTATATGTAATAATAAGAAGCAAACATAAAATTCAGTTTTCTCATTTGCTTGAATTGTTCAGAGTATAGTTTTCTTGAATTTAATTGTTTGAAACAACTTACCAATAGTGAAAATGATTTCTGTGTAGGGAGGAAGCTCAGTGACTATGTACTACTTAAACCTCATGTAAGTAGGGAGTTAGTATTTGTGATGACTGATTGCAAGGTAAAACAAGTCATATTGAACATTTATTTCTCTGGGTGAATGCAATCCTTAGAATCAGATTTCCATTATTAATTTGCAAATAAGAGATTTCAGAATTTTTGAATATTCACCTAAAACTCACTATTCTGGTGAACTTTTCTGCTTCTAAAATTATTTTGTAATATTTTCATAGAAAGGGGACCCAAAATGAGTCACCAGCACAATTTTAGTCAATGCATATAGAAATTTGAATGATCATCTGTGAACACCTTTTAAATTTTTTTTTTACACAGCTTCACTCTATTTCTCTCATATATGCTGTGGTGAAAGGAAGGTCAAAGAAAGACCTCTCAAATTCCTGCTTATAAGTTGCTCTGGTATAAGGGTTTCCGTGGGCTGTTTTAACATGACATCACACTACATTTAAGACATATCTTGTTTTCTCATACTGAAAGCCGCATTTCAAACCCCACATTTTACTTATGGGCAGAATTTTGACAAGGCACATCAAGTACCTAAGCTGCAGTAACAAAAGACAGGACTATGCAGCACTTTAAAGACTAACAAGATGGTTTATTAGGTGATGAGCTTTCGTGGGCCAGACTCACTTCCTCGGATCAAGTTGTGGAATATTGTCTTGTTTTCATTGTGGCATTTAGTAATGCATTCCAACTATGCTACCAAAAGTGGTATAGTGTTAGACTCCTACAGTTGCTGGAGAAATGGTGATGAATAAGCCTCTTTCTTGGCACAGGATTCGAGGTTATGCTGTATGGATTGCAAAAAGAGGCATCAGCCTCAATGGTGTGGGCCAAGTCTCCCAAGAGGCATAGAGGCTACTTGGATACAACACAGTCCTTTCTCAGCCCTAGAGTTTTTGTGAAGATAGTGTATATTCTGCCTAATTTGAATGGTGGATGTTTTGATACTTGGGCTCAGACGTATGTACACCAACTGGAAACCAGATATACAAGGATACACCATAAGCAAATGGATTTCTAGGGCCCTTGCTAATGAAGCTGAGAAGAATGCAGGATTGAGTCCTAAACAACACCAGAGTTTTGTCATTGATTTCCGCAGGTCAGGATTTCATTCTACATTTTTTTTAAAGTGAAGATGCTGCTTTCTCAGCATACACAGGTGATAAAATAAAATAAGCAGGAGTTGGAGAAGAGAAGTTATGGAGAAGAAATGGAAGAACAGCAGAGGATTTTACATGTTAAAGCTGGTTCTAATTAGCTGGATGTTTCAAACCATTGTGATGAGTTAACAACATCGTCAGCACAGGGGATCTCTAAAAAGAAAAGCAGCTGTGAGTCAGACCTTGAACTGGATGAAAACTTGATGAAATGATAATAATTTAAGTAGACATTATTCACACCTTTCTACTGATATCACTGTCTTCCATGGTAGTGAGTGGGGTAATGAGCTGGCTGCTCAGATGTTTCATAGTCCTGGTGTTTGCATTAGCTAGGAAATAATTAAGCCAGTGATTCTGGGGACTGCCTTCATTCTGTCAGAACTCATCATCTATTCAAGCTATTTTAGAAGCAGATGACACTAGCTGATAGCCATGAAAGGAGGGGTTCTCTCAGCCTTTCTGGATGGAAGGGGAACTCTTGTGCCTGTCTGACAATATCACTCTCCTTCACTACCCAGATGTGTGGAGGTCTGGGATCCATATGGGAAAAGGAATAGGCTGATCAAAAGCAGTGTTCTCCCCTGTAGCGTGGCAGAAGTTATACAAAATGTAATCCATGGGAGCTTCCTCTCTCTCAGAATGGGAGGAACTGGGATGGAAGGGAAGAAATTGCCACTTCTGGGGCGGGGATGTGATGGTACTGTCTGAGTACAGGGCCTCCATACACAAATGTCTCTGGTCTCTCACTGGGGTCTGATGAGTTGGGGGGTGGCTTTTCTGGAGGTGGGGGCAAAACCCATTCTTGTGATGGGAAAGGGGGAGAGAGTCTTTGCTGGGAAGTGTTTAACATTTCCTACTAAAATGCCGCATTCTTCCCCTCCCAACCCCCAGTTCTCCTGCAATGGGTTTTACTCTGGAAAGGGATGTTCTGATCCAAGGGCTGTTTTGATGAATGCCAGTGATGCCTAAATGGGAGATACTTATATGATTTTGACAAATGTCTGCAGTACATCTTGAGACCAAGACATTCATTCCTCTTGTAACTTGATTTGAATCTGAACTCAAGGATGAAATCGCGGCTCCACTGAAATTAATGGGAATTCGGAATTTCATCCCATACCTCTTGACCTAAAAAGCTATGTCATCCGCCTCCTTTCTTCCCCTGGTCTTTCTTTTAACCACATAAAATAAGTACTCAGAATTGTATTATTCTCCTACTGAGTTCATCTAACTTATATGCATTTTTTAAAAGCCCTCAGCTGGGCTTTCTTGAGTAACCATCATACACCGCGAAAGCACACATCCATCATTGCCCCATTTATACCACTTATTGCTCATTGAAACAATTTCTTTAACCACAGAACCAGATGTTCTCTTTTACACACATATTTTAACTGGGTGAAAGAATGAGATGTCGGTTCCTCTGGAGAGTCATGATTAATATAGCTAATTTGTTATGTGCCCAAAGCAAAAAAGATGTCAAAGAGCTAGGGAAGAACATGTGTGCTTTTCAGTCTTAGAAAAATTAGCAGAACTTTTAAATATTCTACCTGCAAATTACATTTTAATTTTTATATTTTGGCATTATTTGAAACAAAGAAAAAATGTTGAGTTTTGGCTTCCTATGCAAGGAATTCCAGAATGCCTTCTAATCAGTTTTCCTCTGCATTTGTACATTTTGAATGAAAAACACCAGACAAGATGGCCGAGGTATTATCTTTTATTGGATCAACTTCCATAGATGAGAGAGACAAGCTTTCCAGCTTACACAGAGCTCTTCTTCAGGTTTGGGAAACTTAATCAATGTGTCAGTTCCTCAGACCTGAATGAGGCCTCCAGGTAAGTTTGAAAGCTTGTCTTTCTCGTCACTGGAAGTTCATCCTATAAAGGATATTACTTCATTCACTATCTCTCTAATATTCTATAACTGACACAGCTACAAAATTGCAGAAACAGGCAAATCATATTTTGGTGTGACTTAAAACAAGGACGAGATCACTAGCTAAAGGAGATAAAATGTAGCAGGCTGCTTCATGACATTATATAATAGCATAGAGGAATTAATGGCCCCTCTGCTGCTGGTTTCCCCCACTGATAAACTCTGCCCTCATCCTCCCAGACTTTCAGAACACTAATCTGCTGCTCAGGGAATTCAGGAAGCTTCAGGTGGAGGAGCAGGGCCTGGGCATTCTCTGGGGAAGAGGCAGAGAAGAGATGGGGCAGGAAAGGGGCTTTAGGGAAGTAGCAGAGTGGAGTGATAGAGTACATTCTGGCTTGAGGGGAACTTGGTGTCTATATCTCAGGAGGCATATTTTGCATAAGGATTACAATAATGTATAGGATGTGAATATAGAAGTGCTATTCCTTCCACACATTCTGTTTATTAGGGTTAAGGGTCAGGAGGAATGATACTAAGATGTGAGGCAGACCTTTTGAAATGTGCCACCAATGATTAAAAATGTATTAATTTATTTGTAGTATTTTATATATTTATAGTTATATGTATTGTAGTGAGTCAGTGTGGCCTCCCACTGACCCAGAAGGGAAACCACTCCCTAAAACCCCGTGGAGGTGGGGCTGGAGCTGCCCAGCCTGACTCACAGGAAGCAGGAGGGTGGGCTGGGACTATAAAAGCAGGGGCTAGGAGCTCAGTTAGAGCTCAGTGAGTGAGCAAGCCAGACACTCTCCTCGGACTCCCCACAAGGAAGGCACAATTGCCCTGCCCTAGGAGGGATGACTGGGTTGGATTGCCTGGGCCATTGCTAGACCCCAAAGATGAGCCAAAGCCACCCTGACCACTGCTGGGCATAGAAGACTGACCTCTGAGTGCCCCAGATCCAGAGCCCATGGACACCCTGCCAGCGCCGTTGTCCCCAGTGGACCCTGAGGATCAGCGGTTTAGCTAGGTAGGCCCACAAGGGGAACTGAGAAGTGGACCAGGGAAAGCCAACCTTGGGTCGGCTGAGGAAATGGAGGTCAGTTGGGCAGTGCATTATGGTCAGGATCCCCACTGACCTGGTCAGCATGTTGTGGTCAGGAGTCCCATTGATAGGGCCATGGGCTGGGACACAGTGGAGCGGGTAGGCCTCTGTCCCCCCTGCCACCCCCTACCTTGGGTGGCAGGTTCTCTCTGTAGGGAGAAAACCCCTGCACTTATTGGCTCTCCGCCAGAGGAAGAAGACCTGATCACTGCTCAGCCTGCAGACAGGACTGAGCTTTAAACTGTTTAAACTGCTTATTTGTTGCACCACCCTGACTAAGGGCGTAGCATCATAAACTGCTGCTCAGCCTGTAGCCAGGCCTGAGCCGTTAACTCAGGAGTGGACAAAAAGGCCTCTGCGGGCCAGATCCAGCCCCCCAAGCAAGTGGATCAGGTCTGTAGAGGTCCTGCTGCTCCCCCCGCCCCCAGGCCAATCAGGGCCTGGGGGTGGGGAAAAGTGCACAAAATCTCCTCCCACCCTGCCCCAGCCCTGCAAGGGCTTAGAAGTGCTGTGTGCTCCTGGCAGGGCAGGAAGAGACTTCACACACTCCTCCGCCCCCAAGCCTTGATTGGCCTGGGGGTGGGAGGAATGTGCAAAGTCTGCTCCCACCCTGCAAGGGACACAGCACTCGTAAGTGCTGCACACTCCTTGCAGGACAGGGGCAGGATGGGAGGAGACATTGCACACTTCCCCAGCCCCAGGCCAATCAGGGTTTGAGGAGCAGAGGGAGCACATGAAGTCTCCTCCTGCCCTGCAAGGGACTCAATACTTAAAGTCAACCACCTGCTGCTGCTCAGCAGGCAGTTGACTCTAAGCATGGTGCTTCATTTCAAGGTGGGGGCAAGGTGCAAGAGGCTTCACATGTTCCCCCTCCCCAGGCCTGGATTGATCTTGGGGCAGCAGGGAGAAGCACACAACGACTCCTCCCACTGCCAGGGACAGGGATACCTAGAGGGAACCACCAGCTGCTCAGAACAGCTGGTGGCTCTCTCTGAGGGGCAAAGACTTTGCACACTTCCCCACTCCCAGACCAATCAGGGTCTATGGGTGAGGAAGCATGGAAGTGTCCTGGCCCTGCTCCTTCTGCCTGAGGCTACTTAAAACATTTCTGAAGTGGCCTCCGGTCAAAATTATTGCCCATCCCTTCGTTAACTATTCCCAGCCTGCCCTGACCCAGGGCCTGGGCTCATAAACTGCTGCTCAGCCTACAGATTGACCTGCTTGAACCGTTTGTTTGTTGCCCCACCCAGATCAAGGGTGTGGTCTCTGTATACCGCTGCCTGGCCTGCAGTCAGGCCTGAGCTACCTGATTTATACTACCAGTTACTTGCTTGCGTCCCCACCCTAAAGAAGGGTCTGGGCCAATAGACAGCCACTCAGCCTGCAGACAGGCCTGTGCCTTACCTGCTACCCTGTTTACAGGCTGCTTTGTTGCTCTTCCCTGATCCATGGTTAACTTCACTGACTGCAGCTCAGCCTGCAGCATGAGCCCCCTGACCTGTCTTGAGCCTAATACCAAGACACTGGAGGTTGCTGGTTAGCCAGAGAGTGTAATGAGTCAGTGTGACCTCCCACTGGTCCTTGACCACTACACATGGTGGAGAATATGGGCATCACCTACCCCCTGATGTTAGGGGCTTGTGGAACTCTAGGGTACAGATCGATGGAACTGCTAAGTCAGAGTGAACGTGGAGCAGATGGTTAAGTTCCGTGTGGAAAGCCGGCAACAGTTTCTGCTACAGCAGTTGGCTAACCAACAGCAGCAGCTGAACACCTAGCACTGGGAATAACAGCAGCAGTTGGCCGCCTTAGCTCCCCAGCTGGGGAACCCTCCCCACAGGGGACGTCAGGGAGTGTCTGGCTGTTTCGCCCTGGGCTAGGGCTGAGCCACTGGAGGTTGCTGGCTAGCAGGGGAGTGTAATTAGTGTAGTGAGTTAGCGTGGCCTCCCGCTGGCCCAGATCATTACATGTATATATATTTATTTACTTCCATTGCTCATTAAATGATCAGTGGTCTTCTACTTGAACACCATGTCCCATATGCACTCACCACCCTGTCCCATCCTTTAATTTTTTGTAGTCAGTTTGAAAAAAAGAGGAATCTATCACCTCAACTTCCACTTAGAAACAAAACATGAGCTCATAACTAGAACATCTAGATATTATATATCACAGTGAAGTTTTGATTGCCTCGGTATCTATGTCAGAATTGTGCTGAGGTTGAGCCTCAATAATACAGGAAACACCCCTGGTAATTCTCATAGTTAGAATATCAGAACAAACAAAAGCAGGCAATTGCTCCTGCTTGCTGTGATGGCTGGTTTTCAAGGACCCAACCCTGTGAGATTCTTGACATATTCAGCTCCCATTGATGTTAATGGGAATTGAGGGTGCATGATCAACTCTCACCCTGGTTTATAATCATATCTCTGAACATCTGTAAATGACATGGTTTTGTTATGCAAGCTCCATTGTTCAAGGTGACATGATAAAGCTGGTGTGTCTATCATTTATGGTTTGCTCCCTTGAAAATGCTAGCTCCTGTTGAAAAACCATCCAAGGGAAGCCAGACAATCTGATGCCATTTATCACTAAAGCAGGAACTAGAAGACAGAAGGAACCAAAAAAGTCTCCAAACTTATTTCTCAGATGCAATTCCCCTGGCAAGTTTTTGTTTTTATTTTTAGATACTGAACATGTGAACCAAAATTTGTGAACATAAGACTGTTTTAACGACGGGGCATGTGAAGGACCCTACATAATGCAAAGAAGTAAAAAATACTGTGAAACTCTTCAGGATTGAGATGATCTGGCCTGCCAAGTTTCATTAGCTTCATTTTTCATCAGCTGTCATGTCACAATGAGCCATAACATGATGTGACTAAAGCAATCCAATGTGTCACCTCAACTTCACCTCTCCATGCGACACATTAGGTGAAAGGTATGAAATCTGACTGGTTTTCTGAAAAGTGAGAGCCCTTTATTTTTTTTAATACATGCATTCCAAAGCCTTTTGAATTATTTTTATTGCTAACACAAAGAGAGTGACCACCCATCCAAGCCTTTGTGTTTTCAACTGAACTAATGTTGCGAAAATAACAAGCTAACAGGTTTTCTCTGCAGGTTCAGGATCTTCTGTCATCAAAATTTCTGCGAAGCTATTAAAAAGGCTTTTTTGTTTGAACAGCGTGTTCTGGCAGGAAGAATAAAATACTTTGCACAAAATAAGATTTCCATAACTCCTTGAGCAAACTGTTGAATAGGTTTTTAACATGTGGACCATTATAGAGCAAAGTACAATCAGTTTAATTGGTTTCAGAAAAATATAGATTGCACTTAGTGCTGCACCTGCTAACTCAGCATTACTCCATGATCAGGAAAGGTATAACCCCGCAGCTTCTGAAAATGAACCATAACAATACAATATAGACTTATATTCTATACATTTCATGGAAATGCCAAGGAAGTCAGAGTAAAAGATCCTGCAGCAACCTTAATGTGTCATTTTGGGAAGGTATTTTGGGTCAAATCCTGAGCAACACAATCAAAGGCTATGTCTACACTGGCGCGTTCTCACGCAAAAACTCTTTTGCGGAAGAGTTCTCCAAAAACTCTCCCAGAAGAGAGCATCTACACTGGCATGTGCTTTTGCGCAAGAGATCTGCTTTTGTGCAAGAGCATCAATGCCAAGCGCAAGAAAGGTCTCATGGCCATTTTAACCATAGTGCTTTCTTGTGCAAGAAATTCATGTTGCCTGTCTACACTGGCCCCTTCTGGAAGGGCTCTTGCACAAGAGGGATTATTCCTGAGCAGGAGCGTCAGAGTTCTTGCGCAAGAAGCCCTGATTTTATACATTAGAAAGTCAGTTTACTAGCGCAAGAACACGTGGCCAGTGTAGACAGGCAGCAAGTTTTTGCGCAAAAGCAGTTGCTTTTGCGCCAGATGATGCCAGTGTAGACACAGCCAAATTGTTTAGCTTTGGGTGGGTAGTTTATGGGGAAGGGAGAGATGGAAACCTGATCTGCAGCTGGCTCAGATGTGTCTTCTCAGGAAGATATGGTGTGACCATGGTTGCTACACTGAGAATGCTCAGTCCGGGCAGATGATCCTCAAAACTGGTGGTTTATTCTATAATTAGATTTCACCAAGCCAATAATCGAACAGCTTTTGTGATATTTACTGGTTACTAAGAAAAATACAGTCCCTTTAAGCCAAACTCCCAGCCCAGGGGCCATTTATGGCTTGAGCGCTTCCTCAATGAAGCCCATGAAATAGTTTGATAAAGATATTTAATCAGGCCCAAATGCCAGCTCTGGAAATGGGGAAGAGTGGGCAACACCTGGAAACTCATTCAGTAGCACCTAGGCCCTCAGCCCCATCTTTGTCCTGGCCACAGAGGGCACCGCTCAGTCTGGGAAGCTGTACTGGCCGTCCCTGACACAATACGAACCATGCTGGCCAGGGAGCCACCTGATCTAACATGCTTCTGCAGCCAGTGGGGCGGGGCTGGTGAGTTTAAGTTTTCAGTTACCCTGAGCAGGAGCGGGGGGGATCCCAGTGCAAGGGTGTGGATGTTATTGGGTGAGAGCATCTTAGTGCATTTGCATGGGAGTGTCATTTGAAATTAGTTTTTATAGAATTTCAAACAGACTACAAAAAAGACTTTCAAAAAAGCCTCTTTCGAAAAAGGCGTGCAGTCTTGACGTAGCCTAGAATTGCCTCTTTCATCAGATCTGGTCATCACCTATCAGATTTATATTGTTCTGGAAACCCTGAATTGGAGAAGAAAATATTTTTTTCCAATCCACTAAGTCTGGCTCTGTGTGTGTGTGTGTGTGTGTGTGTGTGTGTGTGTGCGTGCGCATGTGGGGCGGAGGGTGGGGGGAGAAGGGGAGGGAGTATATAATGTAGGAGTTTTCTTTTATGAGACCATTGCTCACAATTCTATTTATGAAGAAATTGAACACTGAAACAGAGACAAATTTGTACTCCATCTTTTTCCACTTTAATATTAAAAATGAAAAACGCAGAGACTGAGTTTGATTTTTTATGAAACTGTGTGCTTATGAAGTGTACCGTATGAACTAGAGACCAAAAATTATTTGAACTCTGTAAATCTAATATTCTGTTTCTTTTATTAATGTTTTCTTTGTAATTCACAGTTTGTTTTTGTTGTGTGCAGGGAGTAATAAGGGATCCCTTCTATAGTTAATTTAAGAACTGTGAATTCCCACTGATGGTAATAAAAGACTGAACAGTGTCCACTTTTCTCTGCAAAGATAATAAGTTAGATCCTTGTGGAAGGATTGTATTTTTATGAAGTATTCTTGTTATATTTTAGTCTCTTAGGGTACGTCTAGATTACATGCCTCTGCCAACAGAGGTATGTAAAATATGCTACCCGACATAGTCAATGAAGCGGGGATTTAAATATCCCCGGCTTCATTAAAATAAAAATGGCTGCCGCGCTGTGCCGGCTCAGCTGATCATTGGCACAGCGTGCAAGTCAAGACACGGATCGGTCAACAAGGGAAGCCTTTGTCGACCGCTCCCTTATGCCTTATGAAACGAGCTTTACAGGAGCGGTCGACAAAGGCTTCCCTTGTTGACCGATCCGTGTCTTGACTTGCACGCTGTGCCAATGATCAGCTGAGCCGTCACAGCACGGTGGCCATTTTATTTTAATGAAGCCGGGGATATTTAAATCCCTGCTTCATTGGCTATGTCGGGTAGCCTATTTTACATGCCTCTGTCGGCCGAGGCATGTAATCTAGATGTACCCTTGATGTCACAATATCATTAAATCTTTAACTATTAATGATTGTTACCATCCAAAAGTAATTTCCATTTAACAAAAAAATTAATCAATTCATTTCTTGTAGAAGCAAACACAACATACAGTAATATACCTACTCTTAATAAAATTGTGCATGCAGTAAAGTTCACTTTATGACCTAGCGCACAGCCACTGTTTGAACTCTAGAGCTCTTTTTTGTTAATATTTGCTTTGTAATTTTCAATATATTATATTCAGGGAACAACAGAGAAATTCAGCATCTGCAAGTTCTCAAAGCTATAATATGAATTTATCAAGGGGCTGCCACTTCAATGCATTCATATTGCAAGATTTTTGGTTTGTACCTCCACCCAGCTATGCCTTCTTTCTACTTCAGTGGAATATTTGTATAAATAAAGGCTGTGTATGCAAGTCTTTCAGTGGGAGCTGTGTGGAGTAGCTGATATTGCTATGTAACATGCAATGCCAGTTCAAATATTTCTGTAGAGGGGAGTTGCAAACCCTACTCTCCTCTCTATCTGCCCCACAGCCAGCCTGGCTGCCCCCATCCCCCATGGGAGGGAATTGCCATCACAGCTCAAAAAGGGGCAGGAGCATGATGATGCAGCATCTCTATCCTACCAGTCCTAGCATCACAGATTCCTTCTCTGCCCCATGTCTCATCTCCCTTCTAGGCTGAGCTGCCACTAGCTCATTTCAGCAGCACCAGGTCTTGGGAGTTGCTGCTGAAGGCAGGGATGAAGCTTGCTGTGTGCACTGGGATGGGACCATGAACAGCCTCTCTGGTCTCTGCCTCCCCCATCCTGCTCCTCACATCTCCCTTCTGGTTCAAGGCTTCTTTGGCACTGAGAGAAGTTGCCATGGGCTGCAGAGTAGGAGGGCCCAGCAGACAGAATGGGACCCTGTTGCTGGTTTTGCTCCTTTCTAAGATTCCCTGCCTCCCACACTTTGCTACCTGCTCCTCCTCCTCTATGAGGATTCAGGGCTTCTTCGCAAGTCCTGTTGTCCAGAAGAGCTGCTGGGATTCCACAGATCAAAAGCCTGTTGGCCAGCCATGTGAGATGCAAGGTAACTGTCCTGCATAATAAATATAAAATTCTATGTTCCCCTAGCCCTCCCCTAATCAGCATCTCATCTGTGTGTATGCTGTCTGTGCATAAATCACATTGATTTTAAAAATCCAGCGAGCTTCTGCTGGAAAATGGTGGGAATATGGACAAGGGCATGAAAGAGCTCCTCATGATTAAGCCTCCTCATAGCTAGTATCTGTTAAGAATATTCAACCAGCCCAAAACTAAACAGGACAGACTATCCAAAAGTATAATGGAGGGCGTTCCACTGGACAGTTCCTCAGTATGTGCCCCACACTGGGATTCTCATCATCTACAGGACACACTTGTATACACTGATCCTGCAGAACTGTGGTCTGAAAGTGGAAAAACCCTTTAGCCTTTCAACTGAGGAAAGTTGGACACAAATTTAGAGTGTGGTGGGAATTGACACATAACATATAACTCTTTAATATTTATAGAATAGTAGTGCCCAGCAGCCAATCACAGAGGCTCATTGTGCCAGTGTATTCAAAAAAGTGTGAAGACACAGCATTTATCAGAAATATTTTATACCTAAGGGTATGTCTACACTACCCCCATAGTTCGAACTGGGGGGGGTAATGTAGTCATACGGAGTTGCAAATGAAGCCCGGGATTTGAATTTCCCGGGCTTCATTTGCATAAAGCTGGCCGGCGCCATTTTTAAATGCCGGCTAGTTCGGACCCCATGCCGCACAGCTACACGCGGCACGGACTAGCTAGTTCGGATTAGGCTTCCTAATCCAAACTAGCTGTGCATCTCGTTCCACGAGGCGTACAGCTAGTTCGGATTAGGAAGCCTAATCCGAACTAGCTAGTCCGTGCCGCGTGTAGGCGCGCGGCACGGGATCCGAACTAGCCGGCATTTAAAAATGGCACCGGCCGGCTTTATGCAAATGAAGCCCGGGAAATTCAAATCCCGGGCTTCATTTGCAACTCCGTATGACTACATTACCCCCCCTAGTTCGAACTAGGGGGGTAGTGTAGACATACCCTAAGTTATTAGTGCCATTGGATCCATGCTGTCAGACCTTCAGTAGAGCTCTGGGTAGGACAAGGATTTGCCTACACAGATCCAACCTCTGGGACTTGGGTTGAAGAATAAACTCCAAGGTGTGCGGAAACAAATCCTCCCTTCCTATGTGGCATAACCTGAGGATGACTCAAGGGTTTTATTCTGGGGCTGAAAGTGGAAAGAAATAGACCACTCAGGTTGGGAGGTACTTCTCTGGTCTACCTCCACATGATCTTCTAGTCAGTTGTAATTATGGGTTAATATCATGATCATCTTAATTTGTAACCCTATTCTAAATTAGCCTGTGTTCATAATCACATTTCTGTATAGTTGAAATATTCCTTTTAAATCAGGCTTGGTTTTTTAGTTTTAGTTTTGTTTGTAAAATGCTCTGGAGTAGGTATTTAACACTGCAACACCCAGAGACTACAGTGCATGTAACTTTTTACATTAAAAAGTCTTAGAGGGGTAGAAATATGAGTCTGTTTCTTCAATAACAACAAGGAGTCCTCTGGCACCTGTGGGCACGTCTACACTAGGACATTTATTTTGATATAACTTTTTTGAAATAATAACTCCTAAAATAACTATTTCAAAATAGCGGCTCCACACTTCAGGGAAGCATCAAAATTAGTCTGAGGCAGGCTCCCTTAATGTGGATACACTACCTCAACTTAGAGCCCCAGGAAGCATTGGGGAGTAATTAATTTGAATGACTCTGGGGAGTAGTTATTTCAAAATAGCAGTAATGGAGCATCTACACTACCACTATTTCAAAATAACTATTTCAAAATAAGTCTTATTTGTCATGGAAAACGGGCATTATTTTGAAATAACCAGCCCATTATTTTGAAATAACAGGCTTGGTAAAGTGGATGCTCTGCTTGTTATTTTGAAATAACTCCCTAGTGTAGAACGGAGCTTAGACACTACCAAAAGTATATAGTGTTGTAACGGTGTCTGCCTGGTTGTGAGTACCCTTCTGTGGCCAAGGGGTGTCGGGTAAACTTTTTGTTTGGCTGTCTGGTACTTCCTTGCTCCATGAGTCACTTCCCCCGGGTGCTGCCCTGCCTGGTTGTCACATGGTTCTGAGGCTAGAATCGCACTAGCCCTTTCCTCAGTGCTATCAGTTTTTGTATTCAGCTTGTGGCAAATCTTCGACCCTTGGACCTGGGCCTCACCCCAGGTATGCACAACCATGGTATGCCCACTTCTTGAATACTGCATACAGATGTAGTCGCCTCATCTCAAAAAAGATATATTGGCTTTGGAAAAGGTTCAGAAAAGGGCAACTAAAATTATGAGGGGTTTGGAATGGGTCCCATATGAAGAGAGATTAAAAAGATTTGGGCTTCTCTGCTTAGAAAAAAAGAGACTAAGGAGGGATATGATAGAGGTCTATAAAATCATGACTGGTATGGAAAAAGTGAATAAGGAAAAGTTATTTACTTATTCCCACAATATAAGAACTAGGGGTCACAAAATGAAATTAATAGGCAGCAGGTTTAAAACAAACAAAAGGAAGTTTTTCTTCACTCAGCGCACAGTCAACATGAGGAACTCCTTGCCAGAGGATTTGGTTAAGGCTAGAACTTTAACAAGGTTCAAAAAAGAGCTAGATAGATTCATGGAGGTTAGGTCCATCAATGGCTATTAGCCAGGATGGGTAGGAATGGTGTCCCTAGCCTCTGTTTTGCTGGAGGTGTGTGACACCTGTTGTGATCCCTCCCTCTGGGGCATCTGGTATTGGCCACTGTCAGTAGATGGGATACTGGGTTAGATGGACCTTTGGTCTGACCCAGTATGGCCATTTTTATGGTCTTATGTTCTCTTTATCATAGACATTATGTCAATCCTTAAAACTGCAGTCTTCCTTTTTTGATTAAAGCATCTGAATATCAAACTGCAGATGGGGCAAGAAAAGCTACACGAAAGTAAAATGTTAAATGGAATGTAAAAATGTGAGAGGAGGGAAGTTTTGTGCTTTGTCATAGGGGGTGCTCTTCAAATATAGGTCACCACCCGCCTGTTCTATTCTCACAGCTCTTCTTCCTGCTCTAGTTTCCTTATGCCATCAAAGCAAATGACTAATTTTTGTAGTTGACAGGACTACACTTTAACTCTATTCATCAGCCCACTTATTGGGCAGGGTATCTCCTTCCACAAGCACATGACACTAGTTCGCCATGATCTTTACTACCTGCCTCTTGCCTTCTGAGGCTTTGTCTGCATTGCCAATTGAACAACAACACTGTTGTCATTCACAGTGACAACTTAAAAAAATCTCTCCCCCAGTAACACAAGTGGCAGGAGTGCAAACCCCACCCATAGAGGTGGAAGGCTTTTGTTGGCAAAAGTGCTGACAAACAGCATTCACGTCGTCAGACGGTTAGCGACACGACAGTGTTGCTAAAAGCTGTGTTGTGCAGACAAAGCTTGAGACAAGGTGGGTGAGATAACATCTTTTATTGGAATGATTTCTGTTGGTGATAGAATCAAGCTTTCAAGCTACACCAAACTCTTCTTCAGGTCTGGGAAAGGTACTCCAAGCATCATAGCTAAATGCGAAGTGGAACGTATTCTGGTTAGCACATATTCTAAGGAACTATTAACACAGTGTCTGACCTTCAGTCCTTAACCTCAAAGGAAACCTGCACAACACTTTCCAAAGATGAGCCTGGAAGCTTAAATACATTACTCTGCTAGGCACTAAAACCATGGATTGAACAGACCTAGGGTATGTCTACACTAGCCACCCTAGTTTGAACTAGGGTGGTTAATGTAGGCAACCGGAGTTGCAAATGAAGCCCGGGAAATTTAAGCGGACATTTAAAAATGGCGGCACCCAGCAATATGCAAATGAAGCCCAGGAAATTCAAATCCCGGGCTTCATTTGCGACTCCGGTTGCCTACATTAACCACCCTAGTTCGAACTAGGGTGGTAGTGTAGACATAACCCCACTGAGGTCAGGTCTACATTGGCACTTCATAACACTGTAACTTTCTGACTCAGGGATGTGAAAAAGCAGCAAGTTACAGCTCTGTAAAAGGCCAGTGATAAGAACCAGGCTATAGCAATGGGAGCCACACTCCCAGCACTGTTAGCAACTCCCCTCAAGGAGGCAGTTAACATCAGGCATGGGGAGATCTCTCTCCCACTGCTCTACCATAGCCACACTTTGGCTATGTCTACACTCACGGCTGCTTGTGCAAGTACGGCCGTTCTTGCGCAAGAATCTGCAGAGCATCCACACTGCCCAACCACTCTTACACAAGGAAATTTACAGTACGGCATGGTAAGAGAGGGCTCCTTGCGCAAAAGTTACGCTCTTGTTTAGCAGGTGCTCTTGCGCAAGAGGGCAGTGTGGATGCTCAGCAAGGATTTCTTGCACAAAAAAGCCCTATGGCTAAAATGGCCATCAGAACTTTTTTGAGCAAGAGAGCGTCCACACTGCCATGGAAGCTCTTGCGCAAAAGCACAGCGCGCACATGGCAGCGTGGACGTTTTCTTGCGCAAGACTTCTTGAGCAAGAAACCGCCAGTGTAGACATAGCCTTTCTGTTTAAAGTGCTATTGCAGCAACCACTGAAACCACTGAAAACAGAGTCTGCTAAATCTTCTAGAAGTATAAAGTTCCCTTTAAACTCAACTCTTCTTATCGCAATCCCCAAACACTCTTGGCAAAGAATTATGGATTACAGATTATTTTGACTATTTGCTTTCTATGCAGGTTTTTCCTGAGAGAGGGTGAGAGGGCAGCAGTTCTATCACATATACATATTTTCTACCTTCCTGACATAAATTAAAGTAATTTGTATATTTTTAGTATTAATTGGCATTTCTTAATATTTTCAGTGATCTCTCAGATACACATTAGACTTTGTCTGGTGGGAAATGCTGATTATATTAATATTTACAGTGACATCAACTGTGATGCAAACCAACACTGCACCATTAAAACCAGCTGGTAGATATAGAAGTGTGGGCGAAATCTGCAGTGTGCGCATTCCCCCTCTCTCTTTTCTTTTTCCCTCTCTGTCTAGATGCTTTTCTCAATTTGGGGTGGTCAAAGAACATAATAATGGTCAGTCTTTCTCCCCTGAAAACAAGCTGTTGTGTAAGCTCTTCCTGCAATATAAATCCAGATCAATATTAAAAACAGTTTTGAAACTTAAAAGTTTTGTGAATAGGATTTTAGTATATTGTTGTTGTCCTGGATTGGCAGCCCTCTGCATTTCCATCTCCAATGCAGTGAGTCTCTCTGGTTATATATATTACTTGTTTGTGTCTTCAAAAGGAATTCAGATACAGTCTCAAGAAAATTCAAGCAGTTCCTTGTGTTGATATGGAGTACTTTTAGTACTGGGAGGAAAATCCCTTGACAAAATCTTCTGATCTCTAGCAATGGGGGCAGGAAGGGCAAGAAGAAGAGAGAATGTCTGTGCTCAGATGAAGTAAATCTTCTCTGGCAGCTGCTATTGTAGCTGCAGAGACTATATCACATCAAAGCTGGGATGTTCTCCTGAGTCAGCATCACTCTATGACTCTGGGATGTCTGGTCACTTCTGTACAGAAAAGTATTTGATCTGTCTTTTTCCTTTTAAGATTCACAACTTGTGTTAACTTTGGCATAGTCAACTGGCAGCCCTGTCTGTGTGCAGCCATTGCTCCCATACTTAAGTGAGTGAGATAGTAAAGTAACAGTGTTAACTGATGTTAAAGATCATCTCAAGATTGGGAAGTAAACAACAGGTTCAAAATGTAAACTCTAGGGTAATAAGAAACATTTTAAGTGACCGTTGGACTCTCAAAAATCCTGATCATGTCTATTGGAGTGTTATCACCAAATTGAATATAGTGATTCAGTTGTGGTTTCATATGCATGTGTACATGTCATAATATCCATTTGTTCTTCCCTCCCCCCCTTTGTAGTGACTAGCTAAGATAAAAAGAAGGTAATTTATCACTAACTATACTTCTTTGAGAGTATTGCCTCTTCAGGGTCATACTTCAGAGATTAAGACATCTGTGCCATGAACCTCCATAGTCTCCTGATGCACATTGTCCACTGGGGCCTCCTTGCAGAGACTCCTGGAGGTATAAAAGGAGAAACGGGAAGTGAGTGAGAACTCAGTTTCTTTGGAAATGCTGAAAGTGTATCAAGCTTGTTTCACCTGCACTATCAAGATCTGCACAATTTTCAAAGCCTTTTACTTTTTCTTAGGAATGAATCAGAAAGAAGGTTGGAAGAAACAGGTCAGTGTGCACACTTAGGGTACGTGTACACAGCTATGTTATTTTGGAATAATGGACGTCATTCTGAAATAACATAGTGTGCATCTACACAACAAGCCTTTATTTTGACATAATGTCGAGCTGGAGGACTTCTTACTCTGACTCCTGTAATCCTCATTTCATGAGGAGAAAGGGAAGTTAAAGGAAGAGTGTTCTTCCTTTGACTTCCTGCTATGTAGACAGTGCAAAAGCTGAGTTAAGCTTCTTCAACTTCATCTACGCAATTGAAGTAGCTGAAGTTGCGAAGCTTAATTTGACTTTAGCTCTACTGTGCAGACATACCTCTAATGTCCAGGAATGCCCATCCCTACTGAACTTAGGTCTTGTTGCTGCTGACAACACCAGGCAGTAGAGTTACACATACATGACATATAATATAATATTTTATTTGATCATTTACTCAAACATTATTCAAATAGTAAAGTGCAGGTAATTTCACTCTTTACTCCACTTTCCATGCTGGGTAGAAATTTATTGTTTATTAAACCCAAAATTTTAGGAATGCATTTAGTACTGTAGATTAATAATTGGGAGCAAAAGTCATTGCCATTTTCTAACTTCCGGGCCTTCTTGTCTTGTCTCCAATCAGCATTCTTCAACTAAGCAAGAATGTTGCTCTGGGAAATAACTCAGTAGGGAGAATTTTCAGGTACAAAGATAAGGCTCTGGATAAGCTAAAGAATATACTAAAATGAAGTGAAGGAAACATAAAAGACACTATTGGAAAACTGCTGACCAATAAAGCTACTGAATCAGTGCTAACATGGTATTCAGAAGCAGTTTTGTTGAAATCTTTCATTGATGATTCCTTTCCCACAGGTCAATGATCCAGTGACTTTAGGATATATTGCACTAGCATTTTTCTCGCTGCTGTTCGATATACACACACACACACACACACACACAGTATTTCACAACAGAGGATAAGCAAAGGCACAATTATAGTCAGGGTAATTTGATCATTACATAAGACAACTGAAGTTCTACAGCAGTTTCTGAATTGGTTCATTTAATTGCACAATATTGAGTTAGTGAAAGTAGTGATGTTGATCGACAAAGATGCTGAAACCTGCCTAACTTGCATGTTCAAAATCTATTAATAGTTATAATTAATACAGATGTATGTGTACCTTGCCTATTCCATATGGTATGTATGCATCCAGCAATTTAGAGAAAACTCTGCAATGCAGTTTTGGAATTTCTATCTCCTAAGATCTTATGATTGGATAAAGCAGACCAAAGAAGGCAAATTTTACTTGGATCATGAAATAAAAGGGAGAATTCAAGTTTACTGTAAAAAGCCAACTCTGAGACATTTTACAGGTAATGAAACAAATAGCATGGACCTGACCAAAATGCAGGACTCTGGAGCTCTTTATTTTCAAGTGTAAAAGATAGGAGTAGAGTTAGGAACTTGGCTGAAAAGATTCCTATAAAACAAAAACTTAATAGGTGTCAAGAATACAGATGAGGATGTAACCTTGTGTACTCATGAATGAATTATTTACAGAAAGGTCAAAATCCTTCATATCTTGGCAGGTTTTAACTAACTTCTCCATTTGGACTAAATATGAATAATGTAACTTTGTTGCTAAACATCTGAGAGGTAATAAAAAAAAAAGTACTGCGTTGAAATGATATTGTAAAAATGATAAAGGTAACATGATAGATTTCAGGTTCTGATGAAATGCCTGTGCTATGTATTTATATGGACAATTATAATTAAATATATTATTGTAATAGGTTATCTGCAACCTCATTTATTACAAAGGGATCATGGCAAAATCAAGAAAACATCCATAAAAACACAGATAAGCCAATATAGATGGTAAGACAGAATACGTATTATGTTAAAAGTTTCACTCTGAGTACCAAAATATGGAATTTTATTCTGTTTGTTATTTGCAAAGAGATTTAACTGTGTCCTGTCAGATTATTCTAGGTATTTATAGACAGAAGCATGGTTTAGTAGCTTTGTTCTCAGATCACACAGAAGAGCCTCCTTATTGTCAGGAATCCATTAAAGCTACATTTCCGGGGAGTTCAAGGGAGCAGGGGATGACTGCTGCTGAGACAAGGGTTTTGTGCTATTGGCTCTGGCCTTCCAAGACAAGTGGTGATTGCTGAGATCTGGGAATAGCACCTCCTTGCCCCATAGGGGCAAATCTTCCCTAAATAATGGGGAATGTAGCAGTTCCACCTTCCACAAGTTTTCCCTAAAGAACTGTGATCTAACCCTAGAGTGACTCTACACAAATAATAAATAAATGTCATATTTTTAGGAAGAGAGCAGAAGATGATGAGAAACCTACAGTAAATAGATAATGAAAGAATAAAAATAGAGAAATTGGGGAAAGAGAGACTACAGAGCAGTGAGAAGTTAATAACGTTTGAGGTACACATTTGGTTAGAAACAGTACTTTGTGAGACATATTGTGTTGAAAATACAATAAGACTATAATATGCAATTGATATTATTCACATTAGAGAAAAATGCAACTGAAAAGTACCTACTGTGCAAGTGCTGGGCTACTTAATGTGAAACATCTTTGTATTTATAAAAAGCATGAATTGATATCCATGCACCCTTGGGTGCATGGTATGTGAAGTGTCACAGAGTGGCTGACATATAAATGAAGGTCTAACTCCTTGGGGCAGTGAAGAGGATAGAGCAACACAAGGGAGAGCTTTAGTTAAAGGGAGTCCCAGTGATTCAGTCAGGAAGGGCAGATAAGAACTCCCATGTGACCAGAGAATCATAGAAGGAAGCAGAAAGTAATTCCTGGAAGGAGGCTGAAGGTAGCAAAGAAAGCAGCAAGAGGGGTTTGCTGCTTGGTATCTCCTAGCCAGAGAACCTTGGGTTGAAGGGCTGAAGAGGACACAGGGACTTGCATGATGGCTCTAAACTGGACAGCTGGAGCCAAGAGTTGGAGATGATTGAAGTGGGGAGCAGCAGAGGAGGTCACTCACTTGCACTTACAGGGCTAAAAAGCTGTACACAAAGGAACCATGACAGGGCCAGGGGACATTGAGGGATAATCTTAGCAGAGAAGCTTTGAGGGTTTCTGCTGGGATAGGTGGGGTTGGACTGCAACTGGAAGACTATATTGGCTGTCCTGGTAAAGGACAGGAAAGGACTGACAGAGATTGGTGTGTTGGAGGGCATCAAAGTATGGTGTGCACAGCATCAAGGGTTAAGATGACTTGAATTTTAATGATTGCTTGCACCAGGGTGATAAATGGACTATATATTTGGGGCATTTGTTTTGGAGTAACATTGTAGAACACCGGCCCCAAGGAATATTGTAGATAGTGAATTAAAATAAGTCCTTCATCTCTCAATCTGAAAATACCAAAGGCAGTTTTGTAGTTGGTCTGTTAGGGTATGTCTACACTACAGCACCATAGTTAATTTGAAATAAGTTATTTCAAAATAATGCATCTACACATAAAATGCATTTCAAAATAGCATTTTGCTATTTCAAAATAGGGTGTCCACACTGATTGGATGCTGAATCGCATTTATGGCCAGCTGAAACCCATTCCAGCAGGGCATCAGGTCAGTAGTTGCTTTGTGTGGCTGCTGTCTGAGGCTATTTGAGGCTTGTGCTTAAAGGGACCCCCCTGGACAGCCAGTTCTCAGGTTTTCCTGCTTTCTTGCCTACCTCGCTGAGGGATAGCAAAGCATTTTTTTTCATTGATTGATTTGGTTGCCCTGACTCGGGACACCACAGCACTCGGCACCATGGAGCCAGAGCTGCCTCTGGTGCTCATTTTGGATGTCTTGCTGCAAGCCTGGCAGCAAGTGCTGGAGACTGCCTGTCAGCTTCTGCGCAGCCCAACCCCCAGGTCCTCTTCCAGGCCCCCCTGGGGGCTGTGGAGGAGCAGCAGCCAGATGCCAGCGTCTCCCGCCGCATCTGGTGTCTGAACACCAGCAGCGACTGGTGGGACCACCTTCGTCCTGGAGCGCTGGGGAGGCCAACAGACGACACAGAACTTCAGGATGAAGAAGGACACCTTCCTCGAGCTCTGTGAGTGGCTCGCCCTTGCTCTGCAGCGATGGGACACACACATGAGGCCTGCCATTCCCTCCACAAGTGAGTGGCCATCACACCTTGGAAGCTCTCCACGCCAGATAGCTCCCAATCCATGGGGAACCAGTTCGGAGTGGGGAGATCCACCATTGGAGCAATGCTCATGCAGATATGGCAGTCTCTGGCCACTGTGCCAGGGTGTGTGTGTGCAAAGAGGGGATAGGCTGCCTTAGGGAAAAGGAGGGGAGGTGGTGCAAGTCCCCTCCTTCCAGCTGCACTACAGATTGCCTGTGGTGGCCAGGACTGCAGGAGGGTAGCTCCTGGGAAGTAGGGGTACAGGGCAGTGGTGGGGAAGGAACACTCTCGGCCACCCTGGCACCCCAGTGACTATCAGTTTTGTGTGTCTCTCTGCATGTGGTCAAGGCCATCAATAGAGTTCTGCTCTGCAGAGTCATCCACCTCACGGATTTGTACGTGATCATTGAGGGGTTTGGCACCCTGGGCTTCCGCAACTGCAGGGGGGAGGTTGCTGCGTGATCCGTGCTCAGCAAGGCCCACACACGCGGTCCCTGGGCTCCCTCTCTCTCCCCCCACCCTTGCATAAGGGGACAGTAATGGCACTCATGTGTCGAGGCCTCCCTGGCCTCGGAAGACTGCAGTGATATTGCTGCTGGTATGCCTTGGGGGTCCAGGGTGAGTGCCACGCTCCCTCCAGGTTCTTGCAACTCCTGGCCATTGTCCTCCTCCTCCTCTGTGCCCTGGTCAGGGTTCTCTCCCCCAGGGTTGATGACCACCTGGGAGGCACGGACTGTCCGGCCCCCCAAGACGTGGTCCAGGACCTCAAAGTAGGGGAAGGGGTGAGGTTTACCAAATTCAAAATAAATGTTCCGCTATTTCGAATTTATTTTGAAATAGCGGTTTGCCTGTGTAGATGCTATTAAAGTTAATTCGAAATAACGGCTGTTATTTCGAATTAACTTTGATGTGTAGACATACCCTTAAAGAATATTTCAGATATTTTGTTTTTGTTTATATCCCCAACCAGCACCATCATTTGGTTTCCATCAGAAAAGTTGTAATACTTTTTACTGTGTTCACCATAAGCACCAGTGTTGAGAAAGTATGCTTGCGTGCATGCTCAACTTTAAGCACATTACCAGACCCACTGAAGTCACTTAAGGACTCTTGGAACATTCCATTGACTTCACTGGGACTACTGATGTGCTAATTAAGCACATATGCAGGAGTAGCATTAGCACCATTATTGTAATAATTCCAGAATAGATAGCTAAACCACAGACAAGACTCAAAGCTGCAAACTAAGGCAATAATGATATAATATAAAATATTGCATAATGATATCCTAATCCAGTGAGCATAGTTCATTAGACTTAGAATAAAAAAGTAGCATTGAAACCCATGATAAAAATCACAACAGGTCACCTCAGTTTAGTCAGTAAGTGGGTCTTTCAAAGGAGATTTTCAAAACCCTGGTCTCATCTTTTCCCATGGACACTACACAGCTTATATAATTGGCCAAAATATCCCGTCTGTCATATATAGAGGAGGTATCTGAGCCTTTAGCTCTGATCTTTGAAAAATCACGGAAGACAGGGGAGATACCAGAAGACTGGAAAAGGGCAAATATTGTGCCCATCTATAAAAAGGGGAATAAGAACAACCCAGGAAACTACAGATTGGTCAGTTTAACGTCTGTCCCAGCGAAGATAATGGAGCAGGTAATTAAGGAAATCATATGCAAACACTTGGAAGGTAATAAAGTGATAGGGAATAGCCAGCATGGGTTTGTGAAGAACAAGTCATGCCAAACTAATCTGATAGCTTTCTTTGATAGGATAACAGGCCTTGTGGATAAAGGAGAAGCGGTGGATGTCATATACCTAGACTTTAGTAAGGCATTTGATACGGTCTCGCATGATATTCTTATTGATAAACTAGGCAAATATAACTTAGATAGGGCCACAATAAGGTGGGTGCATAATTGGCTGGATAACCGTAGTCAGAGAGTTGTTAACAGTGCTAAATCCTGCTGGAAAGGGATAACAAGTGGAGTTCCTCAAGGGTCTGTTTTAGGACCTGTACTGTTCAATATCTTCATCAATGATGTAGATATTGGGATAGAGAGTACGCTTATTAAGTTTGCAGATGATACCAAACTGGGTGGGGTTGCAACTTCTTTGGAGGATAGGGATATAATTCAAAATGACCTTAGCAAGTTAGAGAAATGGTCAGAGGTAAATAGGATGAAGTTTAATAAAGAGAAATGCAAAGTGCTCCACTTAGGAAGGAACAATCAGTTCCATACATACAAGATGGGAAGCGACTGTCTAGGAAGGAGCATGGTGGAAAGAGATCTAGGGGTCATAGTGGACCACAAGTTGAATATGAGTCAACAGTGTGATGCTGTTGCAAAAAAAGCAAACATGATTCTAGGTTGTATCCACAGGTGTGTTGTAAGCAAAACTCGTGAAGTCATTCTGCCACTCTACTCTGCACTAGTTAGGCCTCAGCTGGAGTACTGTGTCCAGTTCTGGGCGCCACATTTCAAGAAAGATGTGGAGAAATTGGAAAGGGTACAGAGAAGAGCGACAAGAATGATTAAAGGTCTGGAGAACATGACCTATGAAGCCAGGCTTCATGAACTGGGCTTGTTTAGTTTGGAAAAAAGAAGATTAAGAGGGGACATGATAGCGGTTTTCAAATATCTTAAAGGGTATCACAAGGAGGAAGGAGAAAATTTGTTCCTCTTGGTTTCTGAGGACAGGACAAGGAGTAATGGGCTTAAAGTGCAGCAGGGGAGGTTTAGATTGGACATTAGGAAAAAATTCCTAACTGTCAGGGTGGTCAAATATTGGAATAAATAGCCAAGGGAGGTGGTGGAATCTCCCTCTCTGGAGATATTTAAGAACAGGCTAGATAGACATCTGTCAGGGATGGTGTAGACGGAGCTTGGTCCTGCCTTGAGGGCGGGGGGCTGGACTCGATGACCTCTCGAGGTCCCTTCCAGTCCTATGGTTCTATGATTCTATATTTTAGGCTTTTAAATTGTTTTTATATTTGCATAGGTGGTCACATTTCAGAGGTATTGTATGTATATAATTTGTGAAGTGCTCTAAAGGAGTATTTCATTTCAAAATGTAAAGTATCTATTATTATTCTATTAAGTTTTACTTTTCATTGGCTCTTGTATAAATTCATCCCTTGAAACAGTCACTATAAGAGGATTGTTGGCATCTTTGTTAGAGGAACCCATGTGGCACACATTAACAATTTCCAGTTGTTGATCCAGTAATGATTTTTTTAACAGACTAACTATGCCACATTGTTCTTATTTCGTATTGGCAGAGAAGGATGGTGGATTCAACTTTCAAATCTCCCACTGTCCCTTCTGGCTGTAAGAGAAAACTCTTTGATGCTTTGGTACCAGTGACACATCATTTAACAATTACTGGATGGCAGGTGTCCTATAGGATGTTCCAGCAGTGCACAAATGAGAATAAATCAAAATAGTTCACTATCTTGGCCCAGAGTATGGATAAGGATGCTTATTACGTTGGAATTGGACTAGACGGCAGATGTGTACTAGACGGCAGCACAAAGCTTGCCAAACAGTTCAGATCTCTCTGGGATGTAGAGAAGTAGTGTGTTCATTTTTTTTTTGTCATTGAGATCAGAAGCTAGGCAATTCACTGCCACAATTGCCAATCATGTATGTGATATGCATTTTTTTATTCAAGTTGACCTCTTCCTCTCTCTTCAATCCACTGTACTGCATTTGGAACTTTTTTTAACATTAACGTACACAGTCATTAATCAATTATACTCCTTCTCTAAAAGTACTGTAGAAACCAAACAGAATTTTTCTGTGCGGCAAAAATTGAATATAACTTTAATATAAACGTTAAGGTACAGAGGAATTTTCCATCTCAAGTGAGGTAAAACAAAACTGAATAACTCAAGGTTTGCAAGAAAATAATAAAATAATAGTTTGCAATGGCCATTGTAGTAGAAATTGTCTCTATTTCTCAGCAAGTTTATGCCAAATCCAGGTCTGTGATGTACTTGGGCTTGATCTTATTATCTGCTGAGCACATTGGCTTAATCCAGAAAAGCACTTACAAGCAGCTCAAAGTTAAGCGTATGCTTAAAGTGTTTTGCTGAAAATGGGGGAAAGTGCTCAGCAACTTGCTGGGACAAGCCCATGCTTAGGAGGGAGAGAATCCAGAGAGCCTGTTCCTTTTGTGCAAACAGGACAGGAGCTCTCCTGAATGCTCAAGAGAGATCTGGCTAACGGGACCCACATCTCCACAGGCCTGTTCTCTGGGTTATATTGCACATCTACTCTCCCACACTGGCTGGCACCCATGTCTCTATGAAATGGAGGGTGCTTGTACACAGTGGTTCTGCTTAAAAGATTAGGAAAATTCAACTCATAATGCTGTGTCTGGGATCACTGGGCAGCATCTCTGCTTCCACTCACTGGAATGACCAGGACATTGGTCCTGGATAGGTGATAAGAGATATTTAATAGTTGAGTTAGAGTAAATGCAGTGATACTAATAACATGCGATGTTGAAAATCCTCATGAGACACTGGCTCACAGGCTTAGCAGCAGTATAATGTGCTGCTATATGGGGTTCCAAATTCAGGTGCTTAGCTTCTTGTGCCAAAGGGGTCTGGAATGGTCCTGAACTGATCTGTGCACTCCCAGCTTTCCAGAAGATACTAACTGAGGTGACTTCACCTAGCCTTTCTTGGCCTAAGTGCAGGTAGCAAGAAAGAGGCTTTGAAGGCAGAAAAAGCAGAGGCATCCTCTATCTAGATAGATTCATGGAGGCTAGGTCCATCAATGGCAATTAGCCGGGATGGGTAGGAATGGGGCCTCTAGCCTCTGTTTGTCAGAGGCTGGAAATCATCTGATGATTATTTGTTTCTGTTCATTCTCTCTAGGGCACCTGGCATTGGCTACTGTCAGAAGACAGGATACTAGGCTAGATGGACTGTTGGTCTGACCCAGTGTAGCCATTCTTATGTATTCTACAGCTACACTAATACCTATGAATATTCTTTGCATATGCAGGGAACGCTTCTTTAACTACAGGTGAGTAAAAGCTGTGAAGTTCATTTGCATATCCAAATTGAACTTCCCCAGTGTTCCAGAGTGTATGGGTCTGGAACTTCTGGCTCAGGTATCATTCTTTATAACTTGAATGTATTACCAGGTTTGAATCGTCTTTTATTTTTCAAAATACCACCCCTTGGGCCCCATTTACATGTGCTAATTACCTGCCAACTGTCATGTCTATAAACTGAAATTTGCCCTTTGTATGTTTTTTAGGTGGCTTGCCGCTAACTCAGCATTGTCAGGGGTGATTAAGCAGTGAATAGAGATGGGCCGAACACTGTCTTCTATAGCCCCCCACTACGACATCCCTGAAGTTGGTCTCAATGTTTCCAATAAGAAGTAAATGCCTTTGAGTTGTACCCAAGCTCATGCAAAGAAAGTCTGTCATATTTATTTATTTTCTATCACATTTTTGAAAATGAGCATGACAGGCACATTCTACCAGCATTCTCTGGCTTGTGAAAGTTCCTGCATTGCTGGCAGAATAAAAACAAAATAACTCCTCCCCCCAACATTTCTGGGCTTTTCTGTAACAGAAACAGCAGTAAATGGTGTCAGCTTGCTAATGTTAGTACTTAAACCTAGATAAAACTCAGGTTAATGTCTTAAAATTAAGCCACTGAATTCACTTAACACTATTAAATTTACTGTTAAATTCAGACACACACAGATTCAATGATCCCCAGCCGGAAGCAAAAGTGTGCCAATAAAAATCAACAGTCCTTTCAAGATCAGATTACAAAAAGCATCTCACAAAGATTTAAGTTGCTTTTGAGCAGAAAATTGGCTGGTTTGCAGAACTTGAAAGTAGTTTTTAAACTTATTGGAAATCAGTCATCATTGAACTGGCTGCCAACAGATTGATGTCAAAGCAATGTATTTCCATTTGAAGATACTTTGCCAGGCTTTGGGATTAAGCTAAAGAGCTGGGTATACTGTTTAGTCCGAAGTGGCCTACAATGAAGCACATGGGACAAATCCTTTTCTCTGTACACATACTGGCTACATCTTGACTGGCATGATTTTTCGCAAATGCTTTTAACAGAAAAGTTTTCCGTTAAAAGCATTTGCGGAAAAGAGTGTCTAGATTGGCATGGACGCTTTTCCGCAAAAGCACTTTTTGCGGAAAAGCATCCGTGTCAATCTAGATGTGCTTTTGCACAAAAAAGCCCCGATCGTCATTTTTGCGATCAGGGCTTTTTTGCGTTAAAAAATTCTGAGCTGTCTGCACTGGCCCTTTTGCGCAAAAGCTTTTGCGCAAAAGGACTTTTGCCCGAACCGGAGCAGCATAGTATTTCCACAAGAAGCACTGATTTCTTACATGAGATCGTCAGTGTTCTTGTGGAAATTCAAGCAGCCAGTGTAGACAGCTGGCAAGTTTTTGCGGAAAAACTTGCCAGTCTAGACACAGCCACTAAGTAAACAGATTATGTGCTGGGGAGACCTGTTGGTGTTGGAAGGAGGTAATCTTCCTCCTCACACCACAAGGAGGCCTTTCTCCTCATTTATGGGGAAAATGGATAATTTTGGATCCTATCCAATATTGTGCCAAGGGTATTCAAGATTTTGTTCAAAGACTCAAATCCAGCCCTCTAGGCTGCATAAAATCCTGTACTCATTGCTAAGTACTTTTAGAAATTAACCTTCCTAGACTTCATTAATGAGTTTATCCTAATCTATCAGCCTTGCTTCAGAGTTCCGCATATAAATAACTGCCAGATTGCTTAACCCCTGACCTCTGACCTCTGGACAAATCCATCCCTAGCAGGATGTGGGGTCCAGGGCAAATCACCTATTTGGCCCCCCACTTAACATTTTTTATATAGGCAAGGGGACCCTGATCCGCCTCCATCAACCTGCAGGCTTCCCCATCCCCTATAATTAGGAACCAGCAGTACTCCTCTTCCCCAGTGCAATTAATTCCTGCTCCTCTCACACAGGGAACCTCCCCAGTAGGGTTGCCAGATGGTTTAACCAAAAATACCAAATGCACCCCCACTCCAAAAAAAAACAAACAAAAAAACTCCGGGGAAAAAATTCTGTTGGGGGGAGACCAAAGTTGTTGAGCAAAAAGACCCCAAGAGTTATTAAGAAAATAAATAAATAAAGTTGAGCACTAAGAAGGCATTGCTTCCCCTTGCTCAGGTCTTTAGGCTTTTTGTTGGAGGCCATCTTGTTTTCTTGGTCAAGCCAGAAGGGAGCTTCCCTGTATAACCAGATAAGCACGAGGTATGGGAGGGGTGGGTGTCCGGGGACTGCGCCCAGTAGCTGAGTGTGTTGTAGGGTTGCCAAGTGTCTGGTATTTTCACCTCCTGGCAGGGCAAAAACCCCAAAAAACCAGACATTTTAGGTGTCCAGTATTTTCTGAATTTTTTTACCAGACAGGAGGCGAAAATACCTGACTTTCCGGGTCAATACCAAACACCTGGCAACCCTACTCCCCAGTCCTCTACCCCAGACGTCTAGAGCAGGGACATGCAGACTGCAATACATGACCCTCGCAGTGTATTGCTCCCCTGTGTACTGCTTCTGTTCAGGAAGCATTCACATGCCTAATTGGCCCCTTCCCCAACAAAGACAGATTACATTATCATCAAATTGCTAACACCCATGACTCACAAATTGTAGCACCTTCCAGCAGGCATCTATTCCAAAACTCCTTTTGTCTAATGGAGTTGTGATTGACTAATTCTTGGTTATGTTAACCGAGAGTGGGGTGAGTTCACACCATCTGTTTCAATGAAGACAATGAGGTCTGTCTGTGATTCATCCGGACATTTAGTACCTCCCTCTCTATTGTACAGAAAATGGGATACATTTTTTGTGGGGCCCAGTCTTGTACTCAAAACTCTCAGAATTTAAATCCTCAGAATAGCTGTATGCTAAGTTTTCAACATGTCTCTTTAGGCCTTTGCTCTTTTTCCGTTTCTTGTCTGTCAAAATCCCCCAAACCTTTCTTTGAGTCCACTGTAGTTACATATACTATTATCCAGTTATCTTAACATTGCCTAAGATGGGACTGGAAATCTTACATTAAAAAACTTTTTAGGGGTCTGATGCAATGTTCCCTGTAAGCTGTGTGCTTGTGCAGCCATCAGGAGAGATTCAAATGGCACCCAGATGATTAATTGGAGTACCTACACCTTGCCTTTTCTTTCGACTGGTGGTGCACATATGCATATACCTTGGTGCACATAAAATTTATTTCACACACAGATGGAGAAGAAGAGAGGAAAGCTTTAACTTTGTCCTTGGCAACTTGACTGGCATTGTTTCCCTTCTTTGAGTTGGGAATAACTCTGAACATTTGAAAAAGAAATGAATGTTTCAGCCTGTGAAAAAAACAACTTTTTTACATAGAACGAACCTAGAAAATTGTAATTACAATAAAGCGTCTCAAAGGCTATCAATTAGCCCACCAGCTGTTTGAATGTCACAACTTTTGCTCATGACATTAATTTTTGGTAAGACAGTATGCCACATCTAGGTCAAAGCAAATGTAAATTCTCAAATGTTATTTTGTAAGCTATCCACTTTTAACTTAAGTTCTGGTGGAAGATTGTGTGATGCTTTGACCTCATCTTGAAACAACTCAAAACACCTTCATCCTGATATCATAGCAGAAGGATTGCCTCTACCTTTGCTGACCAACTTGTGTTTTTTCAACACATCCTGACAACTAATAGAAATGAAAAATAGAGAATACCCTCTCTGACAAGTCCAAAAAATAGAACAACTTGTGGGACAGTTCTTGCAGCAGCTTTTCCAACAGTATTCAGAGAGTGGGCAGCAGGTGAAGGACACATGCCGATTTACATGCTGAATTAAATTTTGAACACCTCTTGTATGCTGCAGATATGTTAGCTTCATTGTCATAGCTTTTAAGCAGTCAGCACTATCAAAACCATATTTTTTCAGCTTCTGTAAAATAATTTCTGCAATATCTTCCTCTCTTTTGGTGTGAGTATCAGTGAAATCTATAAAGCTGTCGACTACCTTCCCTCCATCTTTCAAAACCTCAGCATACCTTAATATCTGAGATACTTGTTCCAATCAAGAGAGGGCTGGAGTGCAATCAAAGATAATACAGAAGTTGTTAGCTTTCCTAACATTGTTGAAAATAGTGTACCATGCTTTTCTTGAAATCCTGTTGATAAATTCATTTTGAGTGTCATATTTTGGTCAGTCTCTACGGTACCAGAGAACCACTCATTGTTTTTATTTGATAAGTACATCATCTTTGTGGTTCTAGCCTTCAGAGTTACTACATGCTCTTCCAACACTGTTATATATTGCCAGACACCTAAGTAAATAAAACAAAATCATTGTGACAAATGTGTAATGTCTAGCACCACCAGTAGAAACAAAAAAACCTAACTATGGGTTCTCTTCTAATCAGCTGTACAACATCTGAGCTCTCCTAAATGGCCGCACACGTGCACAGCTTACTGGGAACACTGGAATAGATCTTCCTCCGCTGGCCACCCAACCCTTTGTAGGGGCAGACTTTGAATTGGGCTAGTGTGGGCTGATAGGAGGACAGAGGCAACAGTACTAGAAAGGCTCTAAGGACTCAGACACACCTCCCCATTGTCACTGCACCCTCCAGCCACAAAGAGTCTTCACACCCACTGGTTCTTACTTCACACCAGCCCTGTACCCCAAGAGAGATTTCCAGTCCTGGTGAATCTCAGTGCACCTCTCAGCAGCCCCAGGGAGACCCCAAAGTCCACTGAATCTCACTACACCCCAAACCTGCTATCAACTGAGAACCCCAATTTGACAGGGTAAATGTCTGTTCCCGTGACATTCACTGCACCCCTGTCCCAGAAAGGGCCTACCTACCTTGTTTCGGTGTTGATATCAATGACATCTGCAACATTACAGCATTAAGACACACCATTCAAGACCTAAATAGAGGAAGTTTGGGCCCCATGATGGAAGGAAAGATCAGGCTGTAAAAGAATAAGAACACTAAAAAGCTATCCTCAGAGGCTAAGAAGAACAATTTTTCTCCCTCCTCTGTGTAACAACCTTTTATGTACTTAAAAACTATTATCATGTCTCCTCCCAGTCATCTCTCGGACTAAACAAACCCAGTTCTTTCAACCTCCCCTCATAGGAATCATTTTTGTTGCTCTTCTCTGGACTTTTTCCAATTTGTCCATATCTTTCCTGACATGTGGTGCTCAGAACTGGACACAGTACTCCAATGGGAGACCTAATCAGTAGAGTGGAGAAGGGCGGAAGAATTACTTCTTGTATCTTAGGGTGTGTCTAGACTACAGGGTTTTGTCGACAAAAGTGGACTTTTGTCAACAAAACTATACCTGTGTTCACACTGCCTTTGAGTTATGTCGACATAACGTTGACAAAACTCAGCAGTTTTGTCGACGTATGTAAACCTCATTCTACGAGGAATAACGCCTTTTGTTGACATAGTTTTGTCGATAGAAGGCATTATTGCATCTACACTGTCCTTTGCGTCCACACTGTTATGTCGACAAAGCGGCTTGCTTTGTTGACAGAACTGGATGTAGTCTAGTCGCTCTTTATCAACAGAAGCTTTGTCAACAGTATGGGTGTGTCTAGACTACATGCCTCCGTCGACGGAGGCATGTAGATTAGCCAGATCGGCAGAGGGAAATGAAGCCGCGATTAAAATAATAGCGGCTTCATTTAAATTTAAATGGCTGCCCCGCTCTGCCGATCAGCTGTTTGTCGGCAGATCGGGGCAGTTTGGACGCGCCGCGTTGACAAAGAAGCCTTTCTTGATCGGCACAGGTAAACCTGGTTTCACTTTCCTGTTGATATACTGGGCGACTTGATGGGGTGGTGCATGGATGGGAATGTGCGTTCCATCGAGCGCTCCTCCGCAGTTTGGGAATCCCAGCCCTGCAAAACCAGCCATGATCGTGTCTAGGTCTCTGAGGTGGACAATCCGATTCAGCAGCTGTGAGTTGATGGCCCTCACCACCTGCAAAAATAGACACATACAAACACACACAGATTATGAAGTCAGAGGGGTTGCCCAAGTCCTTTGGTGACCATCCGCCCCCCCAAGAACCCAGAACCCTCCCCCCAGTGATTGCTCCCAGTAGTATCATGGTGTAAGACACAGGAGCCCTCCACCACCTCCCCTCCATTGCCCCCCACCTTTTTCGGTTACAGTCCCCTTACGGACTGCCCTCCCCCCGTCTCCAAGGGACTTACCTCCATCAACACAACACCTACAGTAGATCTCCCCACACCAAACTGCTGTCCCACTGACCGGTAGCTATCAGGAGTGGCCAGCTTCCAGAGGGCAATAGCTACCCTCTTCTCCAGTGGGATGGCAGGGTGCAGGTGGGTGTCCTGTCATTGCAGTGTGGGGGCAAGCCAGTTGCAAAGCTCCAGGAAGGTAGACTTCCGCATCCTAAAGTTTTGGAGCCAAGCCTGATCATCCCACTGCTCCATTATGAGCCGGTCCCACCAGTCCGTACTTGTTTCCATCCTCCAACATCGCCTGTCCGGGAAAAAGTTCGGAGGCAGGAACAGTGCTGCTGCATCCTGAAGGAGGGGCTCCAGTCTGGGCTCAGGTTCCGGACCAGGCATTAACAGCATGATAGTCTCATGCAGTTGCAGCAGCATTTGAAGCACCGTGGTGTGGGGCCAGTGCCTGGCCAGGGGAAGCTCTCACTCCATGGTAAACAAAGGTTAGGAAAAACCTTCAACCCCCCCCCCCCACACACACACACACACTGCTGTGCTGTGCCACGAAGCAGGGCACTCCAAACAGGCACTGCAGAACCTTTGCTATTCCTCTAGGCAGCTGCAGCAGCAGAGCCCTCTAGGCAGCTGCAGCAGCAGAGCAATGGCTAGTCGGGAGGGTGGCCCTTTTAGCATGCGTCTCTGCAAAGTGCAGGCAGCAGAACAAGGAAGCACATACTGCCCCTGTGACCTGGCAAAGCAGTTCCGGGTACTTTCTTCTGTCGACAGAGCGCCCTGCAGTCTGGACGCTCTCTGTCGACAAAGCAAATAGTTTTGTCTATGGCTTGATGTAGTATAGATGAGCTTTGTCAACAGAAGTTTTGTCGACAGAATCTGTCGACAAAACCGTGTAGTCTAGACGTACCCTTACTTACACACTGTGTTGATTTGGAATTTCCTAGCCACCACAGCAACCATGGACTTATCTCAGGTGCTTTTTGGTTCAACCTGTGCTTTGAACCTGCCTTTTACATTCAGATTGGAGGTAAGACAACTGGATCTTAAACTGAATCTTTTCTCTTGTATTTAGGGATTGGGACTCCTCCCTCTTGCTGTGGAGAGGAACCCCATTTTGGAAGGATCCAGACAGATCTAGGAGAGCCCCATACTCCTGACAGAACATTAACTGCTTTGATTGTTTGGTAAGTTTTTTTAATTCACAGAAGACAATCCTGGCTTGTAGATGAGAGAGGGAATATGGGTGAAGCACTCAAAACAGAAGTTTTATGTCAAAGCTGATTGATTGCAGCATAAAGAATTTTTAAATTCTCATACTATGGCTGAGAAAGAGGCAAGTAAACATCCCTCCCACTGAGGCAATTTCTGGTTATTTTTGCAGATACAATTGATTAAATGAAGAATGAACTGTCTGCTCCCATAATGGCTGAGAGCTCTGGGGGGGGGGGGGGGGGGGGGGGAGGGGAGGGGAGGGAAGAAAGAGAAAGGCATTGTCTTTGTTGCTAGAGTTTCAATCAGCAATGTTCACTAAGGTACTAACGGTATTGAGAGAATTGTGTCCAAGAAACCTCTTTTTGGATCTGTGCACTTCTTGGCAGGTGAAAACCAGTGGGGAAGTATTGGGTCCTTTGCTTGTGCATACTAGTAACACCTCTTTCAAGGTATGTTTATACTGCAGCTTGGAATAAGACTCCTAGTTCAGGCAGAAAGATACATGCTAACTCCGCTCCAACTAGCTTGCTAAATATAGCAGTGCAGCTGTCCAAGTACAAGTCCACTGAACCACCTACGCCTTTGTCCACTCAGCTATTTTAGTTTGGTAGCTCAAGCAGAACCAGCAAGTGTGTATCCATCTGGGCTGGGAGTCATGCTCTCACCTGCATTATGGAAATATCCTAGAGGATAGGTTGTCTGTTGCTTTAGTGTGGCCTTTGTTCAAGAAGCCATGGCTTGACACTGTCAGTGTATCTCATTCTCACTCAGTACTACATCTTTCCTTCCTAGTAAGGATTGTAGAGAAAGTAGATGCATCTGATACCACTGATGCTTCTCAGTCTAGGTCTCTAGGCATGGCTTTTCCATGGCAACTGCATTTATCAGGTTGGATCAATGATCTCCTAATGATAAAAATCAAGTATCCAAGTTCGTGTTAATAGATGAATCAGCTGCCATCAATACAGTTGATTATGAAATGGTGTTGGCTCACCAGTGAGAAGTGAGCTAGGACTAGCATGGTCTTCAGTGATATTTCTGTTGGAGTGATCTAGGTAGGTAGGTAGTTGTGGGCAATCAGGCCTCTTCCTAAAGAGTTTTCAAGTGTGGTGGTGCTTTAGGGTGCCATCATGTTACCCCTCTTGTTTAATGGAGTCATTGGAAGGAAAGGTAAAGAGGTACAGGGTGTGAGGCTTTCCATAGGCAGATAACAGCAGATTGCATGTCTGACTCAGACAATGCAGTTCAGTACCTCAGCCAGTGTTTAGCTGAAACTAAAGCATAGCTGGGAGCAAATTGGATGAAACTTAACACAGGCATGACTAGTGGGTGACTGGTGAAGGAAAGTTGGGGTCAAGCAGCTGGAGATGATGGTAGCGATAATATCAGTCCTTTTGACAGGGGGAATGCACTCATCATGCATCAGTAGGATTCACAATTTAGGAGTTATTTTAGATTCTGAGCTGCTGTGTGACCAACTTATTACAGCAGTGACCCCATCAGCTTTTTCTCATCTGTGTTTGGCTAGGAGGCTGTGATCTTTCTCTTCAGATGTGGACTTTGCCACTGTCATCCATGCTTTTATCACCTCAAGGTAGGCAAACAAACATAAGGAAGTACTTCTTCACACAACGCACAGTCCACACAAAGAACTTGTGGCCATGGAATGTTGTGAAGGGTAAAAATAATAATGGTTCAAAAAAGAATTTGATAAGTTTATGGAAGATAAGTCCATCAATGACTACTAGCCAAGTTAGTCAGGAATGTTCTGTTTTGCCAGTTCCCTCTGAAGCATCTGCCATTGGGCAGTGTTGGAAGAGAGGATACTAGGTGAACCACAGGTCTGACCCAGTATGGCTGTTTGATTTCTTATTATTATTTAAAAGACGGCTGTGTGTTCTACCTGGGGCTACACTTTAAAGCCACTCAGAGACTGATTCAGAATGCAGTGGCTCACGTACCAAATGATGAGTCATCGTGCATAGAATGTGCCACACCAGTGTTCCAGGATCTACTGTGGCTGCTGACTAGTCTCTGGGTGGAGTTTAACTTGTTGGTTGTGACCCATAAAGTCCTACTTAGTCTGAGACCAGTCTGAGGAAAAGCGTTTCTTGTACTTGAGTTGGATCCCTGTCATTAAAAAAGAGGAAACAGTTGACAAGGAAAGAGGGGCTCAGGGTTTCTGAAATTTGCTTCTCCACTGGTATGAAATAGCATGGATTTGGTCATCTTCCAAGCATGCTGCTAAATAATCTGTTTGACAGGGTTTTTGGAAATGGCTGAGGGTAAGCTCCTGGCCTGATGGAGTGGAAAAGAGCTATTTTGGAGGCGACTGACCAGCCAATTTTCTGTCTAATTAGTTTTTTAAATTTTCTGGTGTAACATTAAATGAGTGCTAGGGTGCCAGTAGCCTTTTACAGGCTTTTTAAGAAAAATTATTTAAATCCTGTCTTTCTAAAGCAACGTAAGTTGGGTCTGGCTTTTCCTGCAACTTGAGAAACCCATCTATCTTGTTTGTAATCACGTGAAGGATTAAATAAGACCATGTAGAGACTGTTGTTTTTAAGCCTTTTTCTATAATGCCTTGTATTGTGTGATAATAAACCTACTTGTTTTAAGAAGACTGTTTGTCAGTATATGACTAGTCAGATGCTTGTGAAGGGAAAAAATGCAGCTGTCCAGTTGGACTTGAGAAATAAGTGGTTGGCATAGATGGCATGGTGATGTGTCAGATTCTAGTCTCAGCGCCGGATGTCATGAAAGTCTACATTCAGACATCTTAGGATGTAAAGCCTAATGCCTCAGAAGGTGCTATCAAGGAGACTGGAGAGGGGATAGAGGTGCCATCCATTCTGTAGTTATGACTTTGTATCACAAAATGGGTGTTTATGGTTAAATAAAACCACAATTCTCTCCCTGACACTTCTGACTATGGCTATGTCTACACAGCTTCCCTCTTCTGCAAAAGCCTATGCGAATGAAGCATGGATTAGCATATTGCCACACTCCATTTGCATAATTAATTAGGAGCTGTTTTTGTACAAGAGGTTTTTGTGCAAGAGCTGTTCTTCCTCATTTTTTGTGCAGGAGGAGAGCTGTGTAAATGGCGCCTTTCTGTGCAAAAATCTCTTGTGCAAAATTGGCTCCTAGTTAATTATGCAAATGAAGCATGACAATATGCTAATCTACACATCATTTGCATAGGCTTTTGCAGAAGAGGGAAGGTGTGTAGATATAGCCCAAGTGAGAAAAGCAAAAAGGGGTAGGTATAGGAAGGAAGAGTGTGAATGACAGAAATGATGGTATTTCCTCACATAGATGCCAAACATGTAGAACAAGGCCTGATGATTTCAAAGCATTAAGCTGAAATTTGAGCTGCATGTATTTCTTTATTAAACATATTAAATCAATCATGCTGAATTAAACAAAACACTACTCATATAATTTGTCACTATAATATAGGAAAATTAATTTAATAATATGAGTTTCAGCAGCCAAAAAGCTTGCTTTAACTTTTGTAAATGCAAAGTTACACATTTCATGGCAATTGATTAACTGTTTTGCATATGAACAGTAGGGATTTGATTCATTTAGGTCTCTAAAATGTAAACCTTATGACTATGAGAACCTTTATAACCACATTCTGTGTCTAGAATTTTTTAAAAAAAGGTTAAGATGTTTTTATTAGATTTAGCAACTTAACTAAGAGTGAAGTAATTACCAAAAGCATACTGTGTAAAAAAAAGATAAAGTGACCTTTTACACAGAAATATAACACTATTTGTAGCTTCAGCTGAGCACCTGCAGAGTACTTAGTGAATTTAACAGCTGGAGGGCACACATTTCTCTTTTTTGGAGTCTTTAATCCTTTCTTCCTGATCACCGACTACAGCATCATGTTGAAGCAAGACCATACTACAACTTATTTTCAGGTCTTCAGATTAAGTTTAAACTTTAAAGTCATAATTTATAAAAAGAAACAAGGCAACCACTCAGTTCAGCATGTCTGAGTTTGGCACAAACTGATCTTCTATGCCCCTTTGCTCCCCTGAAAAAGGTAAGTATAATACCAGTTCCTTTAATGTTCCACGTATCTCCATCTTTTTGCAGCTTATCACTTCAAACCATTAAGAAAGGAATACTCTTAAGTAATTAGGTAATATGAAATAACTCCATGTCCTGAAAGACTAAGTCCCATGAGATAATTCTAGACAGTTAAACACTTAGTTTTAGAGAGGTAGCTGTAACTGTCTGTAACTGAGAAAATTTAAAAAATAACAAATAGTCTTGCAGCACCTTCATATGCCATCAAATGCCAACAATGCCTCTCTGCCAGGTATTTTGGCCAAACTGGACAGTCTCCATGGCAAAGGATTAATGGACACAAATCAGATATTCAAAAATTAACACACAGGAACCCATTGGGGAACATTTTAACTTGCCTGGGCACTCATAAATGGATCTCAAAATTACCTTATTATTGCAAGCAACTTCACAAACCAGCTTGAAAGGGAGGCCCCAGAACTTAATTTCATTTGCAAGTTTGATGCAAGAGAGGTCTAAACAAAAACCTTGCCTTGCCCCCTACATTCCACATCCTAATGACATAAAAAACCAAGCACAGGGTACTTAAGAGCACTTAGTACCCACTCTTTCCATTTCATTTTGATTTGTCCTTTTCATATGTGTTCATTTTTTTTATTGTATCCTCTGGTATATATGGTTGTGCCAATTTTCTTCCACAATTTGATCTGAGGAAGTGGGTCTGGCCCACGAAACCATCTTGTTAGTCTTTAAAGTGCTACATAGTCCTGTTTTTTGTTTCAGCTAGACCAAACTAACATGGCTACATCTCTATTACTATTAATTTAGCAGGGATGCTAATTGACAGGTATTTTCCCTCTCCCCCGCCCCTTCTTTTTCCTCCTTTTCTCCTCTTATTTTCTCTGCTATTTATTTGGAAACTGGACCCCGTAACTCCATTAATCTGAAGAAGTGAATTGTGCCCATGAAAGCTCATGATACCATCTACAACATTTTTTGTTAGTGTCTAATGTACTGCAAAACAAACACTTATGCAAGATTCAAAATATTCTGTGGTATGCCAGACCTACATCCTGGTCCAAGTTCCTTAAAATGTTAAAAGTGACTTCAGCAGTGTGAAGGTAGAATATCTTCCCCAAAGCCTGGAATGTGTGTAAGTCAGATGTGCTGATCTGATAATATAATGTATATAAAAATACATGTTACTATTAATGTTTTGCAAATTTGATGACACTATGGTACATATTGCTTTGGGGATCTGCTGCAGATGGAAGTGAAAGACTTAAAAAGTGCTAGTGTGTACTAACAGGTTGGTGCACAACTGAAAGTGGAGCTGTGGAAAAGACTGCACAGGTCTTTCCCCTTAATACTTAATTTAATACTTTTCAGTTTTTGAAGCTTGCTGTGCCAAACCTTTAATGGTAATTAAATATTAATATTTGTATGCTTTCATATATCTATATCTATATATAGATATATAAATTTAACAATGTTAGACTCACTATGTTCAAGTAATAAAGTATGAAAATATTAGCCTATATATAAAATCAGAAAAACACTGTCATATTAAAATATAGTTTGGCTGCTGAGTACAATTCAAGAGAAAATATATAACTGAAAACATCTTTTAAAAATAAAACAAAATCCATCTAGAAAATCTCAAATTATTGAAAACAGGACAAGGTCACATGAACAGTTTTCACACCAACATTAGCACTCAAATTAAACATATGCTCATGGATGTCAATCATTTTAATTATTAGTAAGTGAAAACTATGCATGCTAGAGTTAGGAAATTTTCAGAACTAACTTTGTTACTTACTTTACTGAATTTCCAAAAAAATCCATTACCCAGAAAAAGAATTGTGGGTAAAACGGGGGGATATAATTTTTTTTTTTTTTTTTTTTTACATTGAAGCTCTTACTGCCACCTTAACCATGTTAGAGTCTCCTGTTGGCTCCAGTAGAGGTGTGTATGTATTTATTTAGAAAAAGGGCTGAAAGTCTCAGATGGGTTGCCCTGTTAGTCTGTATCTGCAAAACCAACGAGTAATCCCATGGCACCTTAGACACTAACGGATTTATTAGTGCATAAGCTTTCATGGGTAATTTCATCAGATGAATTGGAGTGGAAATCACAGAGTCAGGAGTATATATAAGACCAACAAAAGAAAAAAGTTACTTCTGTTAATAAGGTTAATAAAGTCAGGGTAGATGTTGCTCATTCACATCAGTTTATGTGAAAATATCATGAGAGGGGAAATTGCCTTTGTAGTGTGATAACCAAAGCTGGGGCGCCAGCTGCCACAGCCGGCCTCAAGCCACTCCTGATTAGAGGATATGCAGTTGTATGAGCCTCTGATGTTGTGACTTATGTGTTTAGGTCCTGTGATGGTGTCACTTGTATAAATATGTGGACAGAGTTGGCAACGGGCTTTGTTGCAAGGATAGGTTTATGGGTAAGTGTTTCTATGGTGTGTTGTGTGACTGCTGGTGAGTATTTGTTTCAAGTTGAGGGATCTGTCTGCAAAATGGCTGTAAATTCTCCAGGCACCTGTCACATAATTTCAGTATATACCGGGCTTTCAGAGTAGAAAAGATCAAGGTGGAGTTGTACATTAAATATGTGGAGATAAGAACATAAAAAATACAAACCATATATTGCTAGCTCAATAACTTTTTTTTAGAAAGTGATTTGCCAGACTGACCAGCAACATAGTACCAGAAAATGACTGAATACTTTCAAAAAAGAAACCAAGAAGACCTGAAAGATAATCATAACAAATTAAATAAATAAAAGTCATAGTGCATCTGTCTGCAGTCGCCCAAGAAAAGATCTCTGTATTTAGCAAAACCTTACTCTATGTCCAACATCATGATCGGCAATGAATGAGGAAGTTATTCCACGTACAATGCCAATATACAAGGATGATGGATGTGTCACTTAAAAATTCTATCAAATAAAACCACCAAGAACAACATTATCTGACCCTGAGGGTGGTGTTGATTCTGCAACACAGAACAGCAAGTATGATCTCAACTTCAAATCAATCAGTGAGATTTATGATAGTCATAAGAAGCAGTCAGGAAAAAAAATAACTTGCAGCAGTGAAAACATTATATAAAAAGAACTCCAAAAATGAGAGAGTATTTCAGTTCACTGCTATAATACAGGAAAGTCTGAAAATAAGAAACGCAAAAGCTTCCTGCCAATCTAGAATAACAACAACTGTCAAGAAAGTATCATGCAGTTCCCACCCATTATGTTCTCCATAATGATCATGAACAGTTACTTTAATACTCCTTAGTCCAAAAGAAGGCCTGAGTAGGCTGGATTTCTACATTATCATTTTATGGTTGACCCGATTTTTATGTGCTGCAGCAGCCAATGGAGAAGCTCCGGGAACTCTTCCAGCATCTATACCCATGCTTCATTAGTTTTAAAGTTAACTTCAGCTAAACACACAGACAGACAACACTTGTGTGGAAAAATTCTTATTCTCTGTGCACAAATGAAGAAATTCTTAGATTTTCAAGCATTTGTAGTCCGTTCCAACAACCTAGCCAGTTTTTCAGATGAAAAATTAACATTTGTGATGGCCTCTGGAGTCCTACAAGGCTGGTTATGGCATACAAACTTTTAATATAAGTCATTTTATGTAACAGGAAAGCCTCAATGAAACTGTCAGATGTAAACACAAATTTATAACCAGGAGCATCAGTGATTAAAATGGCAGCAGTATTGTTGCCACTTGTATTGGAAGCACAGTTGTGATAGTGAAATTAGTCAGACCTTCATCATGAAAAAAGTCCACGTTTGGGTAATGACTTTCTAGTGGCAATATATCCATATAGCTATCAGGAGGATAGGCTAATGAAGACTTAACAAAAAACCAGTCAACCAACACACTAAGGATTTTTTGCATTTTAGTAGCACTGTTAATTAATAAAAAATAGTCCTGAAATTGAGGTGGACAACAAAATGTAAAAACCATCTGCAATGGCTGATCATCATATATCCCATACGACCTTAGCAGCCAATTCAAGACCGTGTGCATTCAAACACTAGCTTTTCTGCTAAACTTGTCAACAAAGATGTCAGTTACTTTAGGTTGTCATTATATTTTTGTGCTGTGGACATGGATGGGCTAGCAACTGGACTGACCACAAAAACTTATTTCATAGAGACCATCAGAAGTTCACCGTTATTCCCAGACCGTCTCTGAATCTACTTGCCAGTGAAGAATCCTATAATCGAAATACCAATCCTTTGGAGTTTTCCCGTCTCCCCTAAATAATTTTCTGAGGAATTTTATTTTTTAAGCTAGCCTACAACCTATTACTTTAATGAAACAGCTCTTACAATACCACAATCTGTTTTATTTATTTTGGTTGTCGCTAGTCTATAATAAGAGCCTGGACACCTACATAATATTCAAAGTGAAAAGCTGAGTTCTGTGGTGGAAAGGATCAACTTTTATCATAGAATCATAGAGCTGGATGTCAGCCGACGGTCAGGGCAGTGTGTGTGTGTATGCTTCCGAGAAAAGGTTTAACGTCCGTGTCTTTACTGCTAGGACCGGGGTCCCGTCGCAGAGGGTGGCCAGCAGGCCAACAGACGCCCCGTTATATAGAAAGAGCTTATTACACCTTAGATTTTAACTGCTAGAACACAGGGGTTCCTTCGCAGCGGGCAGCCTGGGAAAGGCTGGAAAGGTGCCCCAACGGATCTTGTCACCTGGGAGTGACACAGATCCAAACGCCCAAGCTCTCCCTATGTCTGTCCCTTTATGACCGGCTGAAGTTCTTTTAAATTGTGCTTGGTTCTGTTACAGCAACTGAAGGAGTCAGGTTAAAGCTTAAACAGTTACAGGTTTATTAAAAGACTTATAAAAAGCATATGGTTACAATGGCTATTGCTCTATTTCTTAAATGCTAACAAATACAGATTTTAAAAATGGTTACAAAGAAAATAAAGATAGAAAATAGAAATAATGGTACCAAGTGACAGCTTAATCTTTAAAGAGCTCTAAGTCTATGTATATATATATACTTAAACAAAGGACCACATCCAGGTACAATTTTTACCCCTTTCTGTGCCTCTCGACTCCAGCGTGTCAGGCCAGGGCCGGTCTCTCAATTCCTAGGAAAGACGAATACGAGGTGGGCGTCCCCTTGGAACCTCGGGAGATCAAACACCTAACCCGACCAGCAGATAGATGGTAGATTGACACTCAAAGAGAATGCGCTGCTGGACCTATCTTTATACCCCTGGGGGCCCGTATTCTCTTTCTTATCTAAGATGCCGAATTCTACTGGTCCGTTTTGTGGCGCCAGTTCTTACAAGCAAGTTTCAAGTTAATTTACACTTGCAAGAGAGATAACTAAATTGTGAGCACTAGACATTTTTTTACTGGGCGAGAGATTCCTCCCCCCGCGGATGGATGTGTGTTCGTATCAATATGGGTTAAGTCAAGGGCACTCCTTGGCAGCCTCTTGGTCAGCAATTGGCATATCTCTGTTTATAGCCATTCACGGTCACACAGCCTGGGCCTTCTGCTCTGTGTGCCCTGTATGCTCCAGGCAAGCAAAAATGGATGTTACAAGGGGATTCCTGTCTGGCTACACTGGAAGAGACCTCAGGAGGTCTCTGTTGAAAATATCTGAGGCATCATCATTTACCACAGTGGTATGTAATAGTTTGTTTTACCATTATGGCTGCTATTTTATTTTTGGGGAACTGCAGTTTAGACCAAGCCTTAGTCAACAAGTGGAGCAATACAGCAAAAGATAAGCTTGTTCCCTGAGGGCATGTCTAAATTACATTTTTTTTGAAAGAGGATACACAAATTCCATTGGAATTTGCATATCTTCTTCCAATCTGACTTTCAAAAGAGGATCTTTCAAAAGTGAAAGTAGTCTGGATGCGTTTTTTTCAGGCAAAAAACTCTTTTTAGAAAAACCACGTAAACCTCATTTTTTAAGGAAGAGCAGTTATTTTCCTGGAAAAAAAACTCATCCAGGCTACTTTCACTTTTTGAAAGATTCTCTTTCGAAAGTGAGATCGGAAGAAGATATGCAAATCCCTGTGGAACTGGCATATTCTCTTTCGAAAATAGATTGCAGTCTAGACATAACCTGACGCTTACCACCTATTCCCTGCCCAGCAATTGCTGGGAAAAAGTAGGTGGGTAGGTGGATTAATCTGTTTGATTAATCCTTACTTCTGTGAAACATGCCCAAATAGACTTGCAAAGAGAGATTTTTGTTTCCAGTTTTCTACCCGTGCAGGTGTATAGACTGATTCACAATCTGGTATTAAATTAGCAATGTTACTCTTTTATTAATCAGTATTCAGTGGGAAAATTTAGGATCAGTTCTAATTTTCTCCCTTTTCAGAATGGCTGTTTTTGTGTACACATTCCATTGTAATTGCACAAATTGGGGGCATAATTAAACACCTAATCTGTTGGAACGTCTTTCTCTTGAAGTGCCATCATTGGACTCAAGAATAACAGCCTCTTAAGAATAGACCACTCTGAACTTCTCAAAGCTGTAGTTTCAGGCTACCTGCAGACTCAGGAAGACAGGTATGTCAGTGTGGCATTAACTATAGCTGATTGACATCTGGAAAGCTTCAGTACCAAAAGGGCTAAAAAACTTTTTAAAAATATGATGATATTACCTAGGTCTGCATCTGTAGCTCTAGGAAAAACACCTTGCATTCTGAAGGATCTAAATCTGTCATAAAGTTGAATAAGTACAACTGATTTCCAGCCTGCAAGGCAAGAACTTTGCACTAGTCTGTTAAAATCCATTAACAACAAGCAGGAGAAGAGGAAAATGATAATCCTTAAGGCTGTCTTTCCATGCTCTCATTTGTGCATCTAGTGCAAGCAAAAAACAGTAGAATGTGGCCTACCATTTCAGTTGATCCTAGAGAAAATTTAACGCCCCCCCCACCCATCCCCAGACAGCATGTTTCATGAATATGAAGGCACTTACAGTTGAGCACTCCATTAGAATTCTGGGTGTCACAGTATAAAAAGAAAAGTATAGCAATTATACCAGCTGCATGTCTAGCATTCTGTTGACTTTAAGGTTTAACCTTCTTATTTTTGCATGTTTAATTGTTTTAAGTGGTTCTATAGCTACGAAAAAAGCCTCTGTTTATATTTTTTGCTGATGCTTTCTAGAGTTAAAATGACATGCTATGCTGAAATATTTCAACCAGGGGAATAAATGCTTTGACACCTGCTTCACTGAACATTCTGCCAGATAGTACACCATAATCACAATGATTATACTGAATTTTTCCTGTCTGGGTTTCACAGATTTCCTTTTGCTAATTGTGTCAGAAGTAATATCTGATGCCACTGAGCAGAACTGCAACTGCTATTTCCATTTTGTTTAATGTATCAGGCTATGAAACAAGATTTTATCAATCCCAATATACTCTAGTCCAGAAATCTAATTATATTTACACATAGGATCCTTGAGGGATAGCAAGAGGTTTTTAATCACCAGTTACTAAAATTTGATCTTTGCCTCCACAAACTGCTAAAGAACTTTGGTAGATTACAGTGGCTTCCTTCTGATATTTTTTTGGTCCCCAAAGTCTCTGACAGTACATCTTTGGCGGCACTGAAATTTGTTCCTTTGACTGAAACAAAGTGCAGCTCTGAAAGCAAAAAAGGGTCTCTGCTAATACAGTACCCAGGTCCTACTGGTCCCTACATAAACTTACTGGTCTGCCAAGCTACATCAAACATCCTTCAGAAGTCTGATAGCTGGAGCACACCCACTGAGGCTTGGAGTTTTAGCTCTACAGAAGGCACCTTTGTGTCCAGAGCTTTAGTCCACTCCTGCTGAAGCTATGAGCCCCCACACTGAAGCCCTGAGGAATCCATTTCCCCCTCCCACCCCAGCAGAAGACTGCCCATAGCTCTTCCGTCCTGCCATGGGAAAGAAGCACCAAGTTCTCTGCTTCCAATCTGGTAGGCAAAGAATGGGGGGGAGGGTGCATGAGGATTCGGTGAGCAGTGGCAGATTTAGGGCAGAGTGAGCGGGGCGGCTGCCCCAGGCCCTGCGCTTCCTGAGGCCCCACACATGCACCGTTTCAAAGGGGGGGGGCCCGCGGCGCTGCCCTGGGCCCCGTGGCACTCTCATCTGCCCCTGTCTGTGAGCCCCACTTGAACTGTAAAAGAGTTGTGGTTTCAGCACCCTGGGTCTGATTTTCCACTTGCTTGAACTATCCAGGCATTCCCTCCTGTGCAAAGAGGATGTAAAATGTCAGTTCTGACGTGTTAGTACCTCACATGTACTTTGACCATTGTAAACATCCATGTAATAACTACAGCAGTTGTTAATATCTTCAGCCAGTAGTAGTCCCATGGATTCCCAAGTTAGGAATCTAGTGATGGCACTGCAATGTCCCAGAAAGGTGTCAGCCTTCAAAATAGTCCTTACATTGAGGACTCTCCTCCCATCCTTTATGGCTCTCTGTATGGAAGATAAATATCCCACGGCATTATTTGAAAGGGTAGATCAGGATCTACTGGTAGATTTTGGAGCCTCTGACAGGTGATCCTGAGTGGTTTGGCTGGGAGTCTATCAAGTGACAGCACTTCAGTTGCCCCTCCCCATGCTGCCCTGCTGCTCCTGCGCAAAGCATCAGCGCTGCCCCGTGGGAGCCTCCTGCTTCTTTTGTAGGGTGGGGGAGACAGAGGCAGGAGGTGCTGATGTCACTCTGTCCTCCTCCCCTGTACCCCATCTTCACAGAGCAAGGAGGGAAGGGCCCTTGGCAAAGGGGTGGGGCAGGAGCAGGGCCTCAGAGACGGAGCAAGGAAGGGGTATTTGGGTTGAGGTAGATCCTGGACTGACTTCAATTCAAAAAGTGATCTTGTGCTTAAAAAGATTGGAGATCGCTGGAGTAGATGTTCTAATCAATTTTGTGTCTCTCAGTACAATTAGTTCTATTTCTCCCATGGCTGTGTGCTTCACTGAATACATAATGATATAAACACCCCTGCCTACAATAATCTCTGCATTGCCAAAAGAGCACTTTAAGAGGCTACTATAATTATGAAAGATATTATATAAAACAAAATCAGTTCTGATGTGTATTACACTGTGTAAAAGTCCCCATTAAGCTCATGCAAAATGGCTACACAGTAAGCCACAGTCCAACTAAAATGGGGACTAGTCACACAGTCTAGCTTATTTCCTGACCCAGCACATACCTTGTCTCATTCCTCAATCTCTGGGGTTCCATATGTGATGGGGTGTGGTCACAGAAGACCCTTTGGGGGTGCTGACAAGGCCACTGCCACTTGCCTTCCTGATCTCTGGGGCTTCTCATCCCCCCAACCAAGGCACAGAGCTGAGATCACTGCCCCCATTCCGCAAGAAGCAGTACAGATAATGAAACTCTTCTGGTCCAAGGAAAATGCAGTATCGGGCCCAGCTTTTTGGGATACCACTCCCCAAATGGGATCAGACCCCCAAATGGATTAAATAGGTAATCCTCTTCAACAATGAGAGGGGGAATGTACATACTGATTGCTTCCCCAGGTAATAATTATTTACACTGGCTTGATAGCACAGTAAAACCTGCACTATCCGGAACTTAAGCATCTGGAAAACTGTAGAAACGAGCACATTTCTGACTCTGGGAAGAACAACCCCCCCCCCCAAAAGGAAACTGGCCTTCAGGCAAGAGTGCAGCACGTATCTGGGGGAGAGGCGAATGGTAGCCAGAAGCAAGCAGCAAGCATGTCTGCTTCCTCCGTGGCTCCTGTTCCCCCCCCAGCAGGCCGCCCCCACTATCTCCACCTCCCACCCCCAAGCTGCACCCCCCCACCAGACTGCATCCCGCCCCCCACGACTTGTGGCTCCCCCAGCAGGCCAAATCTTGGACCCTGCACAGCTCCTGTACCCCCCCATAGGTGCCGCTGCCCTCCCACCCCCCATCAGATAACCAGGATTTTTAGGTTACCGGCACGCCCTAATCCCTGGTACTTAAATAAAAGTGTTTTTATTACAGTAAAACCTGTGTTATCTGGCACGCTCAGGGATTAGGGCGTGCCGGTAACCTACAAATCCTGGTTATCTGACGGGGGGCGAGAGAGGAGCGGGAGCCATGCAGGACCTCCGGGGAGGCAGGCAGAGCAAAGTAGATTACAAATTAAAAATAACAGAAAACGCTTAGCTAATTCTAACACTAAAACCTCAGTACGAACTTATTACAAACTTATTACAAACCTATTGTTTTAAAGATTCTCACTTTTGTGTGAGAAGTTACTTGGCCAGTCCCTGCTAGTTAGGGAGGTCATGTGACTTCCTAAGACCAACCACTGATAAGATTTAAGGACAAAAGGCTATCTTAATTTGATTTTGAGACATTGAGGCATCCAGCATTGGAAACACCCTTGATGGCTTTCCTTTGCACATTTAAACCCATAAAGTAGTCCACACTCCATATGTCTAATTTTACATACAAGGATGATACATTCACCAAAATAAGATTGTGACATGAAGATTGACAGGTTACATGAGACGATATGTCCAAAGCACCTTTGAGTTAGGCATATCTGTGTTCACAAATCCATTTTCTACAGCATGAGGCAGTGGGGGGGGGAGGGGGGGTGGTGTCAGCCGATGATCAGGGCAGTGTGTGTGTGTGTGTGTGTGTGTGTGTGTGTGTGTGTGTGTGTGTGTGTGTGAGTGTGTGTGTGTTACACCCAAGTCTTCAACTGCTGGGACACAAGGCCCCGTCACAGTGGGCAGTCTAGGAGAGACTGATGGGTGCCCCGAGGAGTTTAACGTCCGTGTCTTTGTCCGCTAGGATCGGGATCCCTTCGTGGTGGGTAGCCAACAGGCTGACAGATGCCCCAGAGTTTATAGGAAGAGCTTATTACATCTCAGATTTTAACTGCTAGGATACAGGATCCCTTCGCAGTGGGCAGCCTTGGGAAGACTGATAGATGCCCCTACGGATCTGTCCTCTGGAAGCGACACGATCCAAATGCCCCAGTTCTTCCTATATCTGTCCCTATGACCGGCTGAAGTTCTTTTAAATTGTGCTTGGTTCTGTTACAGCAACTGAAGGAGTCAGGTTAAAGCTTAAACAGTTACAGCTTTATTAAAGAAGCTTATAAATCATATGGTTACAATGGCTATTGCTCTATTTCTTAACTGCTATCAGATACAGATCTTAAAAATGGTTACAAAGAAAATAAAGATAGAAAATACAAATAATGGTACCAAGTGACAGCTTAATCTTTAAAGAGCTCTAAGTCTAAAGACACTTAAGACAAAAGACCACATCCAGGTACAATTTTTACCCCCTTCTGTGCCTCTCGACTCCAGGGTATCAGGCCAGGGCTGGTCCCTCAATTCCTAGGAAAGATGAATACGAGGTGGGCGTCCCCATGGAACCTCGGGAGGCCAATCACCTAACCCGACCAGCAGATAAATGGTAGATTGACACTCAGAGTAAGTGTGCTGCTGGACTCATCTTTATTCCCATAAGGGCCCGTATCCTCTTTCTTATCTAAAATGCCAAATTATGTTGGTCCGTCTTTGTGATGCCAGTTCTTACAAGCAAGTTTCAACTTAATTTACACTTGCAAGAGAAAGAACTAAACTGTGAGTATTGGACATTTTTTTACTGGGCAGGAGATTCCTCCCCCCGGACAGTGTGTGTTCGTATCAATATAGGTTTCAGTCAAGGGCAATCCTTGGCAGCCTCTTGGTCAGCAATTGGCTTATCTCTGTTTACAGCCATCCAGGGTCACAGCAGCCTGCATATCTGGGCCTTCTGTCAAGGATCTTACTGCTCTGTGTGCCCTGTATGCTTCCAGGCAAGCAAAGATGGATGTTACGGGGACGAGGAGGGGTTCCTGTCTGGCTACATTCCACCTCCTGATTCGACACACCATGTCCCAGGATACAAGATGGCAGTGTTGTCAGCACCTTTTGCCCACCTTGGGGGAATCTAAAAGTGCCCAATGGTCTGATTAGGAGGTTCAGGATCGAGGAATTGGCTGGGATATTTTCCTAGTGCTGTATATCAAATGTGCACAGAAGAGATAGCTGCAGTAACCAGGCATTGCACAATACATAGGGTTATGCAGAAAATGATTACAACAATTACAACAGTTAGAACAGTGGTTATAATAGAGTGTAGGAAAGGAGTTAAGGAAAATCCCAGCTGTTGGGCTAACCAATTTAGCCATGAAGCAGCATGGGGTGGGAAGAGGGGGAAGCGTCACATCATACTTAGCATTAGAGCGCTAAACTGGGTTCCCAGGCTGCCTTTGGGTCTTCCCAGCAATTGCACACTAGAAACTGTGATCCTATACATTAGTGCTGTAAATTGCAGCATGTATATGGTTTAGAGTAGCACAGAGGTGTAGTGAAGTTACAATGCTAATTTCACATCCTTCGTGAAATCTTGTGTAATTTGTTGCCAGCTCTCAAGAAGCAAGTCATCATTTGCCTTGGGATTAAAGAATTAAAGCCATAGTAACCAATGGCATCTCACAATCTAAGCACAGCAAAATTTCGTGGTAGGAGTGAAACTAATACACTCCTGACACCTCGGTGTGTTGCAGTATCATCTTTAAAAGGGAACCTTTCACAGAACTACCATCATGTCCATTTAATCAAACAAAAATGCAGTAGCAAGGGGGAGGGGAACAAAGATGATGCTTTTCACATTTAGAGTATTTAATTCAGATTTTTGTGATGTTAAGAGTTGATTTTTAATTATTTATGGGACAGTTCAAATCCCTTCTTAGAAAACAGACATGCCACAGTGATTATTCAGATGAGCAAAAGGAGGTCTGTTTCTTCTACAGTCATACTTCTTATCTGTCCTCTTTTTGAAAGTTTTCAATTAATTAAAAATCAAGGGACAGATTTTTCAAAATGTAATCTCTGTTTATGTACATTCTAATTTGCTGTGCTCTCACCTAAGTAAACCATTTTATGAAATGACCGAATCTCTATAAGGCTGCCGACCCTTCAGATTGCCCTGGAGTATGTCATGGGATGAGAACTCCAGGAATATGTCCAACCAAAACTGGGAACCCTACTGTGCAAAAGATGGTTTACATATGCATACAATACAATATGAGGTTTGCATATATACCTTCTAACATTTGTGTTTACTAGATAGTGTGCAAAAAAAAGTTCATGTGCAAACAATTGCAGGAAGAAAAGTATACACACGCACACATAGACCTCAGGCCTCTTTGAAAAGTTGTCCCTAATAGGATGAACTGAAAGTTGAACTGATAAGACGAACTGATAACTTGACATTATACAGTTAGAATTTTAAATCATATAACTGATGGTATTGGTGACATTTATAAAGTATTATAAAATTTAGCCAGCATTGCCTGGGTCCTTAACGCAATTATTTTGTCTGTTTCGCAGTTCTTGCCCAGACTGACAGACACACAGAAAAATTCTCTCAAATGTACAGTCAATAGAAATGTGACTGATACAAAGGTTTGATTTTATTTCTGAGGATTCGCAAATCTTCTTATTTGGAAAGATTTTTACAAGGAGAGAAATATATTTTTACATAGACTGGATTTATATCAAATATGCAAATTAACTTGTTTATCATCATCCATTTAAATATGCATATTTGTATTAGGTTTTTCTCATTGCAGAACATTCCTTAGTGTATTTATTAAATAATACAGAGCCTCCCTGGAAATCTGTTACAACATAAGGCACTACCATTTGGAATCCCAGTTCATTAGTCTCTAGATTCTCTTCTCAGCTGTGAGTGCCCACATGGAAGAAGGGTGAGTTTCATATCCCTAGATACTGACACCTCTAGCTGATCCATACACAGTGTTGATGGGACCCAGAGAATGTTTTCTTCCAGTCCCCCTTGATTGCAGGTGCCGCTTCCAAAACTCTCATTTGCCAGGAACATAGAACTGTGGCTACTGGGAGCTCCAGAGGGCATTAGGTGTGGATAGTCAACATCAGCAAAATGTCTCCCAGCCTGCAGTCAGATACCTTGATGGACTGCCAGTTGCCCACCACTGTACTACTGGTTTGTTAGCTTAATTGGCAAACGAGGTGTGCGTAACTAAAGCACAGAAAGTGAAGAGCTGGAACTCCTAAAAGAACAAAGAATTCAGGCACACCATTTAAATTGGGCATACAGGTAACCAATAAGGGCGATAATTTACCCTGACTATAGCTAGTGCTGTAGTTGGTGGGAGTGGATAGATATGGTTTATTATGTTAACTGGTTAACCTATATGTTTAACTAGCCCACTGCATTGCATCATGGGTGGGGAGCCATTGGAGCAGTCCCTTATGTGTAGTGTGGTGGGTCTGGCCAGAATGAAGCAACCCCCTTGCCCGTGACATGGTGGGCCCGGCCAGGCTGGAGCATCCCCTTGCCTGTGGCTCTGGGCAGGTGAGGTGTGTTACCCTTTTACATCCCTAATTTATACTATCTGAAAAAGTCTGAGGGTACGCCCAATGCATTGTAATTAAGACTATTGTTTAGCAGTGTATTTAATAGCAAATGTTTTTTTCTTAGGGTGTGTCTAGACTACAGAGTTTTGTCGACAAAAGTGGACTTTTGTCCACAAAACTATACCTGCGTCTACACTGCCGCTGAGTTCTGTCGACATAACGTCAACAGAACTCAGCAGTTTTGTTGACGTCTGTAAACCTTATTCTACGAGGAATAACGCCTTTTGTCGACAGAGTTCTGTCTACAGAAGGCATTATTGCATCTACACTGTCCTTTGCGTCTACACTCTCATGTCGACAAAGCAGCTTGCTTTGTTGACAGAACTGGATGCAGTCTAGACGCTCTTTGTCAACAGTCTAGATGCTCTTTGTCGCTCTCTATTAACAAAAGCCTGTAGTCTAGACGTACCTTACAGTGCTGTATTGATAAATAGTCAGCACAGAAATTGACTGTCCTTTGTGAGGAGGAAAAGCCAAGGAGAATGTGGGGTAGCTATTATACCAAGTTGGGGGGAGGGGTTGGATTCCAGTAAAGAAGAATAGATAGGGATGCAAGTGAGTGCTGGTTCAGAAGAACTGTGCTACAATGATATTAGCAGTAGAGAACAAGGGCTTCTGTCAAGAACCTTTCCATGGCACCACTTTGCCCAGGAAACAGTGGTGGCCTTTCTCAGTTTGTGCTAGAATAAGGGCTTTTAAACATTGAACTGATAGCTGCTGTTCACGAGGCTGTATATCTGTTGTTGTGTAAGCAGAAGCTGTCTGAAGAAGTGGGATATTTCTTGGCTGTGTTCTGTCCTATGCTCAAACTGTGAATAAAGTGGCTTGCCCTGTTCTGCCACTTCTGGGAAGAGACACTCTATGTTTTAGCTAATAACGATGACACTTAGCACTTTTAGAGGGCTTTTTATCCACACCAGGAAGTGTGACATATTGTGAGAAAGTAGCAGCAGAAAAACACAGAAAACTTTTTATGCTACAAAGCAAGGCAGAATGAATAGCCATCAGAATGGTCCATTCAGGCACTTCTGCCTGATTGAGAGGTAGTATTAGGGTTTGATTTTGGGTTGGTGGCATCACATCCGTGATTTGGCACCTTAAAAAACACACAATCCCCGCCCTCCCCCCCCAACTCTCTAGGTCTTCTAGTAAAAGCATCTACTGGAATCCTGAACTAAGAACTATGGAAAGTGTGAACTACTCCATTTACCTCCCTGTAATGTCAGTTCAGACACCCAAGATAGTACTGAAAATGTCAATATAAATTTTTTACTATTCAAAAAATGTGCATATCTATAATTTACTTCCTCTTCCACCCATAGTCTACTGTGGGTGCTATCTAAATATGGTGACATAACTAGATGGTATTTGGAAGACAGGTAGGATCCCTGCCTCCATCTGATCTGTGAAATTAAAAGGGCCAATTCCACAAAATGTTAAGAGTTCACTTACTTCCCAGTGAGGGGAGTTAAATCTGTGGAGCTGTCCAGGTCACCTCCACATATGAGCACATGGCCCCACAGAACAGATTTAACCTCAATCCATTTTCTCTCTTAATCTAATGAAAGTGACCTGGATATAACAAAATTGTTTTCTTTGTAATCATGATGGCTAGACCAATAAATATAGCTGTTTATCTCTTCAAATGAAAACTCATTTTGCACAGCCTGTCTCCATGCTGATTTTTCATGTCTTCCATGATACTGATCACATTGTTGTCTGATACTCTAATAGATGACTGAGAGGCTTTGTTTGGTGTGACAAATATAAACAAACTTGATTTTGGTGATTTCACTGTTTCCACCAGGAAGTGAACTAAGTCAGAAAATGTGCCTCAAGAAGAAAAATTTGCTGATAGAACTGCTAAGAGTCACAGAAATAATGATTGGTCAGTAAAACAGTGGCTTCTTTCTTAAACTGAGCACTTCCCATGTCATATTTTGAAAAACATAGCACTATTAGCAATAGGTGAAAGTTGAGCGTTTGAGCAAAGCGCTCCAGTTGAGCAGCAATGAACTAGGATGAATTATTATAAGATGTGAGTCATTCAAAATAGCAAATTATGCAATAAAATGCCAGAATTCTCATTGAGTAAGTGGAAAAGAAAGAGGAATATATATATATTATAAAAAACTAATACTACATGTGCAGTAGCTATTTTATGAAGCTTGATGTGGTTACTTTACCCTAGGATAAGGACCTTACTAAATGCACACTTTTCTACTGACCTGCCTATGGGTGGCATCTTAGGCTACGTCTGTACTACAGAGTTTTTGTGGAAAAATGGCTGTTTTCCCGCAAAAACTCATGGAATATCCACACTGCAAGCAACGTTCTTTCGACAGTAAATTGACAGTAAATCGATTGAACAGAGGAGTTTTTAGGCAATTGGTATTCCTATGAGAAGGAACATGATATCTGCTTTCAAATACCTAAAAGATTATTACAAGGAAGAGAGAGACAAATTATTATCCGTAACCTCTGATGACAGGACAAGACGCAGTGGGCTTAAATTATAGCAAGGAAGGCTTAGGCTGGACATTAGGAAAAGCTTCCTAACTGTCAGGGTGGTTAGCCATTGGAATAAATTGCCTTGGGAGGTTGTAGAATCTCTATCATTGGAGATTTTTAAGATCAGGTTAAACAAACACCTGTTAGGGACAACCAGTTCTGAAGTAGTAGTGACTATAATGAACTAGCCATACTCAACTGGCCAAATAGCCACAAATGGCTACTGTGTTAGACACCACTGGATGTTGCTTGGTCCTGCCATGAGTGCAGGGGACTTGACTTTATAATATCTCAAAATTTCTTCTGGTGCTATGATTAGCCTGGAATCCTTGATAATGGATAGTCTCTATGTGTAAGCAAAAATGTTAATTTTAAAGCTTAACTTTTTTCTTTGGACTCTTCTATCACAGGGTATGTCTACACTACCCCGCTAGTTCGAACTAGCGGGGTAATGTATGCATACCGCACTTGCTAATGAAGCCCGGGATTTGAATTTCCCGGGCTTCATTAGCATAAGCGGGGAGCCGCCATTTTTAAATCCCCGCTGCTTCGAACCCCGTGTAGCGCGGCTACACGGGGCTCGAACTAGGTAGTTCGGACTAGGGTCCTATTCCGAACTACCGTTACTCCTCGTGAAACGAGGAGTACCGGTAGTTCGGAATAGGCACCCTAGTCCGAACTACCTAGTTCGAGCCCCGTGTAGCCGCGCTACACGGGGTTCGAAGCAGCGGGGATTTAAAAATGGCGGCTCCCCGCTTATGCTAATGAAGCCCGGGAAATTCAAATCCCGGGCTTCATTAGCAAGTGCGGTATGCATACATTACCCTCCTAGTTCGAACTAGGAGGGTAGTGTAGACATACCCACAGGGAACAAGAAAAGACTTTACTGTGGTCCACACTGGCTTGCTTTTTTCCTACTGAGGTCTCTTTCCTCAAACAACTTGAAATGAATTGCATTTATGATTATTGAGAGCTTTTTTAAGAACAGCAAGGTTATGATTCATGGTGATATAATTAAAAATGTTATTTTGAACTTTAGATATCTTGAAGGGATATCTTCAATAACAGCCTTCTGAAAACCAGTCCCTTTTATGTCATCTCAAGACTTAGGGTATGTCTAGACTACATGGCTCCATCAACAGTGCCATGTAGATGAGTTTACTAAACATAGGAAAATGAAGCTACGATTTAAATAATCACCGCTTCATTTACATAAAAATGGCTGCTGCGCTATGCCGATCAGCTGTTTGGTGGCACAGCGTGGTAGACTACTCCGTTATGCCTCGTGAAATTAGATTTACCGGAGCAGTCGACAAAGGCTTCCTTTGTCGACTGCGGCGCGTCCAGACTACTGCGCTGTGCCGCCAAACAGCTGATCGGCACAGCGCAGTGGCCATTTTGATGTAAAAGGAAGTGGCGATTATTTAAATCACCGCTTCATTTTCCTATGTCTAGTAAACTCATCTACATGGCTCCGTTGACGGAGCCATGTAGTCTAGACATACCCTTGGAGACACACAAACTGGGACTCATAATTACTTGTCACTTCTGAAATATAGACTAGTAAGATTGTTTCTCACAGATTAGGTTCTAAATCCTGTGGAAGTTGCAGAAAAGCAAGGCCAGGAGTTTGAATATCTTAAGTATGTAAGTTAAGCTTAACTTTAGGTGTCAATTTTTGGAAGTATTGCAATATGTTCTACTTAGGTGTTGCTCCATCATGAAGAGGGATGTGATAGTGGGCTGTCTCTAAGGGGTTGGATTGACCCAGGTTTTTATTCAGCATAATGTTCACTCACTTACCATCAGAAGACTCTAATTTCTCACGGGCTTTTAGTTAACAATAAGTTTCTTGTTTTCCCTTATCTTGCATCTTGTGCATTTATTTTGCCACGCAAAGAAAGTGAAACAGCACTGGTATTTTTATTTTACCTGCACAGAAATCAGTTCTTCAGCTTAACAAAATGTTAGCCCATCTGCTGCCTGAAAACATTCTATTTTATTCACAATATTTTTGTCATTTATTTTTATCTGTGATTTTTATTATTAAGGACATTTGCAGGAAAACAATGTTTTTATTTCTAAGGCATTTATCTCTTCATGCTGATGGAGAATTGTGGCTTGAAGAGATGAATAAGCAGCAGAAACAGATGAACTCCTCAGAGAAAAGGCTCTTATTTTTATGCAAATATTTTCTGTATTTCTCTTGTTCATTTTTAAGAATATTGTCAGGATATCTGCTATTATAAAGAACATTGTTTTCAGTAGACTTTGTTTCAAAGTTTCCCATGAGGCGTCAGTGGATCTTTCAAGTTTTTGCTCTTTCATCTTCAAAACTGGAGTTTTAATGAGACATTTTAAGCCTCTCTTTCAAAACTACAACAACAAAAAGTGTGTGGAGTTGTATGTACCATGTCCCCTTGACTGTTTTGGATAGGTGCCTATTTTGATTGAAAAGTCATGAAAAAAAAATACTTGTGAGTTGGATTTGTCTGTTTTGGCTTGTGTTTGTTTATAAAGGAAATCTTAAGACTGATCTTGTGATCGCTGAAATGGGTGATGGCCCAATGGACTAAATTCTGCCACCTGAGTATTTCACAGATGTAAAGCAACAGGAAACAAATATAGTTCAATGAATTGCTTATGTTCAACTATGCAAAAACATACCGAAAACATTGCCCTGATACAGCAGAGAGTCTTCACTGATAACACTGCACAAGTGAAAACAAGAAGCCAGGAAAATCCAGTTGTACCACACTCCCAAGTCCCAAACCCTGTGTTGGGTAAAGTAGTATGGTATAGGCAAACACACAGAGAGAGGACATCATGAGACTTACACTCTATATAGTCCCTAGCATTCTATACAGTACTTGAAGATGATCTGCCACTAAGATTGAATCAGCTATACAGGCAGTCCCCGGGTTACGTACAAGATAGGGACTGTAGGTTTGTTCTTAAGTTGAATTTGTCCGTAAGTCGGAACTGGTGTCCCCAAGTCAGCCGCTGCTGAAACTGACCAGCGGCTGACTACAGGAAGCCCGAGGCAGAGTTGCTCTGCCCCGGGCTTCCTGGAATCAGCTGCTGATCAGTTTCAGCAGCGGATGACTTGGGGACGCCTGGGGCAGAGCAGCTGGGGTACTGCTGGGTTGGTCCAGTAGCGCCGAGGAGCGGCGCTGCGGGACCAACCCAGCAGTGCCCCAGCTGCTCTACCCCAGGTGTCGTCGGCGAGAAAAGCCTGGTCTGCTGGTCGGAGAAAAAAGCGTGGTCTGCGAGAAAAGCCCAGCAGACCAGAGAGAGGTGGGTGGCGGAGTCCGAACTAGCGGACATTTAAAAAATGGTGGCGCCTGGCAATATGCAAATGAAGCCCGGGAAATTCAAATCCCGGGCTTCACTTGCAACTCCGGTTGCCTACATTAACCACCCTAGTTCGAACTAAGGTGGTAGTGTAGACATACCCCTTTTGACTTGAGCATCTAGCCAAAAATTTGGGGTCCAGTGGATTGTTCCAGTTAGAAGGAGAAATTCGTGACAGTTGGATATTTCTTTGGCGTAATCTTGTTTATTTATACAATATGTATAAAGTCCTGGTCTTTGACTACTGAAGGAACAAAATTGCAGGAAGAAGCTTATTTTTCTCATTGCACCAAAAGGTGTGGGAGTTGTGGGTTTTTTTTTTTTTTAATCCTGAATCCCTGACCCAAAAGCTTTTTCCCAGGTTTTTTCTAGGATTTTGCAACATGGTTTCAGCTGCTCTTTTGAGCTTTGTTTCTTTGGCCCCCTTTCCTCATACATAGGCTTACCCACAACAATGCTTAGCAAAAGTTGGTAGTGGGTACACATATTCCTGTTATTTTAGGCTTATGCTTAAATGTGTTAATTGAGGAATGTGTTCTCACCTATCAGCCTCAATGAGGGTCAACTTCTTGGATAATATTTCACCCAGGTCATAAACTGTCTTTGGAGCTTCTTATCAGCTTTTATGAGACACACACAGTCAAATTCTACTCTTACAACTCTACAGCCACTGCTAACATCCCACAGAAGTCAGATTGCCTGCATGCAACTGATGTTACAATATAATAGCACATGCATGGATCTAAGCTGCACTAACAACCCCTGTTCATTCTCTGCACCTTCTTTTAAAAAATACACATTTTCACAATGGGAAGCCAGATAAAACTCAGTCTTGAAAATTTTCTGCAGATAAAGTTAACTATGTATCAGATGCTTCTAACAGTCTTTGGTGACTGCTACCTTGCCTAACACAAGAGTGTACTTGTTTGTTAATTAATAGGAAGTAACTAGGTTGGAAAGTTGGGATTTAAATACTATAGATGGAACCTATAGCTTAGTGAGGGCAGAATTTAGTCTGCTCTTAATATGCACGTTCAACTCCTATTGAATTCAAGCCCCACAGATGAGTAAATAGTTGAGCCCAAATTTGTACACCACTTACTGAATGCCTGATGCTTAAATAAAGTGTGATTGTTTGATGTGTGCCCACTCTTTTTTCATCTAAGATGGGAGTATACATAACACATTATCAGCCCAGATCTCCATCTGGTGTAAGCTGGTGTAGCTCTATTGACTGATACTAGCTGTGGGTCTGGCTCCTGCTGTTGGATAAAGGTTCCATTGGTATGTGCCATATTGCTATGTATTGTACCATATTTCTAACATACGTTTTTAACAAAACTTCAGAGAGTGCACCATTTATGGTATTCTCACATGAAATCACTTTGAGTTGGTTTACTAGCAAACTTCTGGGTTTTTGTTTTTGATTTTGGTTTCTCAGACTTTGGGACCCCTCCAAGGGTGGTGGTGGCAATAGGTGAAGGAAGAGATGTTGTCTAAGGAAGTAGAACATACAAGAAACCAACATTAGACACTTCTATTTTAAAGGTTCCAAGGCTGTAGTTTCTGTGGCACCTTCTACAGCAAGATTTCAGCATCAAGGTAGCAAATGGCCGGCCAGCCTGCCCTGTTTGAGTATCAGATTCTGCTGGGAACAGGTCAGCTGGTTCATACAATAGGCTGAGTGAGCCTAGCTGAAGAGGAAACTGTTTAGAAAACAAGTAGTCTCCAGAGTCTGCAGTCTGTTTTGGTCAGAGCAGTAGTTGTGTGTGATTGTTGTTAAAAAAATAAATTCTGCTTTGAAGAAAGGACTTTATCCGGTTTTCAGGGATGGAAGTAGTGTTTAGTCCTTCCTGGGCTGAGAAGATAGGGTCATGACCTACAACTCCTTTCCCTTCATGGCAGCAGAATGAGAGCTCAGTGTATACCTCACTAGAGAGTCTGTAAACTGCATGACTAAAGACCAGGCCGTGTATTTTTATGGAGATTCTTTTGAACGCCCATATTTTACTTGGAGTAGGTGGCAAGTTTATTTTAGCTTAGTTGGAGAACTAAACAAACCAAATTACCAGGGGGAGACTGAAGCAGTGCAGAGCCCAGCACCTGAGAAGCAAGCAAGCCATTATAGTTCAACACCTGGACTAACATGTCTGCTGTACCATTTATTGAAAGAAATTCCTAACTTCCTAATAATATATAGCAAGGAGCTGGACTTTGAGATGTCTTTCTTTAAATCTGTCACTGGTTGAGAAGGTAATAATGCTTATTATGGGTTTGTAGCCAGTGTAGTTTTAGGGAGAAACTATTTTAGGGAGTGGGCTATGGAGGGATAAGTAGGAAACATTTATATGATGCTATTTACCCTCTCAGCTCCCCCAAAACACAAAAAAGTGTGAATCTAAGAAATATTGAATGTTAAAGGCATTCAATGGAATATGAATTGGTGTGCACATCAACCCTTGGTATTTTGGTAATGAGAGACCGATGGGAACTTCATTTGCTAATTATCAGAGATGTTAGGGCTTAGAGCAAGCACCATTAAAAAATCCTGCTCTCTCTCTCACTATTATGTAAGCAACAGCAGGGGACACCTGACTGACCACTTTAGAAGCATCAGCTCTTCTGTTTCCTGTTCTCTCCCAGCAGGATCTGCTCCTCCAGTGCTTTTTCTAACTATTGGCTAATCCACACATTACATGCAATATGGATGCTCATTGGCTTCTGGAACATTTGACTTTTAAACAGCTATCACCCTGGCTATATTTCTATGTAAAAAAGACACATCCTTATAGGTAAAGCTTCTGTTTCTTTTACATATTTGTATATGATCAGGAAATATCATTTCCAGTGAAAACTTCACTTTACATGTTGTCAAGCCTGTTCTCTACTCTGGCACTTTGAGTGCAGAAGGTGGGGGGCCTGCAAGAGACCTTAAAAATCTTGCTACTATAGGCTGCTCCTTAAAAAACTCCCCAAAGTCACAGATTCTCTTGCCTTGGGGGAGAGGCTGCCACCATCAAGTGAAAACCCCCTTCTTCTTGGACCCAGGAAGAAAGCACTTGAACTTCTTCCAGATGGGTACCCCAAGCTCTCTTACCACAAGAGACCTTGAGGAAAAAAGAAAGAGAGCAAACAAACTGCAATCTCTGATAGCTGACTTCTCAGCCTTAGGCATGCATACACTGATTTCCTGTTACCTTCCAGGACGCAAGAATCAAATCATCACCTTAAAAATGGTGATTTTATTAACAAAACAAAAAGGTATACTTGATAAAGCATACTTGGTTGTAGGTGTTACAGAGCAATAGAGAAAAGAAAAGATTAAAACACAGAGAAATTGTATCTCTAGGATACAGCTTAAAATACAGTGTATGGAGGAAAGGGAAGAGATGTGTGGAACATGGACTTAGCACAGAGAAGTTTAACCGAACAGCAAAACAAAGAAAATAATCTGATCACATCTAAGTAGACATTTCATTCCCTGTCCACTTATAGATGCATGTTTTAAGGCCCAGTCCATGTCTATGCCAGTATTCTTTTGTAGGCATGGTAGTTCTGCCTGATTTAATTCATCTTGTTTCCCCTGCTTCTAGCTTAAAACTCACACAAAGAAAACAGCAGGCAGGTATACCTTTCAATTTAAATTTCAACTCTCTCCCCCATTGGCTCTCCTGGCTCCTTGCCAAAATTCCCTAGCTACTTGAGTTTAACCCTTAAGTCACCAAGTGCTGGCCAGCACTCCTCCTATCCATCACACATGTGCTTCCACAGATGTGCTTCAAAGATGAATATTCTTAATTCTGCACTGTGATCACAATAATTTCACATAATAGATGCTACCATGAATACAAAAACAGAATAAGACTTCTTGGTGGCATGAAGATCTAGAGTTCCCTGCTGCTGCACAAAGGACTGGGCTGGAACTCCCATTTTACTAAAGAAGGCAAGGTGGGGGGAGAGTGGCTGGGGAACAGAGTCCACCACTGCATGGCCAGAGTCTGCCCACCTGCCACCCCAGAGCTGAAGCCCACAACTCAAGCTCCACTGCTCTTGGGAAACATGAGGAACTCTCACTGGTCACCTACTACTACAGTGTTTGTGGCTCCAGAAGGGGGCAGGGACCAATCCCTGCTGGTGACTTTGGGGGGAGACTACTTTGTCCCTTCCCCCACCTCCCACCACCACTTCAGAGGCTCTGGTGGCAAGAAACGCCCCTGGTGGCTGCATTTTAGAAACGGTACATTTGAGAAATGCCAGTGAGTGCCCCAGGAGAAGCTGATTGGGGATGGACTAATCAGGCTGGTGGGCTGTGTGGGGTAAGCACTCAAGTGGCCTCATTAGACCATTGCACAGGAAGGAAGTGCAAGAAGGCAATGGGGAGAGAGAGAAGAATGGGCTAGCCACGGCTAGTGTCACAGAGGGCTCAGAAGAGGGAGACGGCGGTTCCCCTCAGTTCCTGGTGAGAGGGTCAAAAGTATGATTAATATTGTAAATAGACTGTGCGGAGTTGCTGCTGGTGAGAACTAGAAGTGAAAGGTCAGTAAGTGCACACCTGGTGGATCTTGTGTAGTTTCTGCAGGGAGGGGGAGGGGTGTGTAGCAGGCTCCATGTTGCTTGCTCCAAGACAGTGACTTAAAAACATGGAAAACTTAACCTGATTCAAAAACCTAAAACCAGTTATGGCTCTTTCACCCATTACTTTATTTGAAGCCATTGTTGCTCCTCTGAAGTGACAGCAGACATGGGGCCTTGCAAGTAAGTTCTGCATCTAGAGGAGAAAATAGTGATGTAGAGTTGAGTATCATAATGTAATCTGTTTATTTAAATACAACACACATGGGTCTTTTTCCCCTGAATGCATAATTCTTTCAAAAATATCTCAGGCAATGCTGCATTGAACCCTGAAGCAGCTGCTTGGTGGAAGGGGTGGAGGTGTCTGTCTTTAGTATGTTCAGAAAAACCTCAGAACAAATCTAACTGTTCCCAAACTTTATACCTGGGAAACACCAAGTCCACAGCTATCAGACTGCAAACCTGGAAAAAGATGACATGCCCATCAACCTCTGTGACACAAAGGAAACTCCCAGGGCTAATGACCCAGACAAAGAATTGTGCTATAACCTACACTGCTCTTTACAAAAGCGATCATCTGCACTGCACCCATAGCTCAAAATAAGCCACACAATTTGAGCTATGCAAATTACCTAAATAGAGCCAAATTTCAAAATAACCTGCTATTCCGAAACATCCCTTACTCCTCATAGAATGAGGTTTACTGGGACGTCGGAATAGCGAGACCGTTATATTTAGAAATAACAGGTGCACTCAAAAGACGCAGAATAGGTATTTTGGGATACCTCTGGTATCCAAAATTAGCATTGCATGTAGACATTCCTTGGGAGTATGACAAAACACTCTTGCTAGAAAATGTGTATTCATCATAACTAAAACTTTTCTGGGATACAGATCTGTTTTGACACAACTAATTCATCTGAGGAAACCCTTATATAGTTTAGGGCACTTCTTGGGATATGAAACTCCTAGATGCAAGTTACTCAGGAGTAACGATAGTTCGAATTAGAAGCTTTAATTCGAACTACCTAGCCTGTGCTGCGTGTAGCCATGGGCAGGGAGTTCGAACTACCGGGCATTTAAAAATGGCGGCGCCCGAGAACATGCAAATAAAACCCGGGATATTTTAATCCCAGGCTTCATTTGCAAGTTCGAATGACTACATTAGCCACCCTAGTTCGAACTAGGGTGGCAGTGTAGACACACCCTAAGGGGTTAACATACCTAACCCAGGTAGAGTTGGCCAATAGGAATGTAGATAGGAATTTCAAACTGGGACAAAGGAGTTTTGGTTTTGTCCTCTCCTTTGTCTCTGGGGCAGTTTTCTCTCCAGGTCCTGAGGGAGACAGACAGAATGTCTCCCTCCAAGAATAGACTCTTCAACCTTCTGTAAGCAGGATAAAGTTTACATAAATCTGTTAGGGGGGGATTTTTTTTTTTACCAAAGCCTGGAATGATAAGGTTTTTGAGTATTTTTGCAGGCCCCCACTTCTGCATTTATCGTGCCAGAGTGGGGAAGGAGCCTGACCCCTTGTAAGCTGACGAGATGAAATTTTGCTCTGGTCAGGAGGCCATATGGTTGAAGTGCAGCAGAAGTGGCTTTTGGTCAAATGGTACCCTGAGAGAATCTGATTATATTTTTTCCTCCATGCAAAATTGCAAGTTAGTCCTGGAGTCTTCCAATTCCACCTGTTCTTCAGGAAAACGGTGGTGGTCATAAGACAGGGCAGTGGACTTCTAAGGCTCTCAGATTGTGGTAGTACCATGCCTCATAGATCAAAGGATCATGGCTGCTACTAGCTTATTGAGCTTAACCTTTGAAATGAGTGGGGTTTGTGAATCATTAGCATGTAGAATGTAGACATCCAGAAAGCTGTATAGTTAAACCCACTTCATGGAAACCAAAACAACAGTTTATCTCATAACCCTAATAGTAAGAGTGTACTGTAGGCTGCCTCCAGTTTACCTAGTGAAAAAACCTCTCCTCCATGTGGTTACATACTCTCTAAACTAAGTGGATATCAAGACTACGGCTACAATTTCTGTGTATGGGGGAGGAAGAGCTCTAGAAGACTGGATGTTGCCTTTGCTGCGGGAATTAGTAAGAGCCTGCACCATTTTATTTCAGCATCTGAGTAAGAAGACAGGCAAATAAACCACTGGCATTACTTAAAGATACTACAAGTGGGACCTCCCTGTTCCAGCACCCTCAGGACCTGAGTAGTCCTGAACCATGGAGTTTGCCAGACCAGGGGATGTCTACACTCCCCTCCCAGCTATTGGCCCTGCTTGCTACTAGCCCCGCTGCCTGCACACTCTAGGCTGCTGCCAGCGTAGGTCCCCAGGCTACACTCCCCACTGTGCTGGCCCTTGTCAGCTGGCCCAGACTGCGTGGTGGTACACGCTCCCCACTGTGCCAGTTTCCAGCTGCACTCCCAGCTGCCAGTTCCCACTGGCTGGGGCTGCACTCCCAGGCAACAGCCCCGCTGCATCTGGCCAGGATGGGGCTGCGCTTCCTGCTGTGCTCCCTGCTGCCAGCTCTGGCCAAGGCTGCGCTCCCTCCTCATTGCCGCTGGGGCTGAGCTCCCCGCTGCCAGGTGAACCCCTGAACTTCCCCAGCAGGAGCTCTCTGGTCCAGCAATATCTGTGTTCCTGCCAGACCATGGACGTTGCCAGACAAAAGAATCTGGGATTTTAGAAGTTCAATCTGTATAGCTATTGTACAATGTGAAACTGGCACTACAAAAAACAATAATGCCCGGAGAAAGGAAAAGCAGAGAAGATGGGACAAATGTAAGACCTGCCTGTACCACTTTGAATTAAGAGAAAGCAGTCCAATTTTACACTTTAGTAGTTGCATTCCTGATCTGGCTCCATTTCAGGTCAATCCTTGAAGAGTGCACATACAAGGGGCCACAGTAGAGATTAACTGTCTGATGTGAAGCCTGGTCTATCCTACAGAGTTAGGTTGACACAAGGTAGTTTACATAGACCTAACTCTGTAAGGGTATGTCTACACAGTAACATTATTTCAAAATAACTAGCATGATATAAAATAACTTAGTCCATGTCTACACAGCAGGAAGTTATTTCAAAATAATGTTGAAATACTGTCAAACTGGAAGACTTCTTACTCCAACTCCTGTAACCCTCATTGTACGAGGAGTAAGGGAAGTTGAGGAAGAGTGCCCTATTTCAAAATAAGTGCTGTGTAGATGCTCCCAATTTCTAAATAAGCTATTTTGAAATAAGCTACACAATTGACGTAGCTCAAGTTGCATAGCTCATTTTGAGTTAAACCTTGCTGTGTAGATGCACCCTAAGTATCTACACCAAAAATTTGCTCCCGCTGAAGTAACTACCCCACTATGCCAACTTAATGACCCCATCTCTGCAAGAGATATAAAGTTCATGTTCACACAGTTAGGCCAATGCAGCAACAGCACAGGCACTGCATTGCTCACATCAACTGTGACTGGCTTTTAGAAGCCACCCCACAATGCCCTGTATTGATAGTACAGTCGGTCTGAGCACTCCTGGACTATGTCTACACTGGCGGGTTCTTGCACAAGAATGACTGTTCTTGCGCAAGAACCTGCAGACCGTCCACACGGCCCGCCCGCTCTTGCACAAGAAGATTTACAGTAAAGCGTGGGAAGAAAGGGCTTCTTGCGCAAGAGCTACGCTCTTTTCTAACAAGTGTAAGCCCTCTTGCGCAAGAGCTCTTGATCAGGGCAGTTGATTGTAAACTCTCTAGTACAGTAGCTAGCACACTGGGACCCCAGTCCTGAATGGATCCTCCAGGTGCTATCACAATACAGTGATAAAATACCAATAGCCAAGCTTAGTTGTAGTGACTTTTCCAGATGAGAAAGCTGAATGCTGCTGCTGCATTTTTAAAAGTCCTTTAACAAAGAGACCCAATTTGAAAAAAAAAAAACAGACAAAACTGCATGAAGCCCTTGTCCCCCACTGTATTACTAATGCCCCCTGAGGCTTTAATACTGTTCCTAGTCACCACTAGCTTAGGGACTTGACTTTGATCCCTCCCAGTCCCCTGGCTTAACCCTCACGCATGAAATCATGTTGTGGTATTGTTCAGTCAAATCTGGGTGGTGCTTTTAATATTTACAATTGAGAAACCATCAGAAGGCATTAAAAATGTAAGAGCTCTTCCTTGGCTAGGCTCCAGCTTCCAGAAAACATGAGGGGCTAGGAGGGCTACTTTGTGTGAACTTGCAAGATGTGAAATAGATTGATTTGCACAGACTTGCTGTTAAATCACCCATTCTACCACCTACTGTGCGTCATACCTTGCCACATCATTAATCTCAACTACTGTAGACTGCCTACCAAAGGAGCTGGCTCTAGGCAAATGCAAAAGAGAAAAGTGCTCAAGTATTCAACCAGCCTATTTACTGAGGGAGGTGTACAGTATCTGGAAATTTCTCCAGCACAGCAAAATATGTATGTTATAAGGAGGAAACCTGGTAGCCATGGGTATATAGTCAAGACAGAAAAATGCATAGATAAAGTACAGGCCAGATGGGAGGTATTACAGAAATCATAACTGACTGGTCTTCAACCACTTCACCTTCAGTGGTCCCTTAGAATATGTCTTAACAACAGGTTGCACCTCCCTGGTCTGGCACCCTCAGGACGTGACTGGTCCCGGACCAGGGAATTGGCTGGACAAAGGGAGATCAATGCACCAGGGATTCTGCTTTTCCTTCTGGCTGCTCTGCTGCTGCCCCATGGCTCTGCTCTCCCCACAGGGCACAAGGCTCTGTTTCCCCCTCCCCCCAGCTCTGCTGACACACTAGACTCCACTTTTGCCTCGTGGCTCTGCTGCCACCTGTGGGGAGCTCCGTGCTCCCCGCCCCCCCCTCCCAAGACTCCCACTGGGGCTTCACACTCTGCCTGGCAGCTACATTGCCGCCCGAGATTCCGCGCTCCTCCTGGTTGCTTTGTTCCACTCTGTCGGCCCCCTAGTCTGCTCCTAGCCCAATGGGGTCACCCCAACGATGCCAGATCAGGGATGCTGCTGAACTAGGGAAGTCATAGAATCATAGAATAATAGGACTGGAAGGGACCTCAAGAGGTCATCGAGTCCAGCCCCCCGCCCCCCGCCCTACACCATCCCTGACAGATGTCTATCTAACCTGTTCTTAAATATCTCTAGAGAGGGAGATTCCACCACCTCCCTTGGCAATTTATTCCAATATTTGACCACCCTGACAGTTAGGAATTTTTTCCTAACGTCCAATCTAAACCTCCCCTGCTGCACTTTAAGCCCATTACTCCTTGTCCTGTCCTCAGAAACCAAGAGGAACAAATTTTCGCCTTCCTCCTTGTGACACCCTTTTAGATATTTGAAAACCGCTATCATGTCCCCCTTAATCTTCTTTTTTCCAAACTAAACAAGCCCAGTTCATGAAGCCTGGCTTCATAGGTCATGTTCTCTAAACCTTTAATCATTCTTGTCGCTCTTCTCTGTACCCTTTCCAATTTCTCCACATCTTTCTTGAAATGTGGCGCCCAGAACTGGACACAGTACTCCAGCTGAGGCCTAACTAGTGCAGAGTAGAGCGGCAGAATGACTTCACGAGTTTTGCTTACAACACACCTGTTGATACAACCTAGAATCATATTTGCTTTTTTTGCAATAGCATCACACTGTTGACTCATATTCATCTTGTGGTCCACTATGACCCCTAGATCCCTTTCCGCCATGCTCCTTCCTAGACAGTCGCTCCCATCTTGTATGTATGGAACTGATTGTTCCTTCCTAAGTGGAGCACTTTGCATTTCTCTTTATTAAACTTCATCCTGTTTACCTCTGACCATTTCTCTAACTTGCTACGGTCATTTTGAATTATGTCCCTATCCTCCAAAGAAGTTGCAACCCCACCCAGTTTGGTATCATCTGCAAACTTAATAAGCGTACTCTCTATCCCAATATCTACATCACTGATGAAGATATTGAACAGTACGGGTCCCAAAACAGACCCTTGAGGAACTCCACTTGTTATCCCTTTCCAGCAGGTTTTAGAACCGTTAACAACAACTCTCTGACTATGGTTATCCAGCCAATTATGCACCCACCTTATCGTGGCCCTATCTAAGTTATATTTGCCTAGTTTATCAATAAGAATATCATGCAAGACCGTATCAAATGCCTTACTAAAGTCTAGGTATATGACATCCACCGCTTCTCCCTTATCCACAAGGCTCGTTATCCTATCAAAGAAAGCTATCAGATTAGTTTGGCATGACTTGTTCTTCACAAACCCATGCTGGCTATTCCCTATCACTTTATTACCTTCCAAGTGTTTGCATATGATTTCCTTAATTACCTGCTCCATTATCTTCGCTGGGACAGACGTTAAACTGACCGGTCTGTAATTTCCTGGGTTGTTCTTATTCCCCTTCTTATAGATGGGCACAATATTTGCCCTTTTCCAGTCTTCTGGAATCTCCCCTGTCTGCCATGATTTTTCAAAAATCATAGCTAAAGGCTCAGATACCTCCTCTATCAGCTCCTTGAGTATCCTGGGATGCATTTCATCAGGACCTGGTGACTTGCTGACATCTAACTTTCCTAAGTGATTTTTAACTTGTTCTTTGTGTATCCTATCTTCTAAACTTACCTTCTCTCTGCTTGTACTCTCTACGTTAGGCACACCTCCAGACTTCTCGGTGAAGACCGAAACAAAGAAGTCATTGAGCATCTCTGCCATTTCCAAGTTTCCTGTTACTGCTTCTCCCTCCTCACTAAGCAGAGGGCTTACCCTGTCCTTGGTCTTCCTCTTGCTTTTAATGTATTTATAAAAGGTCTTCTTGTTTCCCTTTATGCCTGTAGCTAGTTTGATCTCATTTTGTGCCTTTGCCTTTCTAATCTTGCCCCTGCATTCCTGTGTTGTTTGTCTATATTCATCCTTTGTTATTTGTCCTAGTTTCCATTTTTTATATGACTCCTTTTTTATTTTGAGATCATGCAAGATCTCCTTGTTAAGCCAAGCTGGTCTTTTGCCATATTTTCTATCTTTCCTACACAGTGGAATTGTTTGCTTTTGGGCCCTTAACGTCCCTTTGAAATACTTCCAACTCTCCTCAGTTGTTTTTCCCTTCAGTCTTGCTTCCCATGGGACCTTACCTACAAGTTCTCTGAGCTTATCAAAATCTGCCTTCCTGAAATCAATTACCTCAATTGTGCTGGTCTCCCTTCTACCTTTCCTTAAGATCATGAACTCTATTATTTCATGATCACTTTCCCCTATACTGTCTTCCACTTTCAAGTTCTCAACTAGTTCCTCCCTATTTGTTAAAACCAAATCCAGAACAGCTTCTCCTCTGGTAGCTTCTCCTATGGAGTTTCAACCCCTATCTGTACCTATAAACTAACCTCTCTGTTTGATCTTGTTTTTAGCTGTGACACAGAGTCTCTTTCCAAGAGCTGAAACAGAACTCTGTGCAGCTTGAAAGCTTCTGTCTCACACCAACAGAAGTTGGTCTGATGAAAGAGAATTACCTCACCCACCTTGTTCCAGTACTTTAACCAGGAATTCAGTACCGCTTCCACAGCATGAATTAGAACAGTTTTGTGGCTGCAAATTAAGAGCAATGAGATGTCCAAACCCCACCTTATTCAGAGCTACTGTAATCTTTCTTTAGTCTGTTGCAACACTCTAAACTTTCCTAAGTGAGGCACTTGATATGTGGCAAAGTCTGCAGATGGGTAAGTGTTCATGCATGTGCAATATCCTGATCAGGGAGATTTCCAGATAGTATTTCTTAGCTGGTGAATAGAGATTTTTTTTCTTTTGGAATCAAAGATGAAAGTAGGGTGGCAGATCCCAGTGTACTGCTCCAGCAAGAGCCAGCTGTGCTCTGGTAAGAGCAGGCTGGAGGGCTGTTCACTCTCCCAGCTGGGCTCCCAGAGCTTCTGCTGCAGGTAGTAAAATGAGGCAAGCAGGTGAAAGGGGCCAACTGTGGGAACACTGTAGAAGAGTGTGACAGGGCACTTGCACTAGCTCTACAAGGTTAAAAATCCAGCCCTGAGTGAGGGCTGTGAGCGAAGCCCCAGCTGAGGCAGTTGTTGCTAATGATGGCCCAGCTGGGGGCTATATAAAGAGAAGGGCTCCTAGCAGGAGAGGAGAACTGACTGCTGCTCTGAATAGAGAGCAGGAGGGACCTGGCTGCTGAGAAGGCGAAGCAAGCAAGCAAGCAAGCAAGCAAGCAAGCAGGCAGGCAGGCAGGCAGGCAGGCAGGGTTTGGGAAGGTCTGGCCAAACTAGTTACCAGGCTGCAGGGCCTGAAGTAAGCCCTGGAGCCACTAGGGCTGCAGAGAGGCAGCCACGGTAGGTGAAGGCAGCAGGTCCACACCCCTTTGCCAGTGTTGAGTGGCCATTACAGACTGCAGTTTGCCCCTGAGGCAGGGGCTAGATAAAAACTGGCGGAGAGTCACTGAGGCAAGGTAGATACAGGGGAACTGGGTGTCTTCTGGGAGGAGAACAGGGTGCCTTGGGGAGGGAAGGGCCCTGGAGTGCAAAGCTGGATAAACACCTATCCCTGAAGGGGGCCCAGAGGGCAGTGTCCTGAAGAGGATGGCATGGTCCAACAATGACACAGGTCAGGACTAGAGAAACCAGTGAGAACGTGAGAAGACACCACCTAGAGGGAGGCGTCCAGTGAGTCGACATGCTAATTCCCAGGGCTACTGGCTAGAGGCACCATGGTGGAGAGTCTGCCTTGTGACACAGAGGCATTAATGCTCCCAGCAAGGCTACTGGTGCATCCATGTCTATGCTGCTGTCCCCCTGCCGCCCCAGTGAACACAAGACAGTAGCCCTTGGAAAGAAGTCAGGGTCCTCTTGCACTACTGCCATCAATTTCCCTGCAGCGCTGCTCCCACATAGCTGTCCCACAGCTCCCTTGTGGCAGCATGAGCATTGGGGAGGGACCCAGCCAAGGTAAGGTAACGTGGCCCAAGGGCTCCCCAAACAATATTTCCCCTCCCCCAGCTGACTCCTGCACTCCCTGCCCTGAACCCCTTGCACATCCTCATCCCTGAATCCTGCTCACCTCCAGACTCCCAGCCTGCTGCCCTGACTCCTACATTCCCCACTCCTAGCCCTGAGCCCCCTCCAAGAGAGGGCAAGTTGTGATAGGCTAGGACCAGTAAGAAATGTAAGTTATTTTCATCCCTGTTTGTAATACAACATTTTGTCTAATCTATTTTATGCACTCCCTATTGCCATCTAGAGCTAGCTCCAAGCTGACTAATATGCCTAATGTAACGACTGATAATGCAGGCTAGCAAATGAGCCCATACTGTGTCATGAGTTGAGGAAGTATTCATTGCACACTTAATGTGGTGATACCAGCCTCTAAGACTGTGGCAACCTGGGGCCCACTGGGGTTCTATGTGTGGCTCATGAGACATTTTGTTTACTATTGCCCATACACATGGTTGCCAGATTCTGGTAGTTTTTGTCTATGTAGATTTTTTTTCAAAAGTGCAGATTATTACAAAAGTGACATGCACTTAAAGCAAGGGCACGTGACGTGAGGGGCATGCTGATTGCACACACCATTGACTGGGAGAGCCGTATGCTCCCTCTGCATTCAACGTGTTGCTGTGGTTCATTTGGCAAACCCCACAAATTGCAGGTATTCAAGCACAGTCAGTAGAAATGACCTCTTCCAGGAGACCATGTTACGTTATGATAATCTGGAGGACCACTCATGCAGCCCACTCCCTGGCCTAGGTTGCCCCTAACTGCCCTGGATTCAATATAAGGAGCTGTAAATGATGTGTGTACAGGGAACAAATCCTTGTCTGCTGATGCCCATTCTCTCCAGTGCCTTTGTAAGATGTCCTGAATCATCTATAAAATCCTTAATGTGGGAGTTAAAAGGGATAAGGTGGTGTGCATGGTTCCCTGAACTGGAGTTAATGTGTGTATTAAGTGCAGCATTTTATTGGAATAAAAAAAGTACCAAGCTGACACGTTACTGCTGCATGACAAATAATGTGGTCTGTGGCTACCCTATTGCTCTGAGTTAAAGAGGGCAAGAAACTTCAATTAGATTTGAGTCTATAATAGCTGCTTTGGAATATTGACCCGTGAAGAGTTATTCCTTTGCACTGGGTAGCTTTTTTGTGGAAACACTTTATTGGATACCGCACCTGACTTGTCTTTAATAATCACTGGTACTAGTTCCCCTGTTGGAGTGTCTTCCCCTCCTTCTGCTGGTTAAATTGTAGAATTTGGGGAAGGCTCCTTCACCTTCTGTGAAAACCCCTTACTCATAAGCTGCGTCTAGACTGGCAAGTTTTTCCGCAAAAGCAGCTGCTTTTGCGGAAAAACTTGCCAGCTGTCTACACTGTCCACTTGAATTTCCGCAAGAACACTGATGATCTCATGTAAGATTGTCAGTGTTTTTGCGCAAATACAACGCTGCTTCTGTTCGGGCAAAAGCCCTCTTGCGCAAATGCTTTTGCACAAGAGGGCCAGTGTAGACAACGCGGTATTCTTTTGTGCAAAAAATTCTTTTGCGAAAATGGCGATCGGGGCTTTCTTGTGCAAAACCGCATCTAGATGGGCACGGATGCTTTTCCGCAAAAAACGGCCATGCCAATCTAGACGCTCTTTTCTGCAAATGCTTTTAACGGAAAAACTTTTCCGTTAAAAGCATTTGCAGAAAATCATGCCAGTCTAGACGTAGCCATACTGATTTGGGAGAAAAACTTCCTACTCTGCAAATCCCAACACAAAGCTTGATTAAAGTAGCCAATACTGAGATTAGAAGTATTTTTGTTTTGCCCCTTTTTAGGAGGGTGAGAGATGGGTGTATGGGTATTTTGGTTTAAAAAAATCACAAATCATAAAGCTTTCTATTTCCTACCACAGCACAAAATGACTTTTCCAACTTAAAATGTGAGACAAACTGAAATTGCTGCCCAGAGAGCTATAAACTAGTTTAAAAACAAAACCCAATCTATAACCTACGACTTCTCTATAACATTATTGACTTTTTTTGTGGAACCCTGAGATTTTTTTGAACCAAAGGCACACTGAGTGCAAAGTATTACTAACTTTATATAATGTGACTTGTGGAAGACTCCTCTCGGGGCAAATTCCTCCTAATCCAAACAAGTATTAATTAAAATCACCTACTGTTGCATGGAGAACAAGGTAGTTCCATTGAACAAAGGTGGGGAAAGGCTGGTAATTTCAGTATTTGAAAGTGCTAGAACTTTGTGGGGTTTTCCCCCAAACCATTTTACCAATCTTACATCAAAGTCATTATTAGCAAGCAAAAATAACATACTGCATGTCCTATTTTATATCTTATGGTTTATACATAAATAAGGACCACAGTGACATTAATTCTAGTATGTACTTGAACTTGATTATCAAGTTATAATGATGGAGTATCCTGGCAGCAAATTCTACTTTTCCCAAAAATTCCAACTGTAGTGGAATAGAGAGGGTGGAGATGTTTGGCACTTCATAGCTTTAAAAAATGAATAATCCTGTAGTACCTTAGGATATGTCTATACTAGCCTCCTATTTAGAACTAGGGAGGCTAATGTAGGCATTCGAAGTTGCAAATGAAGCCCGGGATTTTAATATCCTGGGCTTTATTTGCATGTTCCCGTCCGGTCGCCATTTTAAAATCCCACTAGTCCGAAGTAACTGCCCGCGGCTACACGCGGCAGTGAAACAGTAATTCGAACTAAGTCCTTAGTTCGAATTAACTAGAGGACTAGTGTAGACATAACCTTAGAGACTAACATAAAATACGTATATAGTATCATGAGCTTTTGTGTTAGTCTCTAAGGTGCTACAGAACTACTCGTTTTTCTTTTTTTAAGTTACAGATTATCCCGGCTACCCCTCTGAGACTTTTCAACATAGCTTAAAAGGTAAATTACTGGAGATTATCATGGTTGGAACTTGTTGAACTCCCCCAAAATTATATTCTAATCAAAATGTCTGTTAGTGATGGCTGAAATGTTTGGTCTTAATTGGAACATATGTTTCTGTGCAGTCTTTGGGGTTTAATGAAACTGCATCTTTCAAAGATCCTGTCATTGAGAAGACTTCTTAGAGAAGAAATAACCTCCACCCCAGAATACCAGAATAGCCAGTATCTTATGTCTGCCTAATAAGAAGCAGGGATTTACACCAGGGTCTTCCACAAACCATATGAGTGCCCAACCATTGGAGTGGGTCTTCACTGCATTTGTTTCTGAAGGAAATGTGTTTATATATATATAAATAACTACCATACAATGGAATTTTTAGGCTAGTCCTATCTGCTAGCTTTAATTTACTACACTACAATGGTATAATCTTGCTATAAAAGTGAGCTAAATTCTTAATTTCTTATGAATGCTCATGCTCTCTTCACAAATAGTATAAAAGTTAACTAAATCTTCTGTAACAGACTACTCGAAGCAGGCATGTGTATTTTTTAGCTATTGTATTATATTACCTTGAATGTCTCTCAGGTCAGTTGGTTTTGAACTTTAGCAGTGTATGATGTTTACAAAAATGGCCGTGCAAGGTTTGTGCTGATGCTTTCTGATACATACTGAATTGAGCAGCTTTCAAAATTTCTCTGTGGTAGATGTATTGATTGATTGAACACTGGGTTTCAGCATAACAATTAAGAAAATTGTACATTTAAAAAGGCAGTACATGTTATCTTCCCTGCAGGCTTTATGATATGAAAGTCTTAAAATTTCTTGGTCACTCAAGTATTACTAATTACTTACTGAAATTTCCCAAGCAATAACTATGCTAGCATGACAACTTTATCACGTTACTTGATTGAGGACAAGATTTCATTTATCAGGTGTCCTTGTAATAGTTTTAGGACAGTGGTAACCTGGCTTTGCTAGTAGAGGTAGAGAGATGTCAGAAATCCAGTGTAAAGCCCAGTAAATATTTTAAGTATGTATGGGATGTATTTAAATTGATTCAATCAGCTTAAGATTCCGGGGCATCTATCTAGGCAACATTTAGCTGATGCTTATCACTTTGGTAGCTGATCTCCTGAAGCCTACTCCAACCATTGGGCTTTGTGGTGATTTTATTGCTCTTACTTTTAAAGTGATTTTCAACTATACTTGAGATGAGACTAGCTGAGCCTCAGAATAGAAACTAGGAGCAGACTGCTACAGAATCTACAACAAAAGGAATTACATAATTGACTTATTGACCACCTTTCTTCCTTCCTCTGAATCATGCATACACTGATATATTTATGTATTACTGCTTTATCTGCTTTGAGTATCCCTTTATGTGGAAACATAAGTTTTCATAACTTGAGAATGATGTCATGTACTTAACTTAGTATTGACTTGTGGAAGAGGAGACCTTTTGTCCCAGGCTTGAAAGATGCATTGAATGAAAATGAGCATCGGGCTGTTCATCTCTTCAAATAGCCTTCCCTCTTCTGCACATTGGTGTAGTAAGCCAAATTTGCAATACAGAGCTGTAAAATTTGAAGAAAGAACAGAAAGCAGTCTGTAGGTAGATTGCAGATAGCAAATCAAGAGCAGAAATAACATGAGAGCTGCATAGGTAATATATGCAGAGTAGTATCAGTTCAGTAAGCAGGTATATTCCATGAATTGTCTCTAATGTTAATAATGGCTTAAAACACCTGTTATTGGAAGAAAGTGTCATGTCCTCAGAACTGGTGTTGAGCAAGAAATCATGTAAATCTGAATTGAAATCATAGCAGATGTTATATGAAGTACAGTACCTGAATTAAGGGTCCCTGTTGCAAAATTCTGAAAGGGAGTCATTCTATGGTTTTCTGGGTTTTAAATCGTGCATTAATCCCTAAGCTATTTTTGTGTATTTATTTCTGATTTAGGAAATTTTCTAAGCACCATTAGGTACACTTCCACTGTAAGATATCTTCACCTAAACAACTATGTATGAAAAAGAGGGGCTCTGTTTTAATGTGACAAAAGTGACTTGCTGTTCTTCAAAATAAATCTTTGTTAAAGGTACAGCAACTATTTCCTTTAAGCCAGATACCTGCAGTCCCTTCGTCTTTTGCAGCTTTATTTTATATCCGATCAAAGTTCCAATGTTTTGGGTCATTTATTGAGGCAGCTTACAAAAAATTAAAAGCCCTACTTATACAAAGTTAGCAAAAATAGATGTTCTAAACAACATAATGTGTCCCTATCCATTCTTCAGCAGAACCATTGTTTGTTGTTTTTAACATGGCAAATTGTATAGACTGGACAAGCACTAAATTGAAAGTAAGGTGTATTTATATAAATAATGCCTTAGAAAGCTATCTTTTTCCAGTTTGATTCCTACATTGATCATTCTGTTTATAGAAGGAGCCTGTTCCCTCCCACATATACGGTGTTTAAGCATGATATCTAAATAATTTGGCATTAGATAAGCAAACTCCTACCCAATGATCATGAGTAGAAAGGATGATGTAGTGGGCATCTATAGGTTTCGTTCCCAGCTGAGGCACAAACTGCCCCTGTGATTCTTAACCAAGATTTTCTTAATGTACCTTGTTTCCTCAAGCTATAAAATGGGATTAATAGGGTTCTATTTCATGTGCATTTTGTGAGGCTGAAATCCAATAATGACAGGAAGATGCTCAGATGCTATGATGATAGTCCTGTAAGTAGATTGAGTTACACAGCCTTAGGGTACATTCCCAGTAGAGTTCATTTTAGTTATTTATTGAAGTGGGACTGTCTTCTCTGTAAAAAGGGTAGGGGAGGCAAGGAGGAAAATATGAAAAGTCAGAATTTATGCTGTGCATGTACATAGACAATGTTAAGGAAATTGTTTTCACGTTATTATTCCTGTTACTTCCTGTCTCTGTGATTCGAAGAGGTTTCCCACCTCTCTAGGGAGGGTATGTAGGGGAGAGGAAGAGGGAGAAATATTTAGACTATGACTATACTGCGCAGTGTTGCGCAATAAGATATGCAAATGAGGCACGGGGATGAATATCGCGGTGCCTCATTTGCATACCTAATGAGCCACCATTTTTGCAGCACGGGCTTTTGCGCAAGAAGGAGCTGTCTACACTGCTCCTTGTGCAAAAAAACCCCTTTTGTGCAGAGCTGTTCTGCCACGTATTTTCAGGAAGAATGGCTCTGTGCAAGAGGGGTTTTTTTGTGCAAGAAGGAGCAGTGTAGATAGCTTCTTCATGCGCAAAAGCCTGTGCAGCAAAAATAGCGGCTCATTAGGTATGCAAATGAGGCACGGTGATATTCATCCCTGTACCTCATTTACATATCATATATTGCGCAACAATATGCATTGTAGATGTAGCCTTAGACTGTGTCTACACTGCAGGCTTTTTGCACAAGAACTGTTTTGTGCAAGAGTTCTTGTGCAAAAGTACTTGCGCAAGAGCGCGTCCACACTGCCATGTGCTTTTGTGCAAGAGCGTCCATGGTAGTGTGGATGCTCTCTTGCATAAGAAAGCTCTGATGGCTATTTTAGCCATAAGGGTTTCTTGTGCAAGAAATCCCTGTTGTCTGTCCACACTGCCTTCTTGCTCAAGAGCTCTTATTCCTCATTGGGAGAGGAATAACTCTTGTGCAAGAAGCTCTCTTCTGCTGCTTTACTGTAAAATTACTTGTGCAAGAACGCATGTGCAGTACAGACACTCGGCAAGTTTTTGCGCAAGAACGTTCTTGCGCAAAAAGCCTGCAGTGTAGACGTAGCCTTAGTGTTTAGATTTGATGAAATGCTGGTGAGTTGGTGCATGCATTAATTTCACTTTATAATCTGGGTTACAAATATAATAAGTAAGGGTTGGCTCTGAAATGCTAACCATGCCATATTCAGGTGGGAAACATTACCAAGTATGACACACTAGTTTAAGTGAGGTGTTATCTCCTGCCTAACAGAAAAAGGTCCAGAATACCATTGAATACAGCAAGGTTGTGTGAGGTTTAGGTTATTGGCAGCATGTAGGCTTTGTGTTTTTGAATTATTACTCTTCCTTTAAAAAAAAAGTACCTACTTTTTTTAGTCCTAAAGCTATTTTAATGACCATTATTATGAGGTTTATCTCTCTGTAGAATTAGAGTATCAACTAGTCATCTGATCTGGTCTTAACAATAGTAAGAATTTTTTAAAAATTCACAGGTGTTTACAAGAGTCTGACCCTGACTCTGCTGAGCATTATCTGAAAAATGTTAAGAACCCTCAGTCTGTAACTGGGACTTGGAAGCACTTCATACCAGGTTCAGGCACTTAACCTTTCTTCTTTAAAGAAACATCTTAGTTGTATTCTGTAGTCACAGCCATCTAAAACAAGGAAATTCAGTGGGTCACAGAGAGATACGAACTGATACTTTAACTGTGATCATTAAAAAAGGTATTAGGTTTCATGGTTTAGCCATAGTTCATAATATGACTAAGGCATTCAACATAAGACACTAAAATGAGTGTAGCTTTTTTTATACAGCACCTTTTTTATCTGAATTAATAGTTTCATATTTTTTATTATCATTCTAAGTGTCATCTTGTCTCTTGTTTTATGTCTGTAAATGTCTGAGAATGGGTCTTTGTCTCATTTACTTGATAGCAGCTGTTTGCTGTTTCTTGTATTTGCTGCCCTAAGGAACTTCAGAGTATTGTCATTAAATGTACCTATTGAAATGAAATAGTTCTGAATTAATGAGTCTAGTAACACTTCACTAAACCCCAATGATGGTGAGGATACTAACTAAAGCAAGCAAACACTTCATAATGATGCCACTATCTACTAAAATTTCAGAATTGCAATCATGTTTATATGATTAAAAATATATCAGTGTTTCCTGACTTTGTATCCAAAAAATATTTAAACAGGCAGTGGTTAGTGACATAATGCTTAATTTTTGTAATCCCAGATTCTAGAGGAAAAAATTGTCCCCTAGCGATAAGGGGAAGAAATGTAATGGTTCACTTACTTTCAGAAGTACAGAAGAAACCTATTTTGCAGCCATATAAGAAAACTAGCATAGTAGAGCAATAGTAATTGAGCTTGCTTGTATTTCCATTCTAAATCATTATTTGTAGGGCATAAAACATTGTCATTTCAAAACAGATTCTGCAAAAGATCCAGAATACAGTTTGTGAGAGTGAGTGAAAATGTATGTGCAACTACTTTTAAAATCAAATTTAAAAGTCTTAGAATCATAGAAGTGTAGGACTGAAAGGGAGCTTGAGAGAGAACCTAGTTCAGTCCCATGCACTGAAGGCTAGAGTAAATATTGTCTGGGCAATCTCTGACGATGTTTGTCTAACCTGGGAGAGGGTGCAGGGAAGGCCACCCAGAGGAACAGGGAGGGGGAATGAACAGTCACCCCATTTAGCAATTAAGATTTTGGCAAAGGCACAGAGGGACGATGCTACAGAGAGCTACCATGACTTGCCTATGCCCTCCAGGCAATTTATTTTAGCATTAACTACTGTAATTAGGAAGATTTCCCTAATATCCAACCTAAACGTCCCTGGATGCAATTTAAGCCCATTGCTTCTTGTCCTATCATCAGACTTTGATTTAGAACAATTTTCTTCCTTTTAATCTTCATGAAACACTTTTGAGTGTTTCAATAAAAATGAAACTGAAACATTCCAAAGGTGGCTTTCCAGAATCTTTTCCAGCTGAAGTTTTTTAGATATTGAGAATCTATATAGTTTTTACCAAAAAAGAGAACTGGAAACTTATTTGGAAAAAATGGGTGTAAAAATTTTTCCATTAGAACAATTCCTTTTGGCCGAGAAGCTGTTTTTGCTTCCAACATTTTTTTTTTCTGTAGAGAACACATTTTTGGAGCAACTTTGGTTAAATCACAGAATTGCCCCTAGGAAAGGAAGGGTGTAAGTACCAACACCCAATGGCTGGGATTCTTTCTAATATGATCAAATATGGAGGTTATGGCATGATATGTAGCCTATTGTGCTGTGGAAAAATTCTCTGCGCTGTAATGCCCCATTTTAGTAGCACCTGTTCATAATTGAAAGCAGTTGTGTTGGTTTCAATGAACATTTTCCCAAACTCTCTGAGGGTTGAACATTTTGCCACTGGTGATATGTGGGGTTATAAAGCTATTTTTAACAACCTCTTTCTGGGCTATGCCTGCAGCCCCTTGGCAGGAGTGTTGTCTGGTGGATTACAGAAAGATGATCTGTCCTTTAGACCCAGGTTCCTTGCCGGCCACATCTGTCCCCTGCTGCTCTCTCAGCAACTTTGGCTGCCTCCCGGTGCGCTGCCTGCGTGTGACATTTCCAGCTGGAGCCTGCCGCTCTCGCTGCGCCTGCTCTGGATTAGTCCAGCCTTTGGGCATGGCAGCTCTCTGCTGGATGACATCATGGGAGCGGTGTGAGAGCCGGTACGGCGAGGGGGACGCGGCGAGGGGCGGGGGAGAGGCAGAGCCACTCGGCGGCCGGCTCTGGAGGAGCGCCTGGCAAGCCTCTGGCCAACGGCTGGGGAGAAGATGCCAGAGCCCCGCTTTGCAGCCTGCGCCGCCACTTAGGCAGGCTGCTCCCTGAGAAACTTAGCCCGCCGCGGGTGAGTGCGCGCTGCAACCGCGAATACGCCTCCCCACGCAAGGTGCGGGGAGCCTCCGAGCGATCCGCGTGGGGAATCCCCGGGAGCTGCCAACCCCAGTGCGCTTGGGGCGCACGGGCCGGGCGCGGCATCCCCTGAACGCACTGGAGGGGGCTGTGTGCGGGGCGCGTTAGCGCTACCTGGCTGGTTAATGGTGCGCCCTGCGCTCTCGCCAGCGCTGCTCGGCTTTCGCTGCTGCTCGCTGAGCGTGGTCAGTTCGTGTCAGTGGGGCAAACTCGGGGCGCTTGGCTCGTCAGGGACCCTGCACCTGGCTCTGCTGGCTTCTGGGGAGCGTGGCACCTGCTAGGACGTGGGGCGGCTGAACCAGTCCCAGCGCTTGCCAACTCCGCCGCCGCCCCGCAACTCGCAGCTGGGAGAGATCAGACTTAACAAGCAGCTCTCCGCCCCTCGCTCATTCTTGCTGCTCTTTTCTTTCACCCCCAGAGCCCTTCCACGCCGCGCGCAGATCCAAGCTCTTCCCGCTGCTTTAGTGACTGGTAAAGGAGGCTGGGGGGCGAATAATTCCGACTCTAAAAATGTGAGTAGTGCAGATGACCGAGAAGTTAGTTGCCATCGCACATGTGACTCGTGATTTATATTGATTAGTCTTATCTCTTTCACTGCTCCTGAAATCCGTTTGTTTTTGTGCTTGCACTTCTGCTTAGAAACTCTCGTTTCTGATTTTTGTTTCCCAAGATGGAGCCCATTGACTTCACATTTCTCCCCACAATCAGTTTTCAAAAACTGAGGAAGAGGTTAGGAGGGAAAAGAGGCTTATTTGGCTACTTGTATGCAGCTATTCAGATAAGCTTTTTGGGTAAAGGGCTTTCCTCCACTCAGTTATTGTATTAAGGGACAATTTCACAAGCCTCTGTTTCCAATTTAGATATTCCAATCATCTGAAGTGGGTTTGCCCATGAAAGCTCATGCTGCCATCTACTTGTTTTGTTAGTCTTTGGTGCTACTAGACTATTCATTGTTTTTTTTAAAGTTTGTGTTTCCAATGTGATGGTTTCTGAAAGTTATGAAGTTTCTGAATAAGTGGAGTATTCGGGCAACAAAAATGATCCTGGTAATTTGGGAGAAAAAGTTGACTAATAGTTAATTTCTATCAGTTGTCTCTAATGTTCATACTAACTTACTTGAGTGCAGTGTGAGAGTCTGCAAAAGTGACAAGGAGTCCGGTCGCACCTTATAGACTAAGAGATGTATTGGAGCATAAGCTTTCGTGGGCAAAGACCCATTTTGGTTTGGTTAGTTGGTGCTTACAAAAGCAAGAGACAAGCTATACCAGCTTGTGAATAGTGAAGAGAACTATTCAGAATAGCTCACTCAGGATATGTCTACACTAGCCCCCTAGTTAGAACTAGGGAGGCTAATGAGGGAGACCGAAATTGCAATGAAGCGTGGGATTTAAATGGATTTAATGGGCGGTCACCATTTTGGAAATTGACTAACCTGGAATAACTGCCCAGTGAATACGCGCAGCAGTGAAATGGGAGTTCAGAGTAAAGCCCTCATTAAACCTCATTCCAGGAGGAATAACAGCTAATTAGAATTAAGGGCTTTACTTCGAACTCCCATTTCACTGCTGCATGTAGATGTGGGCGGTTATTCCGGGCTAGTCAATTTCCAAAATGCTGACCGCCTGGAAGCATGCTAATGAAGGGTGAGATATTTAAATCCCGTGCTTCATTTGCAATTTCGGTCTCCCTCATTAGCCTCCCTAGTTCGAACTAGGCGGCTAGTGTAGACATACCCTCTGGTATGCCAATGAACCTCACTATAATTATTATTGCTTAGCATTTTAGTTCTGGCTCTCTTGAGCAAGGTAGTAGATTTCCTCCTAATGTGCAACATATAATTTCTCACAGAATCTTGCCTTCTCCCTTATTGTATTCCCCCTTACTCTTAGATTGATATTTGTGCTCTCAGGGAATAAAAACCTGGCCACTTTTCCCATTTATTTCCTCTGTTACCTTCCAGCCATTGGGGAGATAAAAAGAAGGGAAACATAACTGAGTAATAAATCCAAACAACCTTAGGAACAATTTAAAGCACTCGAGAGGCAAAGTTTCTCCTACATTGGGAGAATGGGCCTTCACAGTAGGTTATTGCCAACATTTAGGCCCACAGACTGTTCTCTGGAAATCTGATAACTGTTTTGGCTTTCTTCCTTACATCCCTGCGACACATGACTCTTCAATGCAGCTGAACACATACAGTAGTGTACTCCCTAAAAGAATGAAATTTGCTTGTAGAAAACTTCACTTTCAGTGCTGAACAGCTACAGTTGAGCATGGTAGTTGACTTACTAAAATAGTTCAGAGCTAATTAGCTGTTGCTTGCCATTGACTTTGTGGTTATAATTAAGGTTTCCAGATTAAAGCAGCATCCAAAACCACTCTTCTCATGTAAATGGCTTAAAAGAAGGGGGGGGGGGAAATAGCTTTTCTAAAATTCTAATTAGATTATGAACCTAGACTTATTGCTGTGAAGCTTTTGTTTTTATCTACAAATAGAAGCTGAATAGTGTTGAAGCTTATAGCTCTTACTCTGTTAAGCTAGTCAACAGGAGTGACATGCAAATCTCATAACTGTTATCTTCTGCCTGTAGTTAGGAAGATTTACTGCCATGATGTCTGGACAGGTCTCTGGCTCTGTCCATGATGATAACCAGAAGGCTGCTTGCATGTGTGCTTAATGATGTGGGCCCATTGACCATCACAGACCCCAAGAGGGCCCCCAAAGACCACAAATAAGATAAGGCTTGAAGGTGCTCAACCAGCTTTATTGTTAAGTAAAGTACAGTCAAAGTTGTCAGTAGACTCTACCGAATCACTACACGCATGTACTTACAACAATGGCCTCAACACAACCAGTGGGGAAACTCCCACTGCCCCCCACTGGACAAAGACAGTCTCCCCATGACACCACTTTATATACAGGTACAAACAAGTTATGCAGGTTGTCACCCTCTGACATTGTCAGGTTACCTCTCTCTGATGCTTGGTAGATGCCACCCATCACCCTGTGTCTTGTGCTCTGGTTAGATCATCTCATTGACCATGCTGTCACTTAGATTCTTTCTTGAACCTGGGTTGGTGTCAGTGGGGAGTGGGTACCAAGGTCTTTTTTAATGAGCTGCTGGTACCATGTGGTTTCAACTTATGAACAGTACGAATTACTGCTCTATATCTGAACCTATTACCAATTAGTGTTTTGCACTCTGAGACCTGTTTGTGCCAAGTTCTGTGAGCAGGGCCCTGCCTCTTTTTCACTGCTTAGCTTTACTTGGTTAGCCATGTTTTGTCCATTGTTAGCTAGGCCTCAGACCAAGCCTGTGCTACATGGGCTTATGTCTTAGGCCTTCATCTTACTACACAGCCTACTAATTCACAGGATGTTGTGAAAGAATCAAATATACTTGAGACAAAATACTGTACTAGGAGTCGAAGAACTTTGAATTA